>NC_059356.1:20149696-20492196 GCF_019703515.2 Myxocyprinus asiaticus
ATCCAAATAGATGGGTAAACCACGCACCAGACACAGCAACGCCAAGGCTGGGTCTGCTTCCTCCCGGGGCAGTGCTTGCAGGTTCACCACCTGATCCCTAAATGGGTTCGTGGGAACCTTGGGCACATAGCCCGGTCGGGGTCTCAGGATCACGTGAGAGTAGCCTGGACCGAACTCCAGGCACATTTCTCTGACAGAGAACGCCTGAAGGTCCCCAACCCTCTTGATGGAAGTGAGCGCAGTCAAGAGGGCAGACTTCAAAGAGAGTGCCTTAAGCTCAATTGACTCCAGGGGTTCGAAGGGAGCTCCCCGTAGACCCTGAAGGACTACAGAGAGGTCCCACGAGGGGATGAGGTGTGGTCTGGAGGGATTCAATCTCCTAGTGCCTCTCAGGAACCTGATGATCAAGTCGTGCTTCCTCAAATACTTAACATCTACTGCATTGTGATGTGCTGAAATGGTGGCTACATACACCTTCAAGGTGGAGGGGGATAGCCGCTCCTCCAGCCTGTCCTGCAGGAAGGAAAGCATCGATCCGACCTAGCATCTCTGGGGGTCTTCGCGTCGGGAAGAACACCACTATTCGAACAGATGCCACTTCAAGGCATACAGGCACCTCGTAGAGGGAGCCCTAGCCTGAGTGATCATGTCTACTACCGCGTGTGGTAAGGCCACTTAGGTCTTCCGCGTCCCATCCAAGGGCCAGACGTGGAGATTCCAGAGGTCTGGTCGTGGGTGCCAGATGGTGCCCTGTCCCTGAGAAAGAAGGTCCTTCCTCAGGGTAATTCGCCGGGCGGGGGGGGCTGTTGCGAGGAGCATGAGGTCCAAGAACCACATCTGAGTGGGCCAGTAGGGTGCTACTAGGACGACCCGCTCCTTGTCCTCCCTGACATTGCACAGGGTCTGTGCAAGTAGGCTCACTGGAGGAAACGCATATTTGTGTAGTCCCGGGGGCCAGCTGTGTGCCAGTGCATCTATACCGAGGGGTGCCTTGGTCAGGGCGTACCAAAGCGGGCAGTGAGAGGATTCCCGGGAAGCAAACAGGTCTACCTGTGCTCGACCGAATCAACTCCAAATCAGCTGGACCACCTGGGGGTGGAGTCTCCACTCTCCCCTGAGCGTAACCTGTCATGACAGCGTGTCCGCTGCGGTGTTGAGGTCACCCAGGATGTGAGTGGCTCGCAGTGACTTGAGGAGCTGCTGACTCCAGAGGAGGAGATGGTGGGTGAGTTGTGACATGAAACAGGAGCGTAGGCCACCTTGGCGGTTGATGTACTCTACCGTCACCATGTTGTCCATCCAGACCAACACATGCTTGCCCTGGATCAATGGCAGGAGCCTCCGCAGGGCGAGCAGTACTGCCAACAACTCGAGGCAGTTGATGTGCCAACGCAGCCGCGGGCCAGTCCAAGAGCCGGTGGCTGCGTGCCCATTTCATACGGTGCCCCAGCCCGTCTTGGAGGCGTCCATCGTAACCACGACGTGCCTGAAGACCTGCTCTAGGGGAACCCCTGCCCGTAAAAATGCTAGGTCGGTCCAAGGGCTGAAGAGGCGGCAACAGATTTGCGTGACGACCATGCGATGTGTCCCGCAGTGCCATGCCCATCTCGGGACTCGAGTCTGAAGCCAGTGCTGAAGCGGTCTTATATGCATCAACCCGAGCGGTGTGGCCACTGCTGAGGATGCCATATGCCCCAGGAGCCTCTGAAAAATGTTTCAGTGGAACCGCTGTCCTCCATCTGAATGCCTTCAGACAGTTTAGCACCGACTATGTACGCTCGTTCGTGAGGCGCTGTCATCGAGACTGAGTCCAACTCCAAGCCGAGAAAAGTTATACCACCTGGGGAATCGCCGAGTACCCCTGGCAGCCCCACCATTGAGGGTAGTGAGAGCGGAGGAGCTCAGAGACCGGGTCCGGGCAGTGAAAGGAAAACAATACAAAAATTATTATCAAGAATACGATTTTTGCCCTACTATCAAAAGTCTTACTAGAAAAAAAGAAATTATGATCCAACGTGAATTTTCTTGATAAAAAAATATGATCATGCCTGGTAGCATATGCATGTAAAATGGCTAGAAATAGCTTTTTAGCTTAGCATGAAGCTGACAATTTACACAAGGTTTATTTCTATTTCTTCTGTTCCAAACTTACTTGAAACTTACTTCTCTGTCTGCTCGTATGAATGTAACACATCATAAGAAAGTGTTTCACCACTGTTCAAGTGCACTTCGAATTGCATCATTTATATGTATAAATTTTTCCATCTGAAAGGACTAAATATTAAATGAAACAAATGACAATAAAATGCAAAGTAATCTCTTCAGTAATTAAAATACTTTTTGAATGTAACTGTATTCTAAATACCAATGATTTAAATTGTAACTTGTGGAATACAGTTACTTATATTTTGTATTTTAAATACATAATCCCATTACATGTATTCCGTTACTCCCCAACCCTGTATATATATATATATATATATATATATATATATATATATATATATACATAGTATATATGTATATCTTGGGCAAAGGTTGCTTTGTCATAGCTAAGGAGATTTAATTAAGTTCAATTATGTTTCATTTAAATATCAGCTTTGACTCAGATGTTTCTCCTAAAATTAGGAAAACTAAAATACAAAAGAGACCATCATAGGCATACAAGTATAAAGTATAGAGCTATACATTTAATGTGGATAGCATAGCCCAGAAAATTGGTTTTAGAAGAATTTAAGAGAAGAGAACTGTTTGGGTTTACATTAAAATCTCTGACTTTTGATGGCATATTTTGGTATCTTTGCAAGTCTAAGAACAGTTTGGGACATTTTTGAGACCTCTTTTGAAACTTAGTTCAGTAATAAAACTACATGGTGCAAGATAGGTCTTTCAAGTATGTAAATTGCTTGCCTATTGGCTCGCATACTCTATGGCCCAAGATTATGGGTTCTTTTGACATGTTATCTGTTAGCCAATTAACTTGGGTACTCTCTCTTTGTCTAATATTTAAATTGCCTCAATTATTTCCATGAAAGCTGGTTTCACTGCTACTAGAGTGTTCTCTCTGAAACCCTCCACCACCCCAGTAGCACTTGTCTAGATCTGCTTCAAGCAGATTGTATGTATGTTTGATTGTAAAGCAGCATGTCCTACATGCTCGATATAGCATGTCTCATGTTTGTCTAATTGTGCAGCAGCAGCATTAGCAGAATGTCTGTGTAGGTTCTAGCTTTAGCAAGTCTTTGTACTTGTTCTACAGCAGCAGCTTAAGCAGATATAATGTGCAAAGACCAAACAACCTGTTAAAACCATTGTAACACCTTAAATTTATTCAGAGTTGTCATGACTGAAATGTTATTAGAGATTACCAGGGTCTTAATCTCAGAAGAAAAATAATTATACCAAAGAAAAAGTCCTCATTTGCTCTCTATTTAATCTAATTGTTTTCTAGGAGAAACAATTGAGATATTAAAGAGCTCTCGTTAGTATTTTTTGTTTTATATTGGTGAGATGTAGGCCTTCATCTGAGATGTATAATCTGTCTCTTGGTTAATGCTTTTGCATGTGTTTTGAATTGTAAACAGATTCAGAGTCTGTGACTAAGATGCTAGCAGACATCTTTTCTCAAATAAATCAAAATCCTAAATCCTGACAGCTTTTTACTGGTCAGAACTTGTAAAGGGTTTCTGGATTATGCTTGTGATATCATTTCTGGGAGCTTAGTTCCTCATCAAAGAGCCCATGTTTGATCAGAGCTGTGGTCACAAGATTCACCACAGCCTCTGCAGCCCGGCGCTGAAGGAATGCATTTCTGCAGGGGGGTCTCCCCAGGGATGTCTATCATCTCAGAGGGGTAGGCATACCACATGCACTGCGCCCTGACAAACAAACTCACATAAACCCTGCTCTCCTTTACCCCATGATTTGTGAGGAGTCAAGCGTGTGTGTGACCTGCTGAGGGTCAGGGGCTGTCTGTAAGCAAACAGTAGCTGAGGGGCATGCCACTCTTTAAATGGGCTATCCTGATGGCTTAGCCCATAAGACAAACAAATCACAATTTAAATCTCTCTAAAGTCTCAATAATTTCTCCTAGACAGCAGTGAAGTTAAATGATAACAAATGGAGACTCTTACATGATTGTCTCCTGATAAAAATGACCACATTAATATCTAATAATGTGTCTCCTCTAGAATTTCAAAGGAGATCTCAACAATGTCTCACAATGTCTCACAGAATATACAAAAGTCAGTCAAAAGTCAGAGATTTCAAAATTAACTTCTAACATCAAACATCATCACAGGTATGGCAGCAAATGGGAGTCCTCAGCAAGTATTTTTTTGTGTTCCCATTTGCGCCAACAGCAAGAGAAAAATGTGGTAACTTCTAAATTAACTGATTTGATTCAAGTAAAAAATCACTGAATCACATCACTACATTGACAAGAAAACATTAAGTTACACCTACGAAACTAACTTTAAAAGTTAGATCAGGTAGACATAGCTCCTTATGTAACAATTGCAGTGTGGGCTATACTATCTACATTAATTGTCTGCATGCCAACAAATGTCTCATTTGAGTCTCTTTTTATTTCTCCTAGAAATATAGGGACAAATAACTGAGACAAAGTTGATACTTAAATGAGACATAAGTTCAGAGCTCAGTCAAGCCTCTCAAGAAATTAAATAGCAACCTCAGAGCAATACAGTTTTTCTCTGGCCACCTTCTCTCTGCATGTTTTTCAAAGAGGGAACAAGCCTGTCATCTTCAAAGGAACCCCAGTGCCACACAGCTTGCCCCCTAGTGAGGCACAAACAGAGCTGAGGACCATGAGGCCTCTCAGCCAATCAGATCTCTCGGTTAGTACATTTCGCCCTTTCGCTCTGTGGGCACATCCTTCAGCCTTTGAAGGTACCGGCAGAGGCGAGCTGTTGCCATGGCTATGAACGGGCTGCTGCTTTTTAGAGTTGGGCAGCTGAAGGATTTTTGCATAGTCATGTCCAGACAGCAGCTGGGGCTAGTAGAGCTAATATGGCTGCCATCTGGACTTAGTTACCCTTTTGTATCGAACAATCTGTCCATCTGTTGCACATGTATATGCGTGTGAGTGGATACCCGTGTGGATCTGTGTTCTTTGTCAAAACTCATAGCATGTCCTCAGTTATAGTCAAGTCTGCATTTGTGTTTTAAATAAGAAATGTTAATTTAGGGAAAACATAAGCTTACTAAGATTACAAAGGTGGTTCAAGTATATGATGACAATGGACATTTTTCTATCTACATTAAGATTTTAGGTTAAAATTCATATAAATGTATAAGGGAAAGGCAGGCCTATATCTTACATGTAGGTCCTGTACTTGGTCACCATTTCTTTTGTTTTTCACTATTTTAATTAACTTTTTGCCTTTGGTTATTTAAAAGGTCATGCAGTGTGATAAATTCATTTTTAAAGGTGCCTCTTAAAATTCAGATTTGACTGGCAGATTTTAGGTTGTTAAATTCACATCTCAACATTCAAGTCGCTATATTTGGGTTGGTAAATTCACGGAAGACTTCTGGTTATGCAAAGTTTCACATTTTTGTGGTTATAACCAGTGTTGAGTGTAATCTGATTACAAAGTAATTAGTTACTATATATACAGTAATATGATTTAAGTTACAAAAAGTAGAGGAAAGCCTTATATTTTCTTATCAGATTACAGTTACTGACTTTCAATAAAGGTAAATACTTTTAAGTGAATTTGTTGTGAAAACTGTTTTAGAATGCAACTTAAAAGTAATCTGTAAAGTAATTTGATTACAATATTAAGAAAGGAATTACTAATTTGTAGTGGATTACTTTCTTTGAGTAATTTACCCAACACTGCCTATAATTCACATTATTGTGGCTGTGATTATTGTCTGTATCCTAAAAGCTCTCATAAACTCAAATACAGGACTGTAAATCTCTGTCCCTCTACACAATAAAAATCATTACATCTTATTCTTCATATCATTCATTCCAACACAGGTGGGATGATTCCTGATGCTTTGACTGTCACAATCAGAGTCCATCAAAGCAGCCTTTTGAGTGACCTCTATCTGGGGCATTGTGAGAAAAAAGCTCCATCAGCTGCCCTCCCTGTCATGACGTAGTCAAGCCCCATCTGCACCATATGTCATGTATTCACAAGAGACACAGAGAACTGCATCTCACAGCATCATTATGTAAATGGAGATGCTGAGATTGGTGGGGGCCTTGTACGTGAGGTAGAAACTTCAGCCCCTTGTCATTATAATGCATAGAGTTAGGAGCAAACAAAGACTCAACATAATGATGCAATAGAGAATGTAGTGCTTTTAAAAATGGAGCCACATGACATGGTTGACGAATGTTTGGGTATTTTTTCTTTCTTTTTTTTTTTCTTTTTTGTTTTTGTTTTTGTCTGGGCTCTGAGACTCTCTTGGGAATGAGAGAGCTTTAAAGCCTGAGACAGGGCTGAGATGTAAACAACAAACCTGGGTTTGATGGAATTAGGCCTTGATTGAGAGTCCCCCTCATCTAGCATTGTGCAAAATTATCTGGAAACATGCATGCATTGTCTTGTGTCCTATGTAGCCTGCATGTCTAGCTTTGCTTGGTTGTGTTTCTCAAAGAAGCAATTTATGGGGTGTTTCGTGATGTGGTAAAATTGAACTTTGACAGATATAGGGATAATGTATGGCCTGTTTGTGCTGCAAGAAGAATTATTTGTTTTTGGCCCTTTGTCCATATTTTAACATTTTACTTTTAATTATGGAACATGACATCTCTTGAGATGACTTGATGATGTACAGTAGTTGTCACACAGGGAAGCTGTCACAAGGGCTATATCTCAGTAACAATGACTAAGTTTACATGGACACCAGAAAGCCGCTTATTATGGGCAAGAAAGTTGTTTTTTTTCTATACGTTTTGCATGTTCCTTTTACACAGCTAGTTAAAAATGTATTAAATTACAATATTTTTCATGAATTCTACCCTCCAAAATTAAGATCATAAACAAGGGAACATAATCAAACCAACCTGGTATACATTAAGGTAAGGATCTACTTTCATTATGATGGCAGATTTTTTTTTACCAAAAGGACAAATTTATTTTTCATGATAGTCAGATCGGGTCATATTGTCACATTTTCATCGGTGTATGTTGTCACGTGTTTAAAATTCCATCAATTTATACAATTTAACAATTACAATATTTGTTGTCCAAAACAATATTGTTGTACATTACCTTTTCAATCTTGTGTTTCATTAATAGTTTTGTGCCTCATAATTGTTTTACTTCATACATTTAGCTGAAAAGCCTATAGGTCTAATAGGCTGTGTTATGCAGGCATAGATTTAAAGAGAGGCATGGATTTTGTTGTTGGTGGTTCTGATGAAGGGAGTGACAACATGTTCTCCTGTTTAACTCTACATCTCCACTTTTGACCAGCCCCAACCAGTAGGTGGAGATATGTGCAGAGAAGGTTCATTGCTAAAAAACGAAAGAAGATGAATTTGGAAGTGAAAGTGGAGATTTATAGTTAAAAAAAAAAAAAGGACTTAAATATTGATCTGTTTCTCATCCACACCTATCATATTGCTTCAGAAGACATGGATTTAAACACTGGAGTCTTATGGTTTGCTTTTATGCTGCTTTTGTGTGCTTTTTGGATCTTCAAAGTTCTGGATACCATTTTCTTGCAATGTACTGACCTACAGATCTGAAATATTGTTTCTTTTGCTGAAGAAAGAAATTCATACACATCTGGGATGGCATATATATGAATATGAACTTGTTTTCTTTGCATTATTCAAGGTCTGAAAGCACTGCATCTTTTTTGTTATTTTGACCAGTTGTCATTTTCTGCAAATAAATGCTCTAATTTATTTGGAATTTGGGAGAAATTTTGTCAGTACTTTATAGAATAAAACACAAATTTTCATTTTACTCCAACACATACTATAAATAGTAAATCCAAAGAAACTAATAATCTTGCAGTGGTCTGTTAATTTTTGTAAACCTCACTCCCCTAGCCTCAAGATGCGTACTAGCGACTAGTACTAGTGGCTGTATTCTTTAGCCTCCTCGTTAGCGTACCCGCCTCCCATGTTGGAGACACTGGTTCGTATCCCGTTCTGAGGGGGTCAATCAGGACCTTATCTTGTTTTAGAAACAACACTGCATAAGACATTTTTTAGTATTTTTAACATGTGTATTTTGTCTTACTGAGTTTTTATAGTCAAAACAAGTGAAAAAATCTAACAGTGCTGAAGAAGTAATCCAAAGTATTTAGAATACATTACTGACCTTGAGTAATCTAATGGAATACATTACAAATTACATTTTACAGCATGTATTCTGTAATCTGTAGTGGAATACATTTCAAAAGTAACCCTCCCAACCCTGTATATATATATATATATATATATATATATATATATATATATTATTTAGCATAGTGGGAATATTAGCAACTCCATTACACAATTCACAGTAGTTCTCTCACAGGCTTTGAGGTTTACATAGGCCATGGGATGGCTTCATATCATATTAAACTCCATTTTGAGTTAATAAGAGCCTATTAAAGTGGAAAACTAGACTGTATATGGCTGCCCAGAAAAACAATAACTCCTTTAAAGGTTAATGGAAAGAAAAGGACAGTGGAGCTGAGAAATTCATGATTAAAAGGCCAGCATTGACAGTCTCTGTTGAACTCCACTGATTTTTTGCTTTGAGATTCCAAAGTATTGACGGACTGAGGGATGAAACACCAAGCGCTATCATCACGCTCTCTGTTTTTATGTCTATGTGTGAAAACTACTGTATTTTGGCTTGACACCCAACAGCAACATGCCTGTTTTTTCTCTGTTGGCATGGAGGCATAATAAACCAATGTAAATCTTTGTCGCCCTCTCCTGGCTGTTTGTATAAATGCTTTATAAAGGCTTGGTCATGTACCCTACAATGCCCTACAATGATCAAATCTGTAGAATTGTGAACAAAGAAACATCTGAACTTATGAAGGCTTCCTCTTCAAAATCTTTATGCAGTCAGTAGACATGCGCATATGTGCAATGATTGTGAATTATGTTTGTGTCCTCAGAGGATTTAGATTCTCAATAAAAATGCATGTAGAATGTAATTTCACCCCATGCAGATGCAGGTGTCCACAAGTCATTTTTGAGATAAGAGTGTATGAGCACTGGCAGCTGTCAATGCCAAGATAAACAAGGGATTCTGAGTCTGTTGATGACACAGAGAGAGGTCATATACTGTATTTTTCGCTACATTTACCACAGTATTGTATGGTATGTATTATAAATAACACTATTCTAAAAAGAGACCGGGGTCTTTTCTGCCTGCAGCAATCAGACTATATACTGTTTATATCTGTCTGTCTGCCTGTCTGTCTCTCTATCTAACTATGTGTCTGTCTGTGTGTAAATAATATCTATGTTAAATATGACCCATGTACTTGAATCTTCATTATTCCAAAAGGCAAAAAGCTGACTTCACAAGAGAGTATTTAATATCTTCTAACACCCCTAACATTAGAAGAGACACAATGTGTCATTATAGATTGTTTGTATGCTTTAGCTGATAGTTCATGATATTACCACTCTGGTTAGACCCCAACCCAGTTCTAAGCCATTTGTTCTTGCTGTGTGTCTAGGCTCTTCGTACCCAAGAGGCACCTCACAGCCTCATATGAGATGTAATATAGCAGGACGGAGCCCCTGGCATGCATGGAGATGACAGCACACTGTGATCAGAATGCTGCTGCTATGTCCTTGCCTTCTATCTCAGGGGTGCAGGGGGGTGGTGTTTAGGGTGTAGCTGCCAGCCATGTAACCGCCTGGCTGGCCAACTGATGAGAAACTGAACTGGAGAGGAGCAGGGACCACACACACACACACACTGAACTGAACTATTAAATCTATGCTCATTTGCAGAGAGTGGACGGTAATTTTGGACATTCTGTGTGTCCCATTGCCATAGTATTAAGTCTTCCCTTATAAGAGCTGTTTGATTATTATTATTATTATTATTATTATTATTATTATTATTATTATTATTATTTAATGTTACCTTTGATAATCTGTATATGCTGCAATGCTTTACACTGGTATGATGGATAGTTTTAGTGATATTTTACATAAGGCAGTGCCGCAGTGATATTTTATGAATTACATTTTTATTGTATTTTTTGCTAGGCTTTTAGTGTTGTTGAGGCAACCTGCTGAAGGAAGCTGGTTTGCTGGTCTCGTATGGTCTCCCAGCCTGAAAAGGCTAATCTAGTTTTCTGGTTTTGGAGGGGTTTTTAGCTCTTGGGTTGATGAGGCAAACATGCTGAAAGAAAAAAACACCTTAAACCAGCCTAAGATGGTTTGCTGGTCTTAGATGGTGGTCCAGTTGGTAAGGCTGGTCTGGTTTGCTGGTTTTAAATGAGTTTTGGGCACTTAGTTTGTTGTGGCAAGCCCGCTGAAAAAACAACATTTTAAACCAGCCTAAGCTGGTTTACTGGTCTTAGATGGTCTCATAGTTTGGTAAGGTTGGTCTGGTTTGCTGGTTTTAAATGTGTTTTGGGCACTTGGTTTTATGAGGCAAGCCTGCTGAAAAAAAAAACAAACATCTTAAACCAGCCTAATCTGGTTTTCTGGTCTTAGATGGTCTCCCAGGATGGTTGGGTTGGTCTGGTTTGCTGGTTTTAAATTAGTTTTGGGCACTTAGTTCGTTGTGGCAAGCCTGCTGAAAGAAACACATTAAACCAGCCTAAACTGGTTTGCTGATCTTAGATGGTCTCCCAGTTTGGAAAGGCTGGTCTGGTTTGTTGGTTTTAGACTAGTTTGAGTGAGTGAGTTTATTTTATCTTTGCATCACAGTTTAATATATGTCCGATGATTTTTATTTCTGAGGACTCTCCCTGTGCTTTCTAATCTGCTCAGAGGGAGAAGGTCATGCAGTGGATGATCTGTATCATACATGTCTGTGATAAGTTATTTTGCAGCCTCCTCTCTTCTAGTCTGCATTGTAGAATAGATTTGTGCACTTGATGAGGCAGGCCTGCTGAAAAATTTTTTTTAACCCGGCCTAAGGTGGTGAAGTGGTCTTCGATGGTCTCCCAGCCTGGTTGGGTTGGTCTTGTTTGCTGGTATTAGACTAAATTTAGGCACTTGGATTGATGAGGCAAACCTGCTGGGAAAAAACCCCATCTTAAACCAGCCTAAGCTGGTTTGCTGGTCTTAGATGGTCTCCCCGTTTGGTTAGGCTGGTCTAGTTTGCTGCTTTTAGATGGGCTTTGAGTACTTGAATTGTTGAGGCAAATCTGCTGAAAAAACAAAAACAAAAAACAAACAGCTTAAACCAGCTGAAGATGGTTTGCTGGTCTTAGAGCTGGTCACCCAGTTTGGTTAGGTTGGTCTAGTTTGCTGATTTTAGATGGGTTTTGAACACTTGGGTTGAAGAGGCAAACCTAATAAAAAAAATTAAAAAATGTTTAAACCAGCTTAAGCTGGTTTGTTGGTATTAGATGGTTTTCCCAGCCTACTTAGTTTGGTCTGGTTTGCTGGTTTAGACAAGTTTTGGGAAATTGATTTGTGGAGACAAGTATGTTGAAAAACAGCTTAAACTAGCCTAAGATGGTTTTCTGGTCTTAGATGGTCTCCCAGTCTGGTTAGGTTGGTCTTGTTTTCTGGTTTTAAACAAGTTTCGGGCACGTGGTTTGTTGAGACAAGCATGCTGAAAAAGATCAAACCAGCCTTAGCTTGTTTGCTAATGTTAGATGGTGTCCCGGCCTGGTTAGGTTGGTCTGGTTTGCTTGTTTTAGACAAGATTTGGGCATATGGGATGATGAGGAAGCTTGCTGAAAAAACAGCTTAAACCAGCCTAAGCTGGTTTGCTGGTCTTAGAGTGTCTCCAAGTCTGTTTTGGCCAATCTGGTTTGCTGGTTTCAGACAGGTTTTGGGCTCTTGGTTTGTTGAGGCAAGCCTGCTAGCAATCTGTTTGTCTGTCTATGCATCTGTTTTTCTCTTTGCCTTTCTGTAAATAATATTTATTTCACATATGAAAACCGGTCTGGTTTTCTGGTTTTAGAGAAGTTTTGGGCCCTTGGGTTCAGGGTGGGAAACCAGCCTGCTGACAAGATTGACAGACTGAAGACCATCTTAGCCAGGCTGGGAGACCAGCTAGACCAGCTTAAATCTGCAAAAACCAGCAAACCACCTTTGGCTGGTTTTCAGCAGGCTGGGCGGTATAGAAATGCAGAGTATTTTGCAGCTGTAAGCAGAGCCGTACACTCAGGCCTGAGCTTTAGTAAGCCATTGTATCTAAACACAGACAGGAAATTCCTGAGGGCTGGCAGATTTTATAGGCTATAAAGTCAAAACAGAAACCCACATGGATAGTAGTTTAATCCCCAGGATCAGCAGCCAATCGCTCACCGCTACAGAAAAAAACCCTCAAAAATGTCACATGACACCTCTCACTCACTGCTGATGTCGACATTTTCTCCTAAAGGAGTTGTGGATGGCTGAAACACGGTCATCAAAATCACATTATCTTCCCCCAGATAATGTATACACTCCATTGCCTGAAAAACAAATTCCATGATTAATTTCAGTAGTGATGTTTCATGTTTCATAAAGAGTAATGGCTCATTAACTGAAGTCTTACGGCATGCCATTATTGCTATAAAAAAATATCCATTATATATGAAATCCAGGAGAAAGTGTTCATGCAACTGCAAGTACCTGAAATGCTCATAATTTTTGACCTAATATTATTTGTGTCTGTGTGTGTGTACATGTTTATGCTACATTGTGGGGACCAAATGACCCCACAAGGATAGTAAAACCTGAGATCACCTACCTTGTGGGGCCCAGCCAGCGGTCCCCACAAGGGAAATGGCTTATTAAACATACTAAATGATGTTTTTTTGAAAATGTAAAAATGCAAAAAGGTTTCGGTGAGGGTTAGGTTTAGGGGTTAGGGTTAGGGGATAGAAATTATTGTTAGATCTGTATAAAATCCATAAAATGCATGGATATCTATGGAGAGTCCCCACAATGATATAAAAACAAGTTTGTTAGTGTGTGTGTGTATGTGTGTGTGGGCAGGTTTAAGTGGTTTACGGGGACTTTTTTTAGGTTACAAACTGGTAATTATATAGCTATAAATGTGGTTTATGAGGATATTTCTAGTGTCCCCATAATTCAAATAGCTTAAAAACATACTAAACGATGTTTTATTGAAAATGTAAAAATGCAGAAAGTTTTTTGTGAGGGTTAGATTTAGGGGTAGGGTTAGGGTTAGGGGATAGAATCTATAGTTCGTACAGTATAAAAATCATTATGTCTATGGAGAGTTCTCATAATGATAGCTGCACCAACATGTGTGTTTGTGTGTGTGTGTTTCACCGGCATCCCATATGGCCCTGCAATACAAATCTCTATTGTATTTTATTTCTACACTGCATAAAGGGGGTTGTCTATGAATGAACTCAGCCCATACAAAAACCCATCTAACAACTTTGATCCTGCTAAGCTCGTCCCTCACGTGGTGTCCTTCTCTCTTTAAATGATCTCTCTGTGCCAAAACACATCCAGTGGGAAGCTGATCAATACACTGTGCCACTGACGAGATGACATTACGGGTAAGAAAAACACCCTCTGCTAAACTGCAAACAGAATCGGCTCAAGTTTATTCTGTTGCATAAAACCCAAGTGTTTCAATGCTTTTTTGCTCATACACTGCTTATGACTGAGCACTAAAAGGAATGAGTTTGCATAAGGTGCATATGTTTTTCTGATTAAAGCAGTTTGTGCTTTTTTTCATGTTTTTCATATTAAAGAAGTTTGTGGTTTTTTTAATCATTACTGCAGTACAGCTTTCGATGACAAATACTTGCTTAAAAATGCACAACTTCTCTTATAGGAGGGCAGCATCTGACTTAACTCTTCTGCATAGCTCATCAGTCTCTCTCTCTCTCTCTCTCTCTCTCTCTCTCTCTCTCTCTCTCTCTCTCTCTCTCTCTCTCTCGCTCTCCCCTGCTAAACTAATGATGCTTTAATTATTTTCCATGCGGCTGCACTGAAAGTAATGGGGACATTAAAATAGCCTCAATTTCGCTCAAAAGAGTATTCCATCACTACCTGTAAAATAACATAAATGAGCTCAGTTTTCTTGCAAATTTCCTTGAGAGGGCTTTTAAATTATCAATTTAATATACAGCTCCAAATATGCAAGTACTTGCAGTTCAGAACCAGTTGCATATTCTGGTTGCTGCTTGAAGCATGCTCATATAATGTACTGTATGTTGCAATGCAGCTGCATTAAATCATGCCCAGATCTCAGTGCCTGAGCTGGAGCCAGTTATTGGAGGGTATCATGAGTACAGGAAGCGTGACAGGTATTGCAATCACACTGGTTACCTAAACAGTCCTCACAGGCAGTCTGTGGCACCAAGCTCTATGAAAGTGCCTCATAATCCAGATAATAGAGCATGTGGCACAGCACTGAGGCACATCAAAGTCTCTGATAAAACAGGTGCTGGCCAATGGAGCTGAACTGATATTGCGGATACAAGTGACAGTCCACCGACGTCTCTCCTCTTTTCAAAGCAACAATGTTCTCTCTTGTGCTTCCACCCATTTCTGAGTAAATTTTTCTCTGCATCTGCCTGATTTTCGCTGCCAGCTAGCCTTGTTTCTTCATAATGCTTTAGTTTAAATATTCTCTAAACTGCTTTCATAAAAAACAGCATGGCGTTAGAATACATGCTAAGAGCAAATCATCTTTTTGGCGGTGGACTATACTTTCAGATACATTTTTACAGATATTGCTTAAAAATGTATAAATAAATTTTTTATGACTTATATAAGAAAAACGTCTTAATCTAGCCTAAGCTGGTTAGCTGGTCTTAGCTGGTCTTCCAGCCTGATCAGACTCGTCTGTTTTGATGGCTTTAGGGCGGGTGGGTGGCTTAAACCAGCTTAGGCTGGATTAAGCTGTTTATTCAGCAGGGTGTACGTATAGTGTTAGATCTGGTTGATTTGAAATTGTATCGACCTCAGTGGGCAATTCTTTTTTTCTCTTTCTTTCTTTCTTTCTTTCGTTTCTTCCTTCCTTCCATCCTTCCTTTCTTTCTTTCTTTACCAGCAAAAACCATGCATAAAACAGAAGTCTATTAATTCCTGATCAAGTCGGAGATGAGATTCCCAAATGGAAGCCCTTGGCATAAGTGGACAATGCTAAGCCCTTCAACACTGGGGTTTCTGGCCTGTAAATGCTCTGTATTGTTTAGTGAAAGTGATGATGTTTGTGTTGTTTCTAATGCTTCAGTTTGAGGCTTCCTGTCCTGATGGTCTGTGTCCAGGATGGAGTATCATCCTAAAAGGAGAAACCCCAGCAGAAGCTAACAAGTAAGTCCTCCTTGGGGCAGATGATTTTGTGATCAACCTCAACTCAAAATTTCCACTCACCACCTCAAAATGCAATTAGGCAAACGGAAAAGGATGGGTGTTTCAAGAAAGCTTTCAATGCAGTGCTAATGGGAAACCTTTGATAAGACTTTTTACTTTGTACTCGCATGAAGAGCTTCAGAAGAAATTAGCCTCTGTTATCACTCCAGATTGGACAAGGAGAGCAGCCAATGAGCCATGTAAGATAGAGGCCGTAACCAAAGAAATGTAATAAGGTCATCTGCTCGGATTACAGTTTTTCTAATAGAAGAGTATTGTTTGTGAATTGTCTTTTCGTTTTGTTTTCCACCTGCTCGATTCAATCATTTTTATTCTATGAGAGTGATAATATAAGTACCAGTACACCTCAGTTATTTAAAGTTTATTTAAAGACCCTATGAAATTGTTTGACTAGCACAGTTTTGTGTTCTGTGTTGACTTATTTCCTATTGAAACAGTAAGTTTTGGCAGGACATATTGAAGGGTTCATCCATTTTTTCACATAAATAGCGATTAGACTTTAGTAAGAATCCATCACACAACAACTACAACAACAATGATTTGCTACTTGCCTGTCGGTTGCATTCTAGAATGTTCGATTGGACTCAAATCTGTGCCGTGCATCATGACACATACAATTTTTTTGTTTATTTTTGGTTTCATTTCAATGTTTGCATTACATAACCAACTACATTTACAAGCTTTTTCATAAGTGATCGAGTTGTGTGATAGCTCGAGAAGCAGGAGTCCAGTAGAGCACACAAGTTGACAAAATGATGTGGTTTCTTCAGCAATTGTGTTTTTCATCTCGCATTTGCTTTTACAACACTATCGGTTTGGTTTAAAGTTTAGGGTGGGGACGCTGGTTTTGGTTAATTAAAACTCAATAGAGCATTAACCTTATAGGAATATTCCGGGTTCAATACAAGTTAAGCTCAATCTACAGCATTTGTGGCATGTTGATTATCACAAATTTTAATTTAGACTCGTCCTTCCTTTTCTTCAAAAAAGCAAACATCGAGGCTGCAGAGAGGCACTTACAATGGAAGTGAATGGGGCTAATTTTTGGAGGGTTTATTGTGAAGCTTATAATTTTATAAAATCACTTACATGAATTTCTCTTTTAAAACTGTTAAAATCATGTATTATTTGAGCTGTAAAGTTGTTTAAATCATCATTTTTAGTCATTTTAAGGTTTTAGGGATTGTTGACTACATTGTCATGATTTTTTTTTTTTTTTTTTTCACATTTTAGAATAATAGTAAAGTCATCAAAACTATGGAATAACATAAATGGAACTATGGGAATTATGTTGTGACTAAACAAAATCCAAAATAAATCAAATCTGTGTTATATTTTAGCATCTTCAAAGTAGTCACCCTTTGCCTAGAATTTGCAGACATGTACTCTTGACATTTTCTCAACCAAGTCATCCATTTCAAAAACGTTTTTTTTTATTACTAAATTGTAGTTTTATAATGAAATAAATTAATATGGTGCACAATTATATTTTTGTCTACAAAACTAATTTCAAACATTTAAGCATACGCCTTCAGATCAAAAGATTTTTAAGATCATGAGAAACATTTCTGTCAAGTGTTTCAAAACTTTTGACCGGTAGTGTAAATTGTAAAATTGCATATAACTTTACAAAGAAAAGGTTAGTAAGTGTATTTATCACACCAAAATCATGTTAACATGCATATTGTCTCGTGGCTATACTTGAGTATTTTAAGTGAGTATTTTAACATTCACAAATTGGCCCCCCTTCACCTCCATTGTAAGTGCCTCATTGTAACCCAGATTAACCCAGGAGGGAAAGTCAGAATAATTTTTTATCAATATTATGCCACAAATGCTCTTGATTGATCTTAATTTTCTCACTTGTAGAACATCATTTGTCATTCATCTCACATTTGCTTTTTATGACTGTTAGGTCAGTTCAGGTTTAAGGTTTAGGGTGGGGACGTAGGTTTTTTGTTGTTTTAAACTCGATAGAGCATTAACCTTAAAAACCTCATCGTTTTTTGTTTTTTTATCCACACTGGCTTTTTGTGACTCCATTTGTTAGGTTTAGGTTTAGGTTTAAGGTTTAGGGAGCTAGATTTTGTTGATTTAAAACTCGACAGAACATTAACATTAAAAACCTAATCTGTTTGGGGAACACTAAACTTGCTTTTAGTGCCACACAGTGCAAATTTCACCTATGAACTGCTGCAATACATAAATAACACAAATAAGTCCTTTGAAATGACTCATTCATCAGGATGTTTATAAAGAATAACCCCAATGTAAATAATTCCACAATGAAGCAGGGCTGTAGAAACAGTAGTACATAGTAATGTGGCAATGAGAAGAATCAAACTTCCATGTGGCAATTAATTTAACATGTAATTTGATTCAGAACATTTTCTCCCGGGACTCATCTTGATAATGTTCAATCATTATTCATATGTAAAGACAGACACAGACGGAAATATAATCTGAGCATTTCTAGTTAGAATTTACTTTCAGAAGATTGATGAAGAAATGCTCAAACGCAAGTGCCTCATCCTATCGTTATGATTACCCTTCAACCAGCTGTCTCAGACTCAGTATTATCCAGCATGACTTGCTCATTATAGTGAATGTGCCCTTCCGTCCCTTAGGTTTGAGATTAATTTCCTGTGTGACCACGATGACAGAATAGCCTTCCATTTCAACCCCCGCTTCTCTGAGTCTGATATCATCTGCAACTCCTTCATGGCAAGCCACTGGGGACAGGAGGAGAGGTGCAGCAACTTCCCCTTTGGAGTAGAGGAGCCTTTCCAGGTGATAAAGTGTTGTGACTCTTTATTGACAAAGAATCACAAGCAACAGGATTTGAGTTTGATAATGATTGAGGATGATTTAATTAGCATTGATTCCCTGTGTCTCAACAGATTGAGATTTACTCTGACAATGATAACTTCCATGTTTACATTGATGACACCAAGATCATGCAGTACAAACATCGTGTGGAAGACCTGAAGACCATCACTAAAGTACAAGTGGTGAACGACGTCAATATCTCCTCTTTGGAGATCACCAAAAAACATTTTTACTGAGGCTTTGTAGTAAGGCAAAGAGCTATGAAAAGATTAATCTGAAGTGAGCCTTTGTATGTTTACAGTGTATTATTGTATGTTTTGAATGATTGTTTACACACCTTTTAATACAGATGATTATCCTCTTGAGTTAATTATTATTTGCCTGTAAAGGTGTGATTATCGGTATTGATATGCCTTATCTGAACTCTATATTCATATGAATCTATGAATAAATGGGAGGTTTGAAAAGATTCCAAAGGACTCATCTGGTGAGAATGTGACATGGAAAATTATGGCTGCAATAGCATTTTCCTAATCAAATCTGTCAAAACTTATAATAGGTTGTAAATGGCTTTTGAGAAACTATTCAAAGAAATTGCTATAAGAACATCAACATTACATATCCCCGCTGCAAGGAACCCAAAATATAGGCTATTCAGTTTGTGTTTGCTGTTAGCTCATGAGGCTGGGAAGCACTGAACTAGAATTGCATTGGTAATACATAAGCATTGGATAATGTTTAGTCAGCTTGTCATTATCACTAAATAAACCCCACATGGTGATCAGGATCCTGACGTGAAGCGGAGGCCTGTTTGCCACATACATACATAAATGGACGTGTAATACTGATTTGAGTTTAAATAATTGTATCGTGACAAAACAGAGACTGCTGAGTGCTAAGAGATACATGAAACTATCAAAGGAGATTGGTTATAGTGATGAAATATACAGCTGAGCAGTAATTTAACAAAAATGTTTGACTGCAGCATGTCACAATTGACCAATCAGAATCAAGTATTCCAGATACATAAAACTCATAATACTTCAATCAGTTTTTCAAAAAGTACATAAATAATAATAATAATTAGGATAAATCTCTTTAAATATCATTAGAAAACATGATTTTTTATACATGTAAAATTCGATTTTTCTAAATCATATATAATGCAACATATTTATAGTTTTTGGCAGACAACGCACATGACTGAGAGTGCATGTGAGGCTGACAGTGCAAGTCCGTAACCTGACAGCCACAGGTAGGCTAAACATAGCTAAAATTAAAAATGAATTGTTCAATTGCTTGATGTTTGATCACATCTAGTGATCGACCAACAGCCTGACAGCCTGGGTTTTTTTTAATGGCCGATGCTGATATTGATATCTGTTGAGAGCAGGGTGAAAAATGGCACATACAATGTCATATAATAACATTTAATGTAGACAAAATTGCAGCCATATTTACTCAACATTTGCATAACAAATATTTGAAAACTTGAAATATGCACTGTCAATGGATTGCGTAACTGACACTAGATAGATCTAGATAGGTAAAGTTTGTCAAGACAAATTTTCATGTTGGCTTGACAAAGCCTAAAAAGCAGTTTTGATGGTTATACAAACATCACCATTAGACAGACAGCTACAGTATCTACATGATTAATTAGATGAATGGATGGATAGACAGACAGACAAACAGATGACAGATAAATAGATAGACGGACGGACGGGCGGACGGACGGGCGGACGGACCGACCGACCGACCAACCGACAGATAGATAGACAAAAAGGCAGACAGGCATGCAGGCAGATAGATAGATAGATAGATAGATGGATGGATGGATGGACGGATGGACGGACAGATAAATAGACAAACAGGCAGGTAGGCAGGCAGATAGATAGATGGACGGATGGATGGACAGACAGATAGACAGACAGATAGATAGATAGATAGATAGACAGACAGACAGACAGACAGACAGACAGACAGACAGATAGATAGATAGATAGATAGATAGATAGATAGATAGATAGATAGATAGATAGATAGATAGATACACAGACAGACAGACAGACAGACAGACAGATAGATAGATAGATAGAGTAACAGACATAAATAGATAGACAGTCAGAAAGACAGATAGATAGATAGTTAGATAGATAGATAGATAGATAGAGTAACAGACAGATAGATAGAGTAACAGACAGATAGATAGATAGATAGATAGATAGATAGATAGATAGATAGATACACAGACAGACAGACGGACAGATAGATAGATAGATAGATAGATAGATAGATAGATAGATAGATAGATAGAGTAACAGACAGATAGAGTAACAGACAGATAGATAGATAGATAGATAGATAGATAGATAGATAGATAGATAGATAGATAGATAGATAGACAGATAGATACACAGACAGACAGACAGACAAACAGATAGATAGATAGATAGATAGATAGATAGATAGATAGATAGATAGATAGATAGATACACAGACAGACAGACAGATAGATAGATAGATAAATATATATATAGATAGAGTAACAGACAGATAAATAGATAGACAGACAGAAAGACAGACAGACAGACAGACAGATAGATAGATAGATAGATAGATAGATAGATAGATAGATAGATAGATAGATAGATAGATAGATAGATACACAGACAGACAGACAGACAGACAGACAGACAGATAGATAGATAGATAGATAGATAGATAGATAGATAGATAGATAGATAGATAGATAGATACACAGACAGACAGGCAGACAGACAGACAGACAGACAGACAGACAGACAGACAGACAGACAGACAGATAGATAGATAGATAGATAGATAGATAGATAGATAGATAGATACACAGACAGACAGGCAGACAGACAGACAGACAGACAGACAGACAGATAGATAGATAAATAGATATATAGATAGAGTAACAGACAGATAAATAGATAGACAGACAGAAAGACAGACAGACAGATAGATAGATAGATAGATAGATAGATAGATAGATAGATAGATAGATAGATAGATAGATAGATATTCCCTATGAATCTATCTATCCAGTGCCTAATCTCAAAATGGCCAAATCTCGGATTCATCGCCCTATTTTATGTATATCAAATAAATCAACAAAAATTATAACACATCACATCTTCAAAAACACATTTTAAGATTTAAGCATTTCAATTTTATAACAGAATTCCATCCAAAGTAATTGGGTTATATTTAATAAAATTAGATGGAATAAAACTTTTAAAAGTTTTATTAATTTAATTATGTTAAACATTAGGCCTACGCAAATAAATGTTGAAATGTTGTTATGAAATTATAATGCGTAAATCTTAAAAATAGGCTAAAATACTTTTTTGAGTGCATTACATGATATAATTAACAAAACAAAAACAGGTTAAAGGTTGTACAATTTTATCCAGACCTCGCACATAATTTTACAGTTTATTTCACGCCTTCCCCGCTATATCCGCTTCTTTAATTATACAGTGATCAACACCTCAGTATGCGGAGAGATGAGGTGAATAAGAAAACTGCTCCAATCACATCAGCGGACACGCATCACCTCTGTCAGTAGAGAGATTTCTCCTCTGAGCCGCAGCCGCTCAGTTCTTCAGAAGAGCTCGAGATTGAGGAGCAAACACAAGTTCCCGAGCGCGCACCTGCCCTTTCACAAATACTTCGCAACATCGTCGGTATGTAATTACATTTCTCAAATTACTTTTTATTCACGACGCTCTACAGAGTGGTGCTGACCTTAAATGCAGTTTGTATATGTACAATTATCTATGAATGAATTAAATAAACGAAAGAATCATTAAAAGAGAAAGTGACAAAAGTTCTAGACATAAACGCGTGAAATGTAAGAGGGGAAATTCGCTAATACTACTGGATTTACGATGAAACAGTAACACACACACTTCCTAAAGCCTGCTACCAATTTACTCCGTTTAAGCAACTGATTCTTACTGTGTGGTTGCAAATCATATTTTAATCCTGAGAGTTGAGGTAAGTCAATAATTGATTGTAAAGATTGCAAAGAGAAATACAAATATGATTTGGGATTTTTTTTTATCTTTGATCAGCACTGGTCTATGCAGAGAGTTTATTTCAATTTTAAGTCTTATCATTTAAATCCAGCATGAAATTAGTTGGTCAAAATGCAAATTAATAAATTTTCTTCTGTTTTTAATGCGGTTGCTTAGATGTTATATCATCAGATTTATTAACATGGTAATGTGTGACATGTTGATTTTTCTAGAGGCAGCTGGCTAAATCATGGATTGCATTACCTTACTCTTTTTGTCTGAAGATGAAGATGCCTTGAGCTTTAGTGATCGCCTCTGGGATGTTTGAAATAGCCTTTTGACTGAGACTACATCCTATGAAAACATCACATACATATCACAAACCTATAAGAGAGACAAAGTGAATATGAATTTCACGACAAGCTTCCTGAAAAAAGAGCTGCAGCTCTCGAACGCCTTTCTGTCCTTGAATGGCTCTCTCCGTGAAGTTAAGGACTTCAAGAGTGATTATTTCCTCCACCAGGGTGGAGAACTGGAGAGACTGCTTCTATTGACAATCAAGGAGCCTACCACTATCGCTCTCACTGTGATGTATTCATTATCATTTGTGGTGGGCTTCATTGGAAATCTCATGGCCATTCGAATGCTTACCTGCCAGAAGAGTAATAAGATGAAGAGCATCAGTGCCACACGGAGTTTACTCATCAACTTGTCAGTGTGTGACCTGATGGTGGTTTGCATCTGTATGCCCATCACGCTTGGCCACACCATTTACACCGCATGGGTGTATGGAGACCTCCTGTGCCGAGCCGTTCCCTTCATCCAGGCTGTGTCCGTTTCAGCCAGTGTCCTCAGCCTGACCGTCATCAGTGTTAACAGATACTACAGTGTTCACAATCCACTGAATTCCCTCTCCTACTTCACTCAGAAGAAGATCTACATCACTATTGTGGGTGTGTGGGTCGTGTCCTCTGTGATTTGTGCACCTTTACTCTTCATGATCAAGGTGGATGAGATCCACTTGATTGACATTGTAGTGCCAATCTGCAGAGAGCTCTGGCCTCGGGCGACTCTCAAGCAGGCCTACAATGTTCTTCTCTTCGTCGCTCTCTACTGCATACCTGTGACTTTCAACCTGATCATCAGCTTTCTAACAGGCAGGAAGCTCTGGTGGGCTTCTCAACATTTCACTGACTTTGATCCTCACAGCCAGGCCATGCACGCCTCGTGCCTGAAGATGCGCAAGAAGATCGCCAAGGTGGTGGTCACTTTGGTCCTTCTGTTCGCTGTCTCCTGGCTCCCACTCTATGTGGCAGATATTCTGATTGACCAGGAGGTCCATCCACCTCACTGGGTTTTGCAGACTCGTCCTTTTGCCCAGTGGTTGGGCCTCACTAACTCCAGCCTCAATCCCATCTGCTATTGTCTCTTAGGCGATTTGTACCGCTCTGCCAGAGCAGTCAGGTCAAAGTATCATCAGAGGATGCTTTCGGTCCTTGGATCTTCCAGCTCTAGAAAACTGTCTCGTTTCCTCTCTCTCAAACAGCAGCAAGCTGACCAGCGACAAGGTGCTGTAAGCCAGGTGTCAATGGAGACCCTCTCTGATTGGTGTTCCAACAACAGCCAGATGGTGTCTATCCAAAGCATATCAGGGAGGATAGTGTCTAGGAGCAATCCTGAATTATCAAACCTGTAGTCAGACGGGAAGAGTTCACCCAAAAAATATAATTCTCTCATTATTTACTCTCCCTTATGCCATCTCAAACTCACATGACTTTCTGTCTTCTGTGGAACACAGGAAATATATTTCATGTAGATATAAGGTATTTTTGTCCATGCAATGCAAGCTCCAAAAAATACAAAATGGCAGCATAAAAGTAATCCATAAGACTTGAGTGGTTTAATCCATGTCTTTTGAAGCGATACCATTGGTTTTAGGTGAGAAACGGATCATATTTTTAACTATAACTCTTGACTAAGCAGTCTCCTTGGCAATCATGATTTGAAGCTCGATGTGTACAGCACTCTGCGCATGTTTCAAGCGCGAGAAAGTTTAATCGAATTTCAAAGCATGATCAGCAAGGAGACTGATGATATCAAGATTTATCCTCGTGTGGCCCCATGTCCACATGTGTGGATGTTGTATTTTGGCTTCACTATATGCAACGCATAATTTAAATGAATTAAATCCGACTAAATACTGTTCACAAGACTCTACACTGTCATTTAAGGGTTAAACTTCTGGTGCATTGCATCACGTGACATAACAGCATGTAGCTGATTTCCAGGAAGCGTTACTACAGGCCCAGTGCCAACAAAAGTGCCTCTGGTAAGAAACCCCTTTAAGTTTCTTGACTGAAACCTGTTTGGTTGTAAAGAGTAGCATCTCTAGTTTCGTTTAAAAAATCCATTCATTTTTCGTGTGTCAGCACGCTGATAAACATGATGTACACATATGTGGAAAATGGGGCCTTTTTCCCTCAAAAGTTGAAATAACATGTACATTATTTTTAATAACTTTCAACTATAACACATCTCTGGGTCATTTTGCTTCATTTGAATATAAATGTAGTTTTATTTTATTTTGTTATTACTGTACAATACTGTTCTATTCATTAACATTAGTAAATACATTCCTATATATTTACTGTACATTTTCATATTGAGAATAAATGTATTCATCTAAAAGCTGAAAATTTTTGCTTTCAGAGACTTTATATGGAGTTAGGATGAAAATAAGGTGCATTTCAAACTGTTCTGAGACCAGTGCAGACAGAGAGCACACTGGAGGTGAAGTCATTCACTAAATAGGGAGCAAGGGAGCAAGGGAGCAATGGTGCATCCTATAGCTTTCTATGCAACTAAGTTCATTCAGTCCTAAAATCCGACCAAAAGTTCATTTTCAGGCTGCATGATGATGTTTGGACCACTCAACATGTTTGGCAGACATAGGACAATGAAAATCAGTACATAATTTCAGAATTTTATAATGCAAAATGTTATTTTAATATGGTTTGACGATGTTGGCCATTACTTTTAATCAGAATTATTTATTGAGCTTTATAGAAAATCAGCTGTAATGTCTAACATCTCAATACTATGAATAACCAACACTTCTGGAAACATAATAAACTATTTGATGAAAATAATATGACTTTCTATAGCTTGGTATTACTTAAAATTTCACAAATTAGTCCCGCTGTCTACATATGTGGACATACATTTTTAGGAACTCTTCTTGCTCTAGAAAAAAATATTTGTTTTGCTTGTTTATTAGGTGCTACTAGTTACAAATCAAAAATGGAAATGAAAAATGCACACAGCAGTAACGAAGGGGTCTCAGGAGGTTAAAGTAAAAAAAGTAGTTACATTTTGGCTCTGAAGACATGGATTAAACCAGTCGAGTCATAGGGATTACCTTAATGCTGCCTTTATGTCCTTTTTGGATTATGAAGTGTTGCACAAAAACAACTCATATCTTCATCAAAATATCTTTGTTTGTGTTCTGTAGAAGAAAGAAAGTCATCCGAGTTTGAGACGGCACAAAGGTGAGTAAATAATGAGAGAACTATTCCTATAATTGTTGATTATTTGCCTTTAGTGCTGTAGAATAGCATGCAATTATGTGCTAGCCACTAGCCATTCTAAGAAAATCAGCTGAGTAAGTGCTTTGATACAACAATAGCATGATTTTATCTGTAAACTGTCCAGTTATATTGCCTCGTCAGTTACACTGTACATGAATAAAAGATGTTCTTTTCTTGATTTTGTGACTGTTAATAAGGAGCAACCTGGTCTCAGAATCGCGTTACTTCATTTTTACTAAATGAGTTTTATGTGGCTCGTTTTACAGTTTGCTGCAGTTTCCTTGTGAATTGAACACTAGAGGCGCTACAACGACAAAATATTTTATTTCCTTTTCAACAAATCACGAGTAGAAAGTCTTAATTGTGTTGCACTTGCAATGCAAAGGGTCGGGGTATGGGTATTAAAGAGCATGCAAGTTGACACGTGAGCCGAAAGTGTAATAGATGCACCACAAAATGACCTGGTTGCTTCAGCAATTGCTTTTTTAATGACTCTTATTGGTTAGGTTTAAGGTTTAGAGTAGGGAGGTAGCTTTTGTTGATTTAAAACACAATAGAGCATTAACCTTAAAAACCTCATTAAACTCCCTTTTAGCACCACTGAGTAGACATTTATCTCAAAACTGTCGCAATATGTGTATGGAGTTACGTGATATAATTCTGCAAATATGTCGCCACAGTCACGTAGTTTTCATGAGATCAGGCTCACAGTTCTGTAAAGACATCAGTGACACAGATTGTACATAAATGCTCGATTTCTCACCACCATAGGCAGAACAGATGTGTTTTAAATGATGGCAGAAACAAAACAAATCTATGTGAACTGCACAGTGCATTACACTGATTTCCCATACTCTGTCTATAAACATATAGACATAAACATCTGCATTCAGGAACACTGGTTTCAGATTAAGGAATTCTGTGCACGAATGAAATGAAAGGCAGGCAGAATCTATAGATCCAAATTGCCTTGAGAAGATTATATTCATAGTGATTCTATTAAATGAAATGTATCATGCTTGATTGTGAATAATCATTTGTATGTGCTTTTTTCAATGAAGATGGTTCTGAGGTGGTTCAGTGATTAGACCTTTTGATGGGAATATATCCACACCCTGAAAAAAAAAGATATTGTACAAAACCATCGTTCACAATTTCATTTCTTTTATCATGACACATATTCACTGTGAGGAAAAGGCATTATAAAAGCAAGAGATGCACTAATACAGAATGCAGAAAGGTCTGATAGATTATATTATAAGAATCCAGAACATGATTACAGATTACATAGTCGAAAAATGCAATAACAATGAAATGTAAGACTCGTAAGAATTAGCGTCTACTGAGAGCAGATTTTGAAAGCTGATGAATGGTAATTCAGTTCAGGAGAGCTATGGGCGGTTCGTACTGTTTGTTCAGCCAGAGCTCAGTGGCACATCTTTCACAGGGACAGGGTGTAATAGATAGAAGAACAAGGAGCACTTCTTGATTAAAATCACAGAATCTATTAATATCTGGGGGCAGATAATATCATCCTTTTATATAATGCAAAACCAACACATTCTGTATATGGTTAAATTTTACAGTATATTTGCATTGAAGAATATTCAAAAGACATGTAAGTCAGTGTTTGTGAAGCCATTGTTGTTTATACCAAATTTCTTTGAATGTGAAAAATGTAGTGCTTTGTTTTATTGCAAAAACAATAAGCTTTGAGATCTTTCACAGACTAAACAGTTACAAAAATGTATGTAATGAACTAAGAACTGTGCAAGTCCACAAAAAGGGTGAACATACACAATTAAATGTTTACGCAATAAAATGTTTTCAAAATTAAATGGATTAAATGTTTGCTTTTTTTGTACACGTTCACACTTTTTTAAATTCTTAGTTTCTCACGTGTATTTTCTGTGGCTCCTTAAAGGGATAATACACACAAAAATTATTCTCTCATCATTTACTGACCCTTATGGCGTCTCAAACTCATGTGAATTTCTTTCTTCCTCAAAACCAAAAGCAAATATAGTTTGAAGGATGTATGTGTTTTGTCCATAGGGTCAATGAGGTCCAAAACTTTCAGGCTCCAAAAAGGACAGAAAGGCAGCATAAAATTAACAAGTAATCAGAAGACATGTATTAAAACACATGATTTTATTGGATTACTTTTATGCTGCCTTATGTCCTTTTTAGAGCTTGAAAGTTTTGGAACCCATTGACTGGCATTGTATGGACAAAAAACACATCGTACATCCTTCAGAATATCTTCATTTGAGTTCCGCAAAGAAATAAATTCATACAAGATTGAGACGGCATGAGGGTGAATAAATTATGAGAGAATTTTCATTTTTGTGTGAACTATCCCTTTAAGAGTGATCATGGATCTTTGACTCATATGCCTTTGGATTAGTAAAACTAATATACATTCAAACTACCTTCTTGCATTACCTGTTCCCAGGGTTGGGGAGTAATTAGAATACAGTTACATTCAAAAGTATTTTGATTACTGAAGAGATTACTTTGCATTTTATTGTCATTTGTTTCATTTAATATTTAGTGCTTTCAGATGGAAAACATTTATCCATATAAATGATGTGATCCAAAGTGCATCTGAACAGCGGTGAAACACTTTCTTATGATGTGTTACATACGAGCAGAGAAGTAAGTTTGAAGTAAGTTTGGAGCAGAAGAAATAGAAATAAACCTTGTGTAAATTATCAGCTTTACGCTAAGATAAAATGCTATTTCTAGCCATTTTACATGCACATGTTAACAGGCACGATCATATTTTTTTATCACGAAAATTCACGTTGGATCATAATTTATTTTTTTCTAGTAAGAAAAATCATATTCTTGATAATATATATATATATTTTTTTATTGTTTTCCTGTAAAAATATCTAAAAATCCTTAAAACAAGATCAGTTTGATTAATCTTGTTTTAGAAACAACACTGCATATGATATTTAGGTTTTTCAGAGAATGTATTTTTAACATGTGTAATTTGTCTTACTGTACTGGCAGAGTTTTTATAGTCAAAACAAGTGAAAAAAATCTACCAGAGCTGAAGAAGTAATCCAAAGTATTTAGAATACGTTACTGACCTTGAGTAATCTAACGGAATACGTTACAAATTACATGTTATAGCTTGTATTCAGTAATCTGTAGTGGAATACATTTCAAAATTAACCCCCCAACCCTGTCTACTCCACCGTTTATCAATCCACTGTTCATCAAATCAAGAGTGCCATGCTATTGATATCAGAATATAATATGTGTTGTGTGATTGTAGTAGTGTGGATTACTTGTGAATTGTAATCAGGTACTGATTACATATTACATGACAAAAAAATCCAATCAGCAACGTAATCTCGTAGATTACATTTTAGAGTAATCTAATCTGATTGCTTTTGGATTACTTTTGGATTACTTTCAGCCTAAATCTATTTTATTTTATGTCACATGCATTTGAGTAGGGAAATCATTTTAACACAAAAGTACAAAGAGGAAGAAAATCTATTCCTTTATTAATAACAAAAAGAGCCTCACAAAAAGAGCTCCTTATGACATTTTTAAAAAGTGCATTTAACATTACATGAATTAAATAAACATTAAATCTAACAGCAATGACAGTGCATGGCCAAAGTTTATAATTCAAAACACTGAGACATCAAGATCATTTTAAGAGCATAAAACAATAGCAATATTACGAACATTAATCAACAGCAACGTTACTAGGTCAAAGCTTTCATCTAAAAACCCTGAAAGACTTTTAACCCTTACTGCTTACTGATGGTCCATCACCTATTCCATATTGCTGCACATTTTTGCAGTTGAACTATTGTGTACCCTGCGGGCAGGATCCTTAGAGATGGCATCCACTAGATCCTTTGAAGCAATTAAGTTCAATGTGTGAGCTGCACACCATTGGTGTAATTTCATTCTTAAAAAATGAAATTATCTCTGTAGATCCAGTGGTTAAATGCTGAGGTAGACCGCTCCATCTTCACTTGGCTGGCTAGTAGCGAATATCAGTTCTGAGTGCAATACACACAACCCTCCCCTCCCCCTCTCTTCCGAAAATTTACCAATCGTGTATCAGCGGTGTACTGATTTAGAATGAAAAATGTAAAAGATTGAAAAAAGTGAATGATTAGGGTGATCAATAAATTAACTATTTACAGCTGTTGCCTTGTTAAAATGTAACCATGTAATCTCTAAAAGGTAACTGTAGTCCAATTACAAGTATTTTAAAATATAATTTAATACAATTACAAATACTTGATTTTTGTAAATTTTTTATGTAATCCAGATTACGTTACTACCCAGCACTGATTATAAGAGAGTATGTAAGAAAGGCCAATTACAATGCAAATGCTCCAGTCTCTCAGGCTGTCCAATCAGGCAATGCATTTGTTTATCTCTTTTTAATTATGCAGTCGACTAATTCCATTTACCCAATCTTGGCACAGCTGAAATGAAACTCATTCAGGCATTGCATATTCATTCTCTGCACCATTTATATATAAGAGCAATATACTGTTCAAATATATTGGCTTCAAATAAATATGTATAACCATTCATGTCCTAAAGGACTAATATTTAGTGCATGTGATTTTCTGCATGATTTGTTTAAGTGTATCATATAAGTGTTCACAGAAAGCATATGGAAGCATCCTTCCACAATATAATTCTAATGCTTTTGGCAAAAAAAAAAAAAAAAAAAAAAAAAATTAAAACTTTGGTTCTTGGCAGATGGCGTGTGTTAGTAATTGAAGGAACGAACGTTGAAAACTCTTGGAAAATCATTAGGTGAATTTCATATGTTCTCTCTCCTTTCTGACTTCACATGAAAGACACCTTGTGTCTTATATTGTTGTAACCGAATGCAGGATGCCAGTACGAATATTCCCAATGGAGAATGAGATATGAGAGCTAAAGCAAAGGGAAAGGTTTTAGCTCACAAGTTATATGAACTACATTGATGGTAATTTTTGTTGGTGTTGTTTGTCCTTTTTGGAGCTTGACCAACATGGTCACTGTAAACTATTGTTGAATGGGAAAGAACTGTGTGAAAACAATTTACATATTATTTTCAAAAAAATTATTTTGCTAATTTCAATACAATAGCAGTAGAGAGTGACTCACTTTAACACTTAAAAAAAATCACCCAAAAGTGTCATAAAAGCAGTCCATACGACTCATGCATCTGATTTCTGAAGGTACAGCTCATGATCATTTTGCATGATGAACAGACCAAAATGTAGATTGTTATTCTCTCTCAAATTTAAATCAAATCATTGTAAACACATATAAACAGAGTACAAATCTAATATGGTGACACGTCAGTAACATCAAATGTCACTTGTTTGTTCACTTCTCATGACCAAACGTCATCACACAAGAACCAAGAGTACTTTTATGACCCTTTTGGGTGCTTTTTAATCTTTAAAGTGACTGTAACATGTTCTGTTATGTCTGTGTCTTTGGACTCTTATTTTGAAATGTAGTTTTGGTCTCTTGTTGTAGTTCTGTTCTTGGTTCCTTCCAATTATGTCCCAACTGTGTCTTGTTACCTTCTTAGTCCTTATGTATTCAAGCCCTCTTGTTTTCTGTGTCCCTTGTCGAAGTTTGTGTTTGTAAATGTAAGCGCAGCATAGTTCTAGTGGGAAGACTAGCAGCTGTACATCATCGCACCATTAGCTAGGTAACTCCTAGCCAATCACATGTAAGCCATTGCCTTATAAGTCTGCTCACAATCTATCACATTGCTGTTTCAGTGTGCTAACACGGCAACCTCCACCACCCCACTGCCACCAGTAGAATCCCGTCCTGCACGGGGGTAGGCTCCTCGCCCCTGCCTCCTATCTCCGGCAGGATCTGATGGTTCCCAGTACAACAACTTCAGACTGCCAGACGGGGCTTACGCCAAAGAGAGACATTACATTCCTGTTTTATATTCATCAAATAAATGTAATCTAAAACTTTACTCAAATCTGCGAGTCTTCCTGATAGAACATTACTTCCTGGTCAGGCTGTATTCTTAGTCAAGCCTAGTTTTAGTCATAGTCGTGTCTATTGTTGACACAAGTGTGAGTAAATAATGACAGAATTTGTGTGTGTGCACGTGCGTGTGCACTCGACTCCGTCTCCTTTTCCAAAGTCCCGGGTTTCGGCACCATTGTGAAAGACCTCTGCTCATTCGGGAAGAAGGAGGCTGGAGCCAATTACACATCCAAACGTATGTCTTTTATTTTATATTTTCAACATGCACACATCTTTGTTGCGTCTCTCTCTCTCTCTCTCTCTCCCAACTACAGCTTTGCTTGCAGCTTTAACCTTTGCCCGCCAACACCGCAATCATCAACAGATGGGCGAGATAATTCGCCCCAAGTGTCCATCTCGCCCTGCTCGCCACATATTCCTTTAAATGTAAATTTATATATAGTCTTGTACAAACATGGAAAAAGAGTTTCAAGGCAATTTGGAAGTTAAGTAAATGAGACTGCCTGTCCCAGTCACATCATTATGACCATAATGGAAAGGGAGAAGAAGAGGGTATAATGGACCTTTCTAGTGCCTCTTTTCTTTGCCTTCCTAATCATCATGATAATCATTATCGTATCCATTCCCATTGGCCAACAGTTCAGGCCAACAGTTTTCCAGGGATAGACTCTGCTCCTTCAAACTGCAAAAGTCACTTACAGTGTATGACTCACTTTTAACCCTGGTTCCATTTCCATTAACCCCAGCAGGGTGAGTCCATGATTAAATACAGAGTGGCTCAATGGTCACTGTCACATATCATCCAGGACTAAGCTTATATACCCAACCAGTTCCATTTTTTACATTCCCTTTAATACCATTCATTCCCAAGATAAATCCTTGGCAGTAGAGTCCAGATAGGAGAGCACATCCCACGGACCTCATCAGCAATGCCTAAGTGCAGGTGAGTGCACTCCTGATGGTCTAACCACTTGTTTCTCACTAGAAATCTCATGGCCATCTAAGGAAGAGGAACAATGCCATGCCATGTAGTGACCTAGCACTAAATAAGTAACATACTACCCATGATGTGTTCCATGTATGCCATTTTAAGACATAATATGCTATGTGCAAGTGGTTTAGTATACATCATATGTAACAGTGACATCAGAGGACACCGATGATATACGGTCAATACAAATACTCAAAAGAGGTGACCTCTAGAGCTCCTCTGCATTAATCCATTAGCTGTGGCAACTCAACTCATGCCCACGAATTCTCTCGAGACATCAAAGAGAAGCCTAGAGAGTATATACAGTGCATCCGGAAAGTATTCACAGCGCTTCACTTTTTCCACATTTTGTTGTTACAGCCTTATTCCAAAATGGATTAAATTCATTATTTTCCTCAAAATTCTACAAACAATACCCCATAATGACAATGTGAAAGAAGTTTGTTTGAAATCTTTGCAAATTTATTAAAAATAAAAAATGAAAAAATCACATGTACATAAGTATTCACAGCCTTTGCCATGACACTCAAAATTGAGCTCAGGTGCATCCTGTTTTTCTCTGATCATCCTTGAGATGTTTCTACAACTTGACTGGAGTCCACCTGTGGAAAATTCAGTTGATTGGACATGATTTGGAAAGGCACACACCTGTCTATATAAGGTCCCACAGTTAACAGTGCATGTCAGAGCACAAACCAAGCCATGAAGTCCAAGGAATTGTCTGTAGATCTCCGAGACAGGATTGTGTAGAGGCACAGATCTGGGGAAGGGTACAGAAACATTTCTGCAGCATTGAAGGTCCCAATGAGCACAGTGGCCTCCATCATCCATAAATGGAAGAAGTTTGGAACCACCAGGACTCTTCCAAGAGCTGGCCGCCCGGCCAAACTGAGCGATCGGGGGAGAAGGGCCTTAGTCATGGAGGTGACCAAGAACCCGATGGTCACTCTGACAGAGCTCCAGCGTTTCTCTGTGGAGAGAGGAGAACCTTCCAGAAGAACAACCATCTCTGCAGCACTCCACCAATCAGGCCTGTATGGTAGAGTGGCCAGACGGAAGCCACTCCTCAGTAAAAGGCACATGACAGCCTGCCTGGAGTTTGCCAAAAGGCACTTGAAGGACTCTCAGACCATGAGAAACAAAGATTGAACTCTTTGGCCTGAATGGCAAGCGTCATGTCTGGAGGAAACCAGGCACCGCTTATCACCTGGCCAATACCATCCCTACAGTGAAGCATGGTGGTGGCAGCATCATGCTGTGGGGATGTTTTTCAGTGGCAGGAACTGGGATACTAGTCAGGATCGAGGGAAAGATGAATGCGGCAATGTACAGAGACATCCTTGATGAAAACCTGCTCCAGAGTGCTCTGGACCTCAGACTGGGGTGAAGGTTCATCTTCCAACAGGACAACGACCCTAAGCACACAGCCAAGATAACAAAGGAGTGGCTACGGGACAACTCTGTGAATGTTCTTGAATGGCCCAGCCAGAGCCCAGACTTGAAGCCGATTGAACATCTCTGGAGAGATCTGAAAATGGCTGTGCACCGATGCTCCCCATCCAACCTGATGGAGCTTGAGAGGTCCTGCAAAGAAGAATGGGAGAAATTGCCCAAAAATAGGTGTGCTAAGCTTGTAGTATCATACTCAAAAAGACTTGAGGCTGTAACTGGTGCCAAAGGTGCTTCAACAAAGTATTGAGTAAAGGCTGTGAATACATATGTACATGTGATTTTATTTATTTATTTATTTTTTTTAATAAATTTGCAAAGATTTCAAACAAACTTCTTTCACGTTGTCATTATGGGGTATTGTTTTAGAATTTTGAGGAAAATAATGAATTTAATCCATTTTGGAATAAGGCTGTAACATAACAAAATGTGGAAAAAGTGAAGCGCTGTGAATACTTTCCGGATGCATTGTAAATAAATCAAGGTTAGATGCAGCAGGATAGAATTAAGTAAAGACTTTGCTATCTTTATATCAGGATGCGGCCAGGTAACAAATGACTTCATCATCACTAAGGAGACAGAAATTACCCGAATCTCCAGCCAGAATCACAAATCATAAGTGATAAATCAATTACTGAAACAGTTTAAGTGCTACTGCCTCTAAATTTTTAGATAAGCTCTCTGTGAAAACAGATAAATTAAACCGTATCCAAGACGGATGTCATGTGCCACAGAGGGACTATACATAAAATCCATTTAGAAGAACTTCAGTTCTGTCATGACAACTCTCTGAAAGATTTAGCATGTTAATGTGGGTATGACATATTGATAGGATATTGGTCTTTGCGGACTAGAACAGAGCAAGAACAGAGACTCGCTCCTGCTAGAACATACACAGACATATGGAGTAAAACATGTGGACATGCTGCTGCTGTTGCTGCACAATTAGAAAAACACAGAAGAATGTATGACATGCTGCTGAACAATTAGACATAAATACAATCCCCCAACAATGGCAACATGATCACATAGGAAGTCGGCATGTTGTTTACTGTATAAGAGTTCCGATACCCTATGATCGGCCACATTATGCCAACTTGCTGACAAGTGCCATCTCCCATCAGACATATTTGCCGTGGCTCTAAGCTGTTAACCTTCCCCTGTGGGGCAACCGGAAGCACATTGCATCAGCAGCATGGGAGACTAGGGTTTAGATCCCAAGCTGAAACCTGTCACGTAATCAGTGACAAGCATGATTCAAAGGATGCATTTTTTTCTCTGACATTACATTTTTACTTCACTGATGGTAAGGATTAGGTTTGGGCTTTGGTTTGGGGGGTACAGTTTATAAAGTCTGCATTCCTCTTCAATGCATTACAGCCTGTCCAGCTAAAAACAGCTTTGCAACTCTCATTTGGAGCCCCTCTGTGGACATTTTCGCCCAACAACTCTTACCACTTTGGGTACTGGAGTCATTGTTTTGCATTTTAGCAAGCACATACCAATTTTAGCTAAAGAAAAGTCAACCAACTGTTTCTGATTCCACTGTCTGACAAATTAGGGAATGCACAACACAACTCTCCAAACAAGCAGATCTACTGCCAAGACTTGTGTACTGCTGCTGCTGCTCTGAAGAGCAATGTGCACAGAGTGTATGCTAGCTAGGTGTGTCTGGGCCTGCTTGGCCGAATGGCTTAAACAGCTAGTGACCTGACTAATAATGTGTCCCTAACCCAACTCCTGTTGTGCACATACAATCAAAATGTCCTATCAAACCCTATTGTAATTTTCCACAAATTTACCTGTCACCTTGTAGAAGCTAGCTTTCATTTCTTTATCATGACACATTTATTCATTATGTGGAAATGACATGTAAGAGAAAAAAAAATCCATGAAGGTCTGATAGATTATATTTTTAGAATCCAGTGCATTTTGCTTGCTCTGATAAAATCCAGATGACATAGTCGAAAAAAATATAAAATAAATGTGCAATAAGACTTCACATCAAGGCACAGTAGCACTTGCTTTTTTGTATCCCCATTCAAATATTTATAGTCATGCATCCTTCCCATATATTTGTTGTTAACCTTTAAGGCTGAACTTCCATTGAAACTATATAGTATTTTGGTGAAAATGCATCTGTCACATAGTAGAATCAAGCCAAATTAGGCAGATACCAACATGGACTGGTTGCGTGACATGCCCTCATGCTCGAAAACCATGAACTAAACTATGCAAGGTAAAATTACCCATTAAGCCACAGGAGGCCATTTAAAATCCCTGTAATGGGGCTTATTGCTTTTATAAAATAGTAATATGACAAAAGACATCAATGTTTAATAAACAGTTAAATTTCATTTTAATAAATACCGGGAGGAAAAAAAACAATTCTTCTGCCAAGTAATATAATTCATTATCCTCACCTAGGCTGTTTATAATTGCCAAAGTAGCAACTTGCCACAATAATACAAAATGTCACAGGTGTGTTTATAATTACTATAAAATGGCTTTGAACATGGCTCATCCAATCAAAATTTAGAGTCTGAACCATACATTTAAGAAAATATGACACAGACTACATTAAACACAGGTTACATTTTAAACTCTGTTGGGTCACCACTTGATGTCCAATGTAAAATCTGGGTCCTGAAGTAAAACCAGTTGAGAACCACTGCTCAAGTTTTTAACGTTCTTGGCTATGGACAGAACAGTATTTGAGAATGCTATGGCAGTGTAGACCATAACCCAGCATGACCTCTTTCAAAAAACATGTTTACAAGCCACTTCTGTGCTGTGGTGACCGTATGATAAGAGCAACTCCATCCACACAACACTGTCACCTCTTCTGTGGAGAGCTGGAACAATTGACTTTAGTGACAGCAGATGTGTGATGGTATATTTTGATGGAACGGCTTGCATATTAACTGTCTATTTGCATGCATATTGCCTCAGCTGTGATAGTCTTCCATCAAGATAGAGAGTATGACTGCTGCATGTATACATCTGCAATCATTTTCCTGGGAGATGCCAGCTGGCCTTTCCAAAAAGGCCTTAAGCGTGTGAACCAAGGTCAACTGATGGCACTAACTAGGGCAGCTTAATGTTGGAAACATCAACAGATATTGCTGGAAATCTTCCTTTCATACATATAAACACACAATCAAGTATTTTATATCACGTCTTTATATCAAAGTGCAGATATCTCTTGGACCTACTTTATATTAGGTGTCTTTAACTACTATGTACTTAAGAATTTGATACAACGTACTTATGTACGTTGTATCAAATATAGTATGTGTTGTTGCATTGTACTTACATTTAATGTACCTGCATTTAATTACATCTGCAATTACATTGTTAAACTTGCCCTCACACTAACCCTACTTCCAAACGTGCCCGTACCTCAACCTCAGCAGCAGCAAATATGAATCTTGTGAGAATTTTGCAGAACAACATGCAGTTAGATAATAAATACATTATATGTATTTTAATGTTAGTACATAGTTGTTAAAGACACCTAATGTAAAGTGGGACCAATCTCTTTAACTTGCATTGTTTTTTTTGTTGTTTTTTACTGCTATCGACTAACCCTATAAGCCCTAACATTTGTCACTTTTAAAAGTAAAATAAAACTTGATTTATTACCTTTATGAACCTACTTTCCTTGTCCCTGTTTATTCAATCATTGATTTCAAATGCTTTCAAACTGATCTAATGGTATTTTCTATCCCCTAACCCACATTTACCCCTAAACCAAACCCTCACAGAAACCTTTGCACAGAAACCTCACCCTCATGCCATCCCAGATGTGTATGACTTTCTTTTGCTGAACACAAACAAAGATTTTTAGAAGAATATCTCAGCTCTGTTGGTCCTCACTATGCAAGTGAATGGGTATCAAAGCACATAAAGCAGCATAAAAGTAATCCAGCATTTAAATCCATATCTTCAGAAGCGATATGATAGGTGTGGGTGAGAAACAGATACATTTTTAACTCTTTTTTACTATCTGTCACCACTTTCACTTTTTTTTTTTTTTTTTTTGGCGATTCGCATTCTTCATGCATATCGCCACTAACTGGGCAGTGAGGAGAATTTAGAGTTAAAAAAAAGGACATTCGTGACATTCGTGCACGCGCTCCTTGATTTAGAATACTCAGATTCATTAACATTAGAACAGGGGTAAGAACAAATTCATGTGCGTATGCAGATGTTGTGTATCAGGTGAAAATGTTCTGTGAAAACTTTTCCTGTGCGTATGAGTATGCATAATCCACACAATTATTAGTGAGCATGGCCCAAATGTCTCAAAATAAAACAACTTGCTCTCTCTCTGAATCGACTGTCCTGTTTGGATGGTGTCGCTAAATTCTTTTTTTTAAATCTATTTATCAACACCTCTTCTCCAACCACCTGTTCAGTATATCCCATCCTCATAGCTACACTGGCCCATTCTGGTATGGAATCCCCACTTATCACGATTCAATCAATTCCCAGTTTCATGTTGATTTTAAAGGGTGACTAAATCTCCTGAGCTACAATACTGAGCAACATACTTTCTCAAAATCTTTGAACTTGTCTCTTCCTCTAACACCAGCTAAAATTAAACCTCTTGTGACACTGACCTTTGCTGAGTGCTTTTTAGCTGTGTCAATTCAATAATAGGGCAGGACATTTATTTGACACCACTGATTTCATTATGAAGACAAAAAATACCCTTGGTCTATTCGACCTATATCGGCAGACCATTTTCATTAGCATTTCTCATTAGAGTTCTGTTGAAAATCATCACTGTGACATGAACAGACACCACTGACTCTAGGAGCACATCTACATTAATTTAAGAATTCTTAAAAAAAGGGAAAGAGAGGAAATCATTTGGCAGTTCTGATTGAATAAATAAAGCCCAAAATACTGACATACCATTTTGATGTTTAATGAATTAAAATGGAAATCAGATTACAAAGCCCTTGGCACACAGAACCAGATCTCAAAAGGCATCTCATTTTCTATTTAACCTGAGAGGAAGGTGACAGAGGTCTTTAACAGTGCTGTCTGTTTGATATTGGCGTGCACAGAAACAGCTAACTGGACTTGGTCTCAGGATCATGGTGCACATATATATTTTCAGCAATCAGCCTGGACAAAGATAAAACTTAATCTAAAATCCCAAATCATGTAATTATCTCATTTCATTCAGGTTGCTTTTATTGTGAATAATTAGTTAGATTCCCACTGACCAAAGCAGTGTTTCACACACTCTGAGAAAACAAACCCTGTGGGCATAATTAATAGGCAAATATTGATTTTTAGACAATAAAATACACCTGTTATTTTAAAAGGACGCACCAGTTATTAATTAGGTGGTAATCTTCTTGGTACAGCCAGTGGATCTAAACAATTTTTTTTTTCAATCCAAATATCTTTATGGCCAATAATCAAGATGAAACAAACCCATCCTACCCATAGAGTTTTATAATAAAATCATCCAGGTCGTATCCACTGTATACAACACATACATTGAATTTCTACTACTTAGTAATGGTCCATGCTAAGGGGGCCTGGGTAGCTCAGTGGTTACCCCTGGAGTTCGAATCCAGGTGTGCTGAGTGACTCCAGCCAGGTCTCCTAAGCAACCAAATTGGCCCGGTTGCTAGGGAGGGTAGAGTCACATGGGGTAACCTCCTCGTGGTCACTATAATGTGGTTCGTTCTCGGTGGGGAGCGTGGTGAGTTGAGCGCGAATGCCGCGGTGGATGGCTTGAAGCCTCTACATGTGCTATGTCTCCGTGGCAACCCGCTCAACAAGCCATGTGATAAGATGCGCGGGTTGATGGTCTCAGATGCAGAGGCAACTGGGATTCATCCTCTGCCATCTGGATTGAGGCGAATCACTACGCGACCACGAGGACTTAAAAGCGCACTGGGAATTGGGCATTCCAAATTGGGTGAAAAAAAAAAAAAAAGTAATGGTCCATGCTGACAGTAGCAAAGACATTATTTTACTATTTTTATAAAGGCCTTACAATTCTATTGGAAGACACAGCAAGAAAGGTGGGATTACATCCCTGCATAATCCTGAGCAGGAATTTCCAAAGAGCCTGCAGTTTACAGTGCAAGAAACCACTAGCATCAGCAGTACCATTGATAATGTCACTTACCCTCTATGGCACAGATAGAGGGATAGACAGTTGGGTTTTGCTTCAGGACCCAGATTTTACATTGGACATGAAGTGGCTAACAAAAAAAACGGTCCCAAATTTGAAATAAGTCCTCAAAATCAAACATTGAAATGTATTATTATTTGTATTTATTATATTTTTTTAGTCAATATTTTGCTGCAAAAAACATGTTTGCACAAACCATGTTTATCCACGCTGCAAGACTTCATTAAATATGGGGTGCACTTGCAGCGTGGATAAACATGGTTTGTGCAAACATGTGTTTTAATATGATTTCAAAAATCATATTAATGGTTACTTTAAAGACAAAACTACACAAGGTAAAAAAAACTACACAAGGAAATAAAAACTACACAAGGTATTCGTTGTGTAGTTTTTTTTTACCTTGTGTAGTTTTTTTGCTTGTGTAGTTTTTTCTTTGTATAGTTTTTTACCTTGTGTAGTTTTTTTTACCTTGTAGTTTTTTTTTACCTTGTGTAGTTTTTTTTACCTTGTAGTTTTTTTCCTTGTGTAGTTTTTTACCTTGTGTAGTTTTTTCCTTGTGTAGTTTTTTCCTTGTGTAGTTTTTTTGCTTGTGTAGTTTTTTACCTTGTGTAGTTTTTTCCTTGTGTAGTTTTTTCCTTGTGTAGTTTTTTGCTTGTGTAGTTTTTTTCTTTGTGTAGTTTTTTACCTTGTGTAGTTTTTTTACCTTGTAGTTTTTTTCCTTGTGTAGTTTTTTTACCTTGTGTAGTTTTTTTGCTTGTGTAGTTTTCCTTGTGTAGTTTTTTTGCTTGTGTAGTTTTCCTTGTGTAGTTTTTACCTTGTGTAGTTTTTTTCCTTGTGTGGTTTTTTCCTTGTGTAGTTTTTTTTGCTTGTGTAGTTTTTTTCTTTGTGTAGTTTTTACCTTGTGTAGTTTTTTACCTTGTGTAGTTTTTTTCTTTATGTAGTTTTTACCTTGTGTAGTTTTTTACCTTGTGTAGTTTTTTTACCTTGTATAGTTTTTTTACCTTGTGTAGTTTTTTTTACCTTGTGTAGTTTTTTCCTTGTGTAGTTTTTTTACCTTGTAGTTTTTTTTCCTTGTGTAGTTTTTTCCTTGTGTAGTTTTTTTGCTTGTGTAGTTTTTTTGCTTGTGTAGTTTTCCTTGTGTAGTTTTTTTTGCTTGTGTAGTTTTTTTGCTTGTGTAGTTTTTTCCTTGTGTAGTTTTTTTGCTTGTGTAGTTTTTTTGCTTGTGTAGTTTTCCTTGTGTAGTTTTTTTTACCTTGCCTAGTTTTTTTTACCTTGTGTAGTTTTTTTACCTTGTGTAATTTTTTGCTTGTGTAGTTTTCCTTGTGTAGTTTTTTTTCCTTGTGTAGTTTTTTTACCTTGTGTAGTTTTTTTCCTTGTGTAGTTTTTTTACCTTGTGTAGTTTTTTTGCTTGTGTAGTTTTCCTTGTGTAGTTTTTTTTACCTTGCGTAGTTTTTTTACCTTGTGTAGTTTTTTTACCTTGTGTAATTTTTTTGCTTGTGTAGTTTTCCTTGTGTAGTTTTTTTACCTTGTAGTTTTTTTTCCTTGTGTAGTTTTTTCCTTGTGTAGTTTTTTTGCTTGTGTAGTTTTCCTTGTGTAGTTTTTTTTACCTTGTAGTTTTTTACCTTGTGTAGTTTTTTCCTTGTGTAGTTTCCTTTACCTTGTGTAGTTTTTTCCTTGTGTAGTTTTTTCTTTGTGTAGTTTTTTTCCTTGTGTAGTTTTTACCTTGTGTAGTTTTTTTCCTTGTGTAGTTTTTTTGCTTGTGTAGTTTTCCTTGTGTAGTTTTTTTTACCTTGCGTAGTTTTTTTACCTCGTGTAGTTTTTTTACCTTGTATAATTTTTTTGCTTGTGTAGTTTTCCTTGTGTAGTTTTTTTTACCTTGTAGTTTTTTTTCCTTGTGTAGTTTTTTCCTTGTGTAGTTTTTTTGCTTGTGTAGTTTTCCTTGTGTAGTTTTTTTACCTTATAGTTTTTTTTTACCTTGTGTAGTTTTTTTCCTTGTGTAGTTTCCTTTACCTTGTGTAGTTTTTTCCTTGTGTAGTTTTTTACCTTGTGTAGTTGTTTTGCTTGTGTAGTTTTCCTTGTGTAGTTTTTTTTACCTTGCGTATTTTTTTACCTTGTGTAATTTTTTTGCTTGTGTAGTTTTCCTTGTGTAGTTTTTTTTTACCTTGTGTAGTTTTTCCTTGTGTAGTTTTTTGCTTGTGTAGTTTTTTACCTTGTATAGTTTTTTTTACCTTGTGTAGTTTTTTTCCTTGTGTAGTTTTTTTACCTTGTGTAGTTTTTTTGCTTGTGTAGTTTTCCTTGTGTAGTTTTTTTTACCTTGCGTAGTTTTTTTACCTTGTGTAGTTTTTTTACCTTGTGTAATTTTTTTGCTTGTGTAGTTTTCCTTGTGTAGTTTTTTTACCTTGCAGTTTTTTTACCTTGTAGTTTTTTTTACCTTGTGTAGTTTTTTCCTTGTGTAGTTTCCTTTACCTTGCGTAGTTTTTTCCTTGTGTAGTTTTTTCTTTGTGTAGTTTTTTACCTTGTGTAGTTTTTTACCTTGTGTAGCTTTTTTCCTTGTGTAGTTTTTTTACCTTGTGTAGTTTTTTTGCTTGTGTAGTTTTCCTTGTGTAGTTTTTTTTACCTTGCGTAGTTTTTTTACCTTGTGTAAATTTTTTGCTTGTGTAGTTTTTTTGCTTGTGTAGTTTTTTTACCTTGCAGTTTTTTTTACCTTGTAGTTTTTTTACCTTGTGTAGTTTTTTCCTTGTGTAGTTTCCTTTACCTTGTGTAGTTTTTTCTGTGTGTAGTTTTTTACCTTGTGTAGTTTTTTTCCTTGTGTAGCTTTTTTCCTTGTGTAATTTTTTTGCTTGTGTAGTTTTCCTTGTGTAGTTTTTTTTACCTTGCATAGTTTTTTTACCTTGTAGTTTTTTTACCTTGTGTAGTTTCCTTTACCTTGTGTAGTTTTTTTCCTTGTGTAGTTTTTTTTCCTGGTGTGGTTTTTTTGCTTGTGTAGTTTTTTTCCCTGTGTAGATTTTTTTTCCCTAGTGTAGTTTTTTTTACCTTGTGAATTTTTTTTACCTTGTGTAGTTTTTTTTACCTTGTGTAGTTTTTTTAACTTTGTGTAGTTTTTTTTCCCTGTGTAGATTTTTTTCCCCTAGTGTAGTTTATTTTTTTTACCTTGTGTAGTTTTGTCTTTAAAGTAACCATTAATATGATTTTTGAAAATTTTAAGTTGTAGCACAGACTATTTTTTTTCTCTACCACAGAACTACTGGAGCTATTTTATGTAAAAAGAATAAATAAATATTTATAATGATTAAATAAGTAATAATAAATCTAATGAGAAAAAAAAAACTTAAATTTTTTAAAAAATAGCGTACAACATTTGGTTAAAATATGCTTTCTAATGCTGAATTTGTTGATGTGCATGTACTGTATAAATTTTGATCATTATGTGTAAGGTCTCTACAATGAGTGAATACAAATACCTGTGTGGTCTATCTGGGTGTTTCATGTGGCTATGGAGGGTGACACAAAAGAACAAGTTCAGTCCGTGGTGAGTGTCCGAGATCCTGCTGCCACCCTGTGTGGCCATCTGATGACCAGTGTTCCAAACACTGACCTTTCCTTATACATACAGAGGAAGAGAACTTCCTATCTGCCTCAGTACATTAGCAACACCTAGAATACACGAAAGGCAGACAAATTGCACTAAAATACCAAGTCCTAACAGCAAATACAAGTCCTAACAGCAAATGCTGTTTCCTTATATTGTTGAATACACACTTGTACAGGTGCATCTCAATAAATTAGAATGTCGTGGAAAAGTTCATTTATTTCAGTAATTCAACTCAAATTGTGAAACTCGTGTATTAAATAAATTCAATGCACACAGACTGAAGTAGTTTAAGTCTTTGGTTCTTTTAATTGTGATGATTTTGGCTCACATTTAACAAAAACCCACCAATTCACTATCTCAAAAAATTAGAATACATCATAAGACCAATAAAAAAAACATTTTTAGTGAATTGTTGGCCTTCTGGAAAGTATGTTCATTTACTGTATATGTACTCAATACTTGGTAGGGGCTCCTTTTGCTTTAATTACTGCCTCAATTCGGCGTGGCATGGAGGCGATCAGTTTGTGGCACTGCTGAGGTGGTATGGAAGCCCAGGTTTCTTTGACAGTGGCCTTCAGCTCATCTGCATTTTTTGGTCTCTTGTTTCTCATTTTCCTCTTGACAATACCCCATAGATTCTCTATGGGGTTCAGGTCTGGTGAGTTTGCTGGCCAGTCAAGCACACCAACACCATGGTCATTTAACCAACTTTTGATGCTTTTGGCAGTGTGAGCAGGTGCCAAATCCTGCTGGAAAATGAAATCAGCATCTTTAAAAAGCTGGTCAGCAGAAGGAAGCATGAAGTGCTCCAAAATTTCTTGGTAAACGGGTGCAGTGACTTTGGTTTTCAAAAAACACAATGGACCAACACCAGCAGATGACATTGCACCCCAAATCATCACAGACTGTGGAAACTTAACACTGGACTTCAAGCAACTTGGGCTATGAGCTTCTCCACCCTTCCTCCAGACTCTAGGACCTTGGTTTCCAAATGAAATACAAAACTTGCTCTCATCTGAAAAGAGGACTTTGGACCACTGGGCAACAGTCCAGTTCTTCTTCTCCTTAGCCCAGGTAAGACGCCTCTGACATTGTCTGTGGTTCAGGAGTGGCTTAACAAGAGGAATACAACAACTGTAGCCAAATTCCTTGACACGTCTGTGTGTGGTGGCTCTTGATGCCTTGACCCCAGCCTCAGTCCATTCCTTGTGAAGTTCACCCAAATTCTTGAATCGATTTTGCTTGACAATCCTCATAAGGCTGCAGTTCTCTCGGTTGGTTGTGCATCTTTTTCTCCCACACTTTTTCCTTCCACTCAACTTTCTGTTAACATGCTTGGATACAGCACTCTGTGAACAGCCAGCTTCTTTGGCAATGAATGTTTGTGGCTTACCCTCCTTGTGAAGGGTGTCAATGATTGTCTTCTGGACAACTGTCAGATCAGCAGTCTTCCCCATGATTGTGTAGCCTAGTGAACCAAACTTTTTTTATAAAAAAAAAAATATATATATATATTATTAATTATTATTATTAATTAATTATTATAAAATTATTATAATTATTATTATTATAAAAACTGAGAGACCATTTTGAAGGCTCAGGAAACCTTTGCAGGTGTTTTGAGTTGATTAGCTGATTGGCATGTCACCATATTCTAATTTTTTGAGATAGTGAATTGGTGGGTTTTTGTTAAATGTGAGCCAAAATCATCACAATTAAAAGAACCAAAGACTTAAACTACTTCAGTCTGTGTGCATTGAATTTATTTAATACACGAGTTTCACAATTTGAGTTGAATTACTGAAATAAATGAACTTTTCCACGACATTCTAATTTATTGAGATGCACCTGTACAATCCTCCAACTAAAAACATTCAAGGCTGTTGCTACAACTACTGTGTCTATCTGTATAGTCAATGAGTATGCAATAAACTTGTGTACTTTTGTGCCATCTAGTGGTTATTAAGATCTCAACATACTAATGAACTGTGGCTCATCACAATGCAAACAACACTTTCAAATGTTCATACTGAAATCTGTTCTCTGTACCAAAATCAGCCTAGCTCTTTCTCTGAATAACTATGGTTATTTTAATAATTAAACACCATTTATGCAAAAGAAATAAATGTATGCTGATAACAGCATTACAGTGTTTGCACCATGCATTGAACTTTATTAAACTTTTTGTTTTGAAAATGAAGCATTAAATAATACCATAATAAATAAAAGAGCTATGTACATTGCAAAAAAAAAAAAAAAAAAACATTTTTTTAGGCTATGACCTGATTTAATGTAACAAATATTTCCCTTTTGCTTTCAGCATGTTTTCCTGAAAATTATTTCATGCAACTAAATACTATGACCAAAAAAATCCAGATAAAAAATGTTTTAAATGTTGGCATCAAGACAATCACTAAACAGTATAACAGTTTTCATTGTACAATCTGGCACCAAATGTATACAGAACACAGGTACTCATTTTGCAAACATAAATCAACAGCACAGGCAACGTACTGCACTTTTTTTTTCTCCCCTGTAACAGAACTTGTGGTTTCGGAAATAAGAAACGCTGGAACTGTTCTGACAAATCTTAATAGCCGAGCCAGAATTGTGGCTAAAAATGCAATATTTTCCATGATGCAGCACATATTGTGTGTACTACTAAATGTTTTAAAAGTAGGAGTTTTGATTGTTTTGACTGCAAATCAGAGACTCACTTGCAAATATACTTTTTTTTTTTGTAAACTTTTCCTCCAAAGGCACTGCTACCAAACGGGGCCAACCGTGCATTGATACCAGAATCATGGCAATCCCTGAGGACTCGCTAAACTGGGGCATCTTGTTCCCTCTGGCCCATCACTTTCAAAACAATCATGCTACACTTGTGCTCCACAGTACAGATTTCCATCTACAATCTAGATCCAAAAACATTTTATCTCTCTGTCCTAAAGATCTGTCTAATACATGTGATCAAATGTGCAAAGTGCAGCACAAAAAAACGTGATGGAAAGTAAAAGAAATACCTTCATGGCAAAGGAATTAATACTTGTAACAATTAAATTCATCTTTTGCACATGCCCAAGTTAAACTTAGTTATACTAGAGGAGGAACTTTAAACAATACTGACATTTGTGCTTTAACTTTCTAAAGCCATTACACCAAATTATTCTTTTGCTAAATCAGAAATAAATACCTTGAGCCTACAATTATATTTCAAATAATTTGCAAACAAGGCCATTGTTTTGAAATCTAAGCCTACCTGAGCAAAAAAATGTTGAATTGTGTTTGCTACAGTACTCTTGAAATGATGCATATTTATGAAAAGGACTGCTTGGCACACATGCTAACATCTTTAGCATTCTGCGGATCAGAGGGCTCATCCAGTCCCTGCTACACACTAATAGAAGAAAAGGATCAAAATGATGAAAGGAAACATTCCCTTGACAAGCACAGGCCACGTTCTGCCTGTGATAATCTCTCGGTTTATAAAGAAATACCTTTTTAATGTCAGTTACTCATCTTGCTGCTCATCCGTATTATAATTTCATTTTGTGCCAGTTACAGAAATACAGTGGTAAAGATGTACCTTCAGAACACTGGCATTTTTGTGCAGTACTGTGAACTAAAAGAAACATGGTTTTAAAACATTCCATGTTTGAAAAAATGACACACATTTCCATAGAAACATTAAAAATACACAAGGCTTAAAGGAATATTCCTGGTTCAATACAAGTTAAACTCAATTGACAGCGTTTGTGGTAAAATACTGATTACTACAAACATTTATTTCAACTTGTCTGTCCTTTTCTTAAAAAAATACATTAAAAAAAAGCAAAAATCGAGATTACACTGAGGCACTTACAATGGAAGTGAATGGGGCCAATTTTTCAAGTTTGATTGCAGAAATGTGAAGCTTATGTTTTTATAAAAGCACATTAATTCTTCTGTTAAAAAAAGTACATTATTTGAGCTGTAAAGTGGGTTGAATTGTAGTTTTATCGTCATTTTATGGTTGTTTTAAGTTTTAGGGTGTTACATTGTCATTACAATGAACATGCAAATTGTTAACATCTTGTGGATATACTTTTGAAATAATATTTTAATGTTTACAGTTTGGCCCCATTCACTTCTATTGTAAGTGCCTTGCTGCAACCCAGATGTTTAAGTACAGCCAAAAGACGTAAACAATACACGTTAACATGCTTTTTGTGTGATAAAATCACTAACTTACTTGTTCTGTGTAGTTATATCCAATTTTACAACTTTTTTTGACATAACAACGTAACGCCGTAAACCTTTAAACGACTGTAAAAACAATGATTTAACTTTAAATCTCAAATAATATGTAAGTTTTAACAGAAGAATTAATATAAGTGCTTTTATAAAAATCTAAGTTTCACATTTCTGCCTTTTAAACCCTTCTAATATTGGCCCCATTCACTTCCTTTGTAAGTGCCTCCCAGTAATCTCGATTTCTGCTTTTTTTTTAAAGGAGGGATGAGTTGAAATTAATTTTTGTGCTGTTGATTGAACTAAACTTACATTAAACCCATAATATTCCTTTCAAGAAATGAAACTGCTGTAACAGAGCAGAAAAACCTTTATGCTTGGGGGGGGGGAGAACAACTTCTAGCTTTTAGGACAAAAGTGCATTGATGTTTCACATTTCATTACGAAATGATACAAAAATATTCAAAAATACTCTATGTGCACTTCCTACATTTTTAAATCTCTCGTGATGTTTTAGTTTGGTGGTGCTTTGTTAACTAAAAAAAAAAAAAAAATGGGATTACCATTCTCCTGCATCCTTTTTCATAATTAGAATAATATTAATTGTGTAATTCATGGTTAATCCATGTTTTTTTTTTTATGTTAAGTATCTAAAAAAAAAAAGAAAAAAAAAGAAGGTGTGCATTGATTAAAATAATCAAAATGCAAGTCTCTTTCCAAATACGTCCATGAGGCCATTACAAATAATAGTAACACATTTAGGGGAATACTAGTAAATGGACTGGGCAAATCAGGTGTATACAAAGGGATGTATGTTTGCTACAGTATAAACTGCTTTCAATGCCTACAAGATCCAGACATAAAGAACCAGCAAGCTGAATCTTCTATTTTCCTCTTCCTGTTCTTGCATTGTCAAAGCTTTTCAGCATCCAAATGATAAATGCATTACTCATGTAACAGCTTGTCTGGTTTGGAATACCCAAAAAGTTTAAAGTCAGCTTCATAGAGCCTGTACAGGTCTTTTCTAGATTCCAATGGTATGCTGGCAAACCAATCCTGCTCCCAACTGCTAACCGTTCGGTTTCGGTGACTTTGAGGAAACTCGACGACATTGTCGACACGGAGAATCCGCAACAAATGCTCAGCGTCCTCATCCAAAGTCTCCAGCTTCCCAACGAAATCATAATTTATCTGGCAAGGATGGCACAGGCGGTACATTTGTCTCCAGTGCTCGTTAAAAGGCATCTCTTTCTCAGTGCTGGGATCCAATAAATACTGAACGAAATTTGAGAAAGATGGTCGAATCCCAGCTGCAAAAGCGTCCACCACCGATGCTGGTGGATCCGAGTAATTGCTGTATTTTTTTAGCATGACTACTGCGAATCTCTTGTAAAAGTCCTCATTCTCTTGTTCAAACTTGTTGCGATAGGCAGAGATCAGTCTAACAAAAGGATCCCTGACAAACAAGAACTTGGTGTATTTCTTCAGCTTGATTTTCATGAGGTGCCGCGAGAACTTTCCATAGCGCTTCCAGAACTTGTTGAAGGTAAAGTGTAGGCTACTGTTGTGGATGAGCTCTTGAGGAACATCTAGGGGGTCTTGGTAGGGCACGCCATCTAATAACAGACTCTCGCTCAGCACAATCATAATGCGCTTCCAGTTTGTGCAGGCCACCTTCGGGACGTAACAGTAAATAATCCCATGCCTGTCATCCACAATGAGGTGATCCAATTCCTTATTGGGTATGTCATCGAAAGTCCTGCTCTTTCCAAAGAAGTCAAAGAGACTTTTGTTGCTGCACATATCTTGTATCAGCTGTTTTCGACTCTCCTGTCGCTGTTTTATCTCCGGATCAATTGGCGTGAGATGGATCTTCCACTCTCGACGCGGTACGAATTTTTCCTCCGATTTTTCGGAGGACTGATTGCGAGTCTCTCCGGGGGGCGGTTCTCCTCTCACCTGTTCCGTAGGGTCTACGGTTCCTTCCAAAAACTGGTTGACAAATGCATCTATGTCTGTCAAAAATGAACTCTCTTTGTCCTCCTCTGTTTTCTTAATCTTTTCAGGCTCAGAACGGCCATGTGGAACGAGGCGGGATGGATGAGGCCCAGAGATGGTTGTGTGCAGGTAAAAATTAGAGGCCCCCACATCATCCCAATATATGATTATGAGAAGGATCATGAAGACCGCACCCACAATCGTAAAGATACGGAAAAGCCTCGACTTTCCCATTTTGGTTGATTTTGACTGAGAAAGTGCCATTCTCACCTCAACTCCATGTCACAATCGACAGCCCAGACAGGATACATCATATCCTAAAGTAGAGGGAAAACAAATCAGAAAAGGGAAGTCAAGATTGTGCCTAAACCGTATTTTGCAATAGTGTGCAACAGTATTATGCAATAAAGAAGAAACATGTTCGCTTTAGCTATACAACGTTCACACAAAGCTTTTACCTTACGTAACTTGTGAAACGGATTTCAAGTCAAACCTTTAAAGTCACATGCTGTTGAGACTAAGCCAGATTTAGATAGTACAGAGGTGCTACTTTTTGAATGTCTGGAACACACACAAGCAAAACACCTTGATGGACTTCAGGACAAAGAACATTTAATTGTGGTTAGTCCACTATTTGAAAATTTTCTGCAAGTTATTCCTCCAGACTTATCACGTAATGTCTCCAAATTATGCGATACAGAAAGTATTTTTAAGTTTGAAATCATAGATTAATGCATCATGCATTTAACAGCCATGTTAAAGCACAACAGTTACGAAAATAAGATCTCTTGGTGAATTTCTTTACAATGGCCCGAATAACTACTTTGTAAACAGTGGTTATAACAGACAAACCTAAGAGTGAGAAAACTATAGACTTAAGCAATATAATTGGTGCAATAGCAATTTAACAGTTCAGTTGCAATGATTATTGTATTGGTAGATCATACCTTTATTTGATAAAAATAGGCATGCAAATGTAAAGGGATAGTTCACCCAAAAACTAAATTCTCGCATCATTTACTCACCCTCATGCCATCCCAGATGTTTATGACTTTTTCATCTGCTGAACACAAATGAAGATTTTTAGAAGAATTTCAACTCTGTTGGCCCATACAATGCAAGTGAATGGTGATCAGAACTCAGAAGGCACTAAAAGGACATAAAGGCAGCATAAAAGTAATCCATATGACTCCAGTGGTTAAATTCACATTTTCTGAAGTGATATGATAGATGTGGGTCAATATTTAAGTTCTTTTTTTTTACTGTAAATCTACCCTTTCACATTCAGCCACCTACTGGTTGGTGCTGGTCAAAGATTTATAGCAAAAAATGACTTAAATATTGATCTGTTTCTCACCCACACTTATCATATCGCTTCTGAAGACATGGATTTAACCACTGGAGTCATATGGATTACTTTTATGCTGCCTTTATCTCCTTTTTTGACCTTCTGAATTCTGATCACCATTCATTTACAATGTATGGACCAACAGAGCCGAGATATTCTTCTAAAAATCTTCATTTGTGATCAGCAGAAGAAAGAAAGTCATACACATCTGGGATGACATGAGTGAGTAAATGATGAGAGAATTTTCATTTTTGGGTGAACTATCCCTTTAATATTAACTATAGTGCCCGACCGATATATCAGTCGCCCGGTATTATCCTTTCACCGATATATCGGTATCGGCGTATATTTTACCGATATGAAAACTTTTTTTCAGAATATATAATGCAAAAAACAGTGCTTTAGAATAGCATCATAGCGTAGTTTGTCCAGCTCCAACTCCATTGTTTACAGAGCTGAACTGACGGTGGCTCTGCAGACAGGGCAGAGTTGAAAGGTGTCTGGGTAAGTTGTTAACTATTTTGTGAAATACATACTGGAAACTTAATAAACAATGACCCCATCATTTCCCCTTTTCAATATAACTAATATAACATTAACCTTTTCCCTGACAATCATGTTACTCATGTCTGTTTGCTGTTAGCCAGCTATAGTTTGTCAGTGCGGTCAGTAACATTGCAGATTGAAAGGTAAACATCAGAGCATCTTTTTGCAGCTCAGCTGACAACGGTGCGGTGGTGGATTGTGTCCGTTTATTTGTATTTATTCTTTATTTAAATGGTCAGCAATTGACTGATACTGAACATACAGTACTGATTTTTATTTATTCTTTATTTTCTCAGCATTCATTTCTAGAATGTGTTGACAATGTATAATAATAATGTCAAATATTCTTTGATAAAAATATTTAAGAAAGCAGCCTTCTGAGTAGCTTTGCATAGTCATATCGGTGCAAAATCGGTGAAAAATCCACATAGAAAAGGTCCATTTTCATTCCAGCTCAAAAATTAAATATATTGGCCACCATATCGGTAATTGGTGAATTTTCCCCCTCTAAAATCGGTATCGGTCGGGCTCTAATTAACAATAACACACATTAGCTCGTTTTGCAACAATATATCATGCATTTAACAGCCATGTCTATTTGCTTCTATATCATGTAAATTATATGCAAAACAGTGTCATTTACGACATGAAGATTTCTTGGTGTAAAAAAATAAAATAATTTGTTTACTGGCCTGAATAACTACTTTGTAAACAGTGTTTATAAAAGACAATATACGTAGACCTAAGCAATATTAATCCAACAGTTCAGGTGCAGCTACTATTGTATTGATATACATAACATTTATTTAGAATAATATGCGTGCAAATTAAATATTAACAAATAACACCCAGTTATTTGGTCAGTTCGCTCCTGCATCACTCACAGCACAACACACTTATTTTTGCTACAAAAAGGCAAAATATTATGCGTGCTCGTGCCTTGTAATGTCTCGTAGTAATTCTTCAAAAACGGACTCAAATATTTACGTGACGACTATACATGTGCACGTTTAGCTTTCTGTTTATTTAATATTTAAATTCAGGCCGATTGTTAGTCTAAAAGAGCAAAATACAGCGGTACTCTGAACAGGTACAATTCCCCATGCTCATGTTCATATCCTACTAATTGATGAAATGCAAAGGCGAGCCCTCACATTCAGCTGGACACAATGTAGCTCTTTGACACCATCTCTGACTGTGGGAGGAGGAAGCTGCAAAGATTCGAGCGTATTCGCGAAAACTCACCGTAAAGCCACTGATACATCGATTCAATTCACTTTACATCTGATTTCGTTCAGGCTGGATATTGCTGAATCGATCGTGTTCCCGCTATTAAGATAAAGATATGGATCCAAATCTGGAGCAAGTGCAAAGACATGCATACATACAGCACTTTTTCCATAGGAAGTCATAAAGACATGTTTGTTGTAGCTACTCGTGCCTGAGATCAAGTGGCTCTGTTTGGTCTCGAGCGCGCAGAATTACCAGAATACTGAGCTTGAATTACGTGAATATGATAAAATGAAGGAGAAACGTGTTAAAAACATGGCAGTAACGGAGGTCTCACCTCATCGCAGGAGTCGGATCTCTCGGTCGGCGTCAGCTGAGGAGGGATGAGCGCTCGCTCGAGCGGGTTGTTGACACAGCGGCGCTTCAGCGCTCCTCACAGATATCGCGAGATTTCCGAGCGTGCTCAAAGCAACGGTACTGCTCAAAGCTTTACAGCAAATGTTTGTGCGTTGAGGACACGCTTCACCAATTCCACCTAAACCATTAATCATAGATCATTATGTCATCATATATCTAGATATGATCAAAATCAGGGTACAACGAGGCTAAAGGCTCCTTTAATTTCATTTTCCCCCATGACACAAACTACCAAAGCACTTTCCTAAACACCTGTCCTGTTTGATACAGTGAACTGCAAAATGTTCCTCTTCCATGAGATCATTGCAAGTAACGTCTAAAAGTTGATTTTGAGGCAATTTGATCTCATATTTAATATATCTTTTTTAAATATTGTAAATGTATGTAGCTAATAAATATCGTGGTAATTATCACATTTATTTTGAAACAAAATACTTATTTGTCATGTTCAATTTTGTTCAAGGTGATATACACTATATGGACAAAAGTATTGGGACACCTACACATTACACCTACAGGAGCTTCTATGACATCCCATTCTAAATCCATAGGCATTAATATCGAGTTGGTCCCCCCTTTGCAGCTATAACAGCTTCCACTCTTCTAGGAAGGCTTTCTATAAGATTTTGGAGTGTGTCCAGAAGAGCATTTGTGAGGTCAGACACTGATGTTGGACGAGAAGGCCTGGCTCGCAGTCTTCGCTCTAATTCATCCTAAAGGTGCTCTATCGGGTTGAGGTCAGGACTCTGTGCAGGCCAGTCAAGTTCTTCCACACCAAACTCGCTCATCCATGTCTTTATGGACCTTGCTTTGTGCACTGGTGCGCAGTCATGTTGGAACAGGAAGGGGCCATCCCCAAACTGTTCCCACAAAGTTGGGAGCATGGAATTGTCCAAAATCTCTTGGTATGCTGAAGCATTCAGAGTTCCTTTCACTGGAACTAAGGGGCCAAGCCCAGCTCCTGAAAAACAACCCCACACCATAATCCCCCTCCACCAAACTTCACAGTTGGCACAATGCAGTCAGACAAGTACCGTTCTCCTGGCAACCGCCAAACCCAGACTCGTCCATCAGATTGCCAGATGGAGAAGCGTGATTCGTCACTCCAGAGAACGCGTCTCCACTGCTCTAGAGTCCAGTGGCGGCGTGCTTTACACCACTGCATCCGACGCTTTGCATTGCACTTGGTGATGTATGGCTTGGATGCAGCTGCTCGGCCATGGAAACCCATTCCATGAAGCTCTCTACGCACTGTTCTTGAGCTAATCTGAAGGCCACATGAACTCTGGAGGTCTGTAGCGATTGACTCTGCAGAAAGTTGGCGACCTCTGCGCCTCAGCATCCGCTGACCCCACTCTGTCATTTTACGAGACCTACCACTTCGTGGCTGAGTTGCTGTCATTCCCAATCGCTTCCACTTTGTTATAATACCACTGACAGTTGACTGTGGAATATTTAGTAGCGAGGAAATTTCACGACTGGACTTGTTGCACAGGTGGCATCCTATCACAGTACCATGCTGGAATTCACTGAGCTCCTGAGAGCGGCCCATTCTTTCACAAATGTTTGTAGAAGCAGTCTGCATGCCTAGGTGCTTCATTTTATACACCTGTGGCCATGGAAGTGATTGGAACACCTGAATTCAATTATTTGGATGGGTGAGCGAATACTTTTGGCAATATAGTGTGTGTGTATATATATATATATATATATATATATATATATATATATATATATATATATATATATATATATATAAAATCACTAACTGTCCAATAAGTGAAAGAATAGTATTTGGGGTAAAAAGCCCCCCTGTTGCAGGGCCTAAAGACACATTGTTTTTCTTAAGTGGGGGGGGAATAGATTTGTTCTGAAAAATTTTCAAAGTGGGTTCACATTGACTGATCCAATGATAATGAAAATTAATTTATTTATAGAATACTTGGTGTTATGAAATGTCAAATGTGATTGAAATGAACAAGAAACTGTGCACCCTTTTCTGAAGTGGTTATTTTGAATAAGCATTATCTTAATTTGTTATTCAAAAGTCTTTAAAATATTTGCCTAAATTGACAAATTTTGCCATATAACTATTGCCCAGGTATGTACACTATATCAGTATAATCCCCCTGGGGGACTTTTACCTCAAGTGTAGGGTAAAAGGCTCCATCGCCACCTTTAAAGAAAAAAAACAAATATTCAAAACAACTTTCTGTTGTGACCTCTTTTAACACAATTTATGTTGTTCCATCAATATTCAATAAAAATAAATTGAATCTTGAGATACCTTGTGACAAAAAAAAACAAAACAAAAAAAAGCTTATTTTCCTTAAGGTGTGCCTTTAGCCTTGTTGTATCCCATTATCAAAGTATCACTTAATAATTTGCAATGGCAACCATAGTTTCTGCTAAAACACCACTGTTCTGGAATTCTCATGACACCTGTCAAGAAAATGTCCTGGTCCTATTTTACTCCAAAATAAAAATAAGAAAATCAATTATGCATATTGAAAATAAAGCCTATTTTAGGATCACTAAGGTTTTTATGCTGGCTTGACAACTAACATGTTATTCTACTGACTAAACAAAGACAAAAACAAACTCCAAAAAAGTAAAAAGTATCTCCTAGACCTTTCAAGCTACATTCACCAAACTCAGCACAGACCTTCAGACTGTTCTGACTTAGTGCTATGTCTTTTCTAACTGATCAGACTTACGTTTTTTTCCAAACCAGGCAATCAAAAATCCCATAGACTTGCATTGATAGAATGTTCACACAGGCCAACAAAATGCTCTGAACTGTCAAAAAATATCAATGAATCCAAACACACAAGGCCTTTAATCTGCTTCTATCTATCTACACTGGCAGCCAAAAGTTTGGAATAATGTACAGATTTTTCTGTTTCAGAAGGAAATTGGTACTTTAATTCACCAAAGTGGCATTCAACTTATCACAAAGTATAGTCAGGACATTACTGATGTAAAAAACAGCACCATCACTATTTGAAAAACATCTGATCAAATCTAGACAGGCCCCATTTCCAGCAGCCATCACTCCAACACCTTATCCTTGAGTAATCATGCTAAATTGCTAATTTGGTACTAGAAAATCACTTGCCATTATATCAAACACAGTTGAAAGCTATTTTGTTCTTTAAATGAAGCTTAACATTGTCTTTGTGTTTGTTTTTGAGTTGCCACAGTATGAAATAGACTGGCATGTCTTAAGATCAATATTAGGTCAAAAATGGCAAAAAAGAAACAGCTTTCTCTAGAAACAGAAATCATTGTTTTGAGGAATGAAGGTTATACAATGCTTGAAATTGCCAAAAAACTGAAGATTTCATACAAAGGTGTTTCATGGACAACAGTAAAGAGAGACTCAGGGGTGCAGGCCTTATGGGAAGAATTGCAAAGAAAAAGCCACTTTTGAAACAGAAAAACAAAAAGAAAAGGTTAGAGTGGGCAAAGAAACACAGACATTGGACAACAGATAATTGGAAAAGAGGGTTATGGATCTTAACCCCATTGAGCTTTTGTGGGATCAGCTAGACTGTAAGGTGCGTGAGAAGTGCCCGACAAGACAGCCACATCTATGGCAAGTGCTACAGGAAGCATGGTGTGAAATGTCACCTGAGTGTCTGGACAAACTGACAGCTAGGATGCCAAGGATCTGCAAAGCTGTCATTGCTGCATGTGGAGGATTTTTTGAGAACTCTTTGAAGTAGATTAAGAAATTCTGCCTTACAGCCTTAATGCCTCAAATGTTGGCAGGGTTATTAATTTTTAAGGTGAACTATTTTTAAAATATAAACAAAGTATTATGCTTTCATTCTCCATAGAGACAACTTCTTGCATTCATCCACCCTATCAGATACCATACTTAGTGGTATCTGACAGTATATTTCACACACTATCTGCTTGCCTTTCAATTACCCAGGGATTTATCTCATTCAGTTCAGTTGAAACAAATTGCCCGTCACCTTGCTCAAAAGCATATGCATTAATGTAACAATAATGCAGCTGACCTATTAGGTGCCAAATGAAGAGACCCACTGGGTAATTGATGTGATTGCCGAAGTGAAAGATGAAAAAATACAAAGATGTTTTCTACACAGTGATGAAAATGAACCCCCTTTACAAAATACAAAACTATTAACTGAGGACAGAAATGACCAAATGTCATGTATGAACTGGCACCATTCTGAACATTTAAAAAAAAAAATTACTTTTTGATGCATTTTCCAAAGTCCCTGATATCATTTAACCTGTGCAAAAACTGTGTATTATTCCTTGTCTTTCCCTGTCCAAAATACACAGATATATGAGAGCCCTACTGTTTTCAAAGTGTACAGCTGAAGTTCAATAACGCAGATCCATATGCATGCACTTTTTGTTTTACGTTCAGAAAGAAAAACAACAAAGATTTGATTTCAGTTAAACTTTATTCCCTTGTTGTGCATTTAATATCAGGTAATCTGAATGGAGGAGGATACAGCCCACTGTAGTGCCATTTTCGCACACTAGAGTACAAGTTCGCCTTCTCAGGAAACAAAACGTTTTCCTTCAGTGTGATGATGTAAAAAGAGTTTATGGCATTTCGTGCCATGGTAACACCCTTTTGATCAGGGAGATCTACCAAAGGCAAAACCAAGATCACGTTACAATCAGATCCGCCAAGAGCAGGCCTGACTGATGGTGGCAGGACAGGTTCTCCCAAAGAGCTTGATGTTTTAAAAGCAGTGGCACAAAATTCTCCTTCTGCAAGAACCAGTATTAAAAGGCACTTGATTGATGATAACAAGGAATTCTCTTATAGAAGGATCCCTCAGTTTTTCCTTCAATGCAAGTCCACACTCCTCCACTAAAAAAACGGATACTGAAAACAAGAATACCAAAACATAAGTAATTATGACTGTGCTGAGGCTTTTAAAAAAAACACCTATTTCTTACCACTGGACACAACCTGCTGTTGGAGTTACAGATCTCCGATGGGAATAATTTCTTCATTGATGAAAAACTCAATGGTCTCTTCCTCCCAGTCATCCACATTGCTGTCCAGCTCATCAGTGTCCACACCTACAGTGATCGGGGAAAAAAACAGTCATGACTTCAACTTCAACTGCTTCTCAAACTCAAGGGAAGGGCTGTTATGACCACTGCTTTTTTGTTAATAATTAATTGAAATCAGAATGAACAATGACCATGATAAAAATATAAAAGGTCATAACATTTTCCAGTATTTCTTGAAAGGTTTATCAACCATACTTAAATATTTGGTTTCTTTGGCTATAACATTACACTGTTAATATGCACCATTTGGTTGTCACATTTTTATTTAGACACGGTTATCAGGAAGGTGCGATTGTGGTTGTCTAGTTTGGAGAGGTGGTGTTTTTTTGTGTGTGTGTTTTTTTTTTCATTTGTGGAATCAGTTGCTTTTTGCCGCTTTTCTTTTCACTGTGTCTAAGTTATTTGGAAGTCCTTTTTCACTTGTTGAACCAAAATGTTACCATGTCAGTGCTGCAAAAACAATGCTTGCCCAATTCTAGACTGCTGCATCTAATCTTCATGCTCTTCAGCACATATCATTATTTTAAGGAACAGTTCACCAAAAAATTTAAATTTTCTTTTCATTTATTCACCCTCATGCCATTCCAGATCTGTATGACGTCGTATTTTGCTGAACACAACACAAAGAATTTTAGGAGAATATCTCAACTCTGTAGGTCCATACAATGCAAGTGATCAGAATTTTAAGCTCCAAAAAGCACAAAGTAACCCATAAGATTTATAGTGGGGAAAAAAGTGTTATATTTTGGTCTGTTTTCAGCCAAAACCGATTGTATTGCTTCAGAAAACATGGATTTAACCACTGGAGTCACATGGATTACTTTTATGCAGCTTTTTTGAGCTTCAAAGTTCTGGTCACCATTCACTTGCATTGTATGGACCTACAGAGCTGAAATATTCTTAAAAACATATTTGTATTCTGCAGAAGAAAGTAAGTCATACACATCTAGGACAGCATGAGGGTGAGTAGATGAAGAGAGAAATGTCATTTTTGGGTGAACTATGCCTTTAAAAATAATTGTTCTAAAACTATTGCGGACCTATAAGTCAGTTAATTTGGTACAATTGCGCAATTATTAATATTCAGTTGCAAATGGCTGACTCCAAATAAAAAATCACTACTGCACCAGAAAGAGAGACACCCAACTGATAAAAAAGTCTCGCCAAATTTCAAGCTTCAGGGTTCCCACCATTTTTGACCAATAAAATTCCATGACCTTTCAAGGATTTTGTGAATACTGGATTCAGATTTGTAAATATTTTTACATATATGGCTATGTCAAATAACTGCAATTAGATCAAATCGGGCAATAATTGTGACAGGCCTATTCTAGAGAAAGGGGAAGTGCAGAGAAAACCACACGTTAATGGCTCTGTGCCGTCAAAGCAGCACAAGCAATGATGATTAATGATTAAGTTAAATGCTGAAAAGAGATGTGCTCTCTGCATTAATTACCTCCTCTGAGTCCAAGGCGGAGAGATCTCTGCTCCTGGTACATCTGCATGGCTCTCTCACGATACTTGTGATACTCCTCCATCATGGCGTGTCTCTTGTCCACCAGTTCCTGTTAAGCACATGGTACTCATTTAAATCGGACCACAGAACATTGATACAGCCATAATGTAATCAAACCATCCAAGTAAATAAAAACAGATTCATCTAATTACCTTAGATGCCTTGGACTGGCTGAGACGATCCTTCTGCTCAAAGATCTTAGAGTACTTCTTCAGATCCTTCTTTATGAGCTGTTGGTTTAAATAGACAAGGTGGGATTAGAGCTCAGTCTGAAGGGAGCTGACAGAGTAATAACCGTGACCCTGCATCTGACCTCATCTCACCTTTATTTCCTCTTGAGTCAGGAGAGAGGGTGGGCGGGGCCTCCACAACAGCTGGCAGAAACGGTCCTTGTTGTTCTTCTGCAGTAGACGACCCTGGAATGTCCACAACCAGAAGGCATTGTCCACCTGAATGGACCAAAGTGTGGGTTAATATTACAGTGCCACACTGTACTGAAATTTCTCCAGTCTCCTCCACAAATATCTGCTTGATGTAGAGACTCTATTAGGGCTGGGCGATATGTCTTAAATTACACCTCGATATTTTTCAGCCTATTGAAGATATTTGATATACAGTATATCTCGACAATTATGTATTTGCTCTGAAATGGCCTAAAAGTTTTTTTTTGTTTTTGTTTTTTTTAAATCAGAGGAACAATCATTTCATCCAAGTAGCCATTGTAGCCAAGTAGATTCAATATTTTAAAGACATAAAATAAAAATCTATTTAAAAATAGTTTGTTTTTCATTAAATAAACACAAAGGGAGAATGATATTCAATCATTTTCATTGATATGCACTTTATATTTATTCTTCATATTAGAACTGGGCGATATGTAAAAATTTTTTTTTTTTCGGTAATCGGCTTAAAAAAATATTGCGATATACGATTACATAGTCAACCCCCCAGCTGAGGTTCAGTAAATTGTTTTGCTTTATTGATTTTGCTTAAATTCATTTATTGAAACATGAAAAACAAACTAGACATTTCTGAATTCATACTGCACTTTAAACTAAACGAAAAAGCAATAAAGTTACAAAAAAAAAAAAATTTAACCACCTTATTTAAATATTTATCATCTCCAATGGCTCCATTTGCCATCATGCAAGTATCCGTCAATGACACCAGGAGGAAAATTACTAATAGCCTACAGATTAAGAACTAAAGACAATTATAAATGTAAAGATAATAATAATCATAATAAATAAGCCTAATAAATTCCCTTGTGTTCCCAAAATATTGCTGCCAAATGTGTTATCGAATTTGTGTTTGTATTGCATTTTGGTAATACAGTTAATGCTGCCAAAAGAAAATAATACTCAATTTTAGGTTCAAAGTGAACGTGTCTTGTATTACTTTATGATTTAATCACTTTCTATGGGATAAAAATCCCGTCAAACGTATTGCGGTCACGGATCAAAAAATAATAAGCGCAAAAATAAATAAAAAGCGCAGATAAAAAAATAACAAGCATGAATCCAAAATATATAAACACATTTAAAATATGCTGCAAAAAACAACAGAAAAATTTAAACAGTCATCAGAATTGCAAACAAAATCATGTTTTTTTGTACTCAATTTTGCTCATATTTTAATTGTTTTGTACGCTTATGCTGTATTTTTCTTTGTGTTTGTTTCCAAGTTCCGTGATTGGTTTTCCAAAACTTGTGAATAGAGTTTCATGTAAATCAGGGGGCGTTTTGCGTCCCTATTGGTCCACTAGTTCTTGATCGACAGCTCCTCCTCTAGCCAATCACTCGAAGGGGGGAGGTGAAGTCACTCCAATACAACTCCGATAGCTGCTGCTCAATATTATATTATTTGTGGTTGAAAGATACGCTGCTTCTGTCTGTTTTTTTTTTTCCTCCCCAATTTGGAATGCCCAATTCCCAATGCACTCTAAGTGCTCGTGGTGGCATAGAGACTTGCCGGATCTCAGTTGCCTCCGCATCCGAGACCGTCAATTCGCACATCTTATCATGTGGCTTGTTGAGCACGTTATCGCGGAGACATAGCACGTGTGGAGGCTTCACCCTATTCTCTGCGGCATCCACACACAACTCACCATGTGCCCCACCGAGAGCGAGAACCACATTATAGCGACCACGAGGAGGTTAACCCATGTGACTCTACCCTCCCTAGCAACTGGGCCAATTTGGTTGCTTAGGAAGCCTGACTGGAGTCACTCAGCATGCCCTGGATTCTAACTTGCGACTCCAGGTGTGGTAGTCAGTGTCTGCTCGCTGAGCTACCCAGGCCTGCCGCTTGTGTCTGTTTTTAATATTTTCTGCCAGCTCTAGGAAGCAATGTGTAGTCCGAGTAGGCCATTATCATAGTCTGTTAACACATGTATCGAGTCAGCTGAATTTATTTAGCAGAGTTTTAGTTTAGGCATTATTTAAGACTTCCTTGTGTGTAAGTTATTGGCTGCATATTTAAAAAAATAAAATAAAAAAAAAAAAAAAACAAGGCTGGGTTGGTGTGGATGTTTGATGCATGTTTTTACTAGCTGTGCCAATGTAGTCGTGAGTTCAGAACCCAACTCGATCTTTGTTTATTTAATACAGAGATATATATTACTGAACCTGCAGAGTTGCATTCACAATGCATGCTAACCACGTGGAAATAAAGTGAACTAAAAATCATAGCACCTCCCGAGATGATCGGAGATAATTTGCAGCATTCTCATAGACGACATTATTCTTGCAAACAGTTTTCAGATGAAAGAAACAGAGAAAAAGAGTGAAAACTCTTTACATTTACGTGGAATGTTCCACGAGACAGGCTCGCGCTGCACGCCTCTGAACAAACAGCGAATTGGACACAAGCACTGAAGGCTTTTCTTTTGTCTGTTCTTAAAAATATATTAAAGTGTGTTTCTTCAAGCACATGTCTTTGTGACTAACAGCACAAAGTGTGTCACTCCGAGACGTCTTACAGGTCGTCCTCCTGTTGCGGGTAGATGAGCAAAATTACCCACGCATGAAATACATTTGGACAAGGAGCTTGCCGACTGGATTCAGCTTCGTCGCATTTTGCTGGGCAACTGTTTAATATATCTGCCAACTTCCCAGATCCATGGTTTTGCCATTTCCTGATAATGTCGATCTTCATCTGTCAATGAGTGTCGCAATCGGCATCGGTATCTTTGTAAGACATCGTCGATATCTGATAACATCATCCTATCGCCCAGCCCTACTTCATTTGCGATTCATAGTAACTTAAAAATAATTTATTTACCTTAAAATGTTTTTACTAATACATTTTTGAGAATGAACAATGTGTGCAAAGCTACTTATTTTTGAAACCCCAGTTAAACATTGCATAATACTAAATTATTACTGTGAGACATGTTTGGTTTATTATTATATTGATGAATAATTATTATGATTATTAGATTTGTGTTATACAAAAGTTATATATTTCTGTCCTGTTTACTTCCACCTGGGGCTTTTATTTTGACACGGAAACTGCTGTCGTATTTGACAGTTTTCAGTGTTCCGCATTTCCTGAAACGCTGTAATCTCTATGGAGGACGAGGACTGCAGTTCTTAAAAAAAAATAAAAAATAATAATAATAATAATAATAATAATAATAATAAATATATATATAAATATATTTGCAAATAAGTGTAAAAAAAAAAGTTTACATATAAATGTTAAAATCTGACATAAGCATTTATACTTTTATTTCCTTATGTATAATTGTATGAATTTATTCCACATTTATTCCCCTATTTATTTCTATATTTATTCATTTTTACATATATTTATTTCTTCATGTATATTTTTCATATTTCCATATTTTTTTTTATTTCTACATTTCTTTGTCCGTATGGTAATGAGGGGGGCGTTCTTTATCCCTGAGGCATAGCAGTTGAATTCAGATTGCTCCAGAGTGGAGTTTGGAGGCCACAGTGACATCTTGTGGTTGACTAAATTAAATACAATATAAACATAGTCACAGATGGGTGTGGGTGTGCATTAAGAGATTGTAAATTGTACCTGTCTGTGAGTTGAGTGAGTTTAATGGGAAATTAATATCTGCATTGAGTGAATGACTTCGAGGTCTTATATCAAAATCTTATATCACTACTGTTTAACAAAATGTATATCTCTGTACAGACTCTTTTAAAAAATCTCTGCAGGGATTTCTAAAATGCCTGGGACTGCTGAAAATTTTGGCCAACAATCTGAACAAAAACTGCGACTCCAACAGATCTGATAACAGACACTTATTACATTGTCAAAAGCAGTGTGTGCACATGAAATGATCCAGTATCATATTTAATACAAACGTGCGAATGTTGGCGATAGGAGCTTGCAGATTAGATATAGTCGAACTAGGCAGCTCAGCTCAGTGAGCGAGGGGGAGAGAGAGAGGGACGCACGGCTATTCATTTGGAATCATCACTGCCAGATCAACATGTTATTAACCTATTGAAACCAAACTAAACTCCTTCTGTCTACCCGCCTTCTCCCTCCACTCTACAGTAGGTGTCCACTGGCTTGCAAGAGAAAATCCATTCAATGCCCATGCACAGTACTACACAGCTGCTGCTTTGAGGCACGTCTGTAACATGTACAGCAAGTGTGTATTGTCTACCACATTGCTTTTCGTATATTACACGGTCAATAAAATCATAATGTATATGCACAATTAAGGGACAGAATATCAATATATTTACACGGGATTTACGCATCACGTGCTGTTAAATTGCATACAGCTGATATTCAACAAGATGCACAATGCACCCGCCAAGGACATGCACCATTAAGGGCATATTTATTTATTTTTTTATTTATCCTTTATTTAACCAGGAAGGTCCCATTGAGATACAAGATCTCTTCTTCAAGGGAGTCTTGGTCAAGATGGCTGCACCAACATTTTCACATAAAAACGCAATTACACATTTTAAACAACAAATAGTACATAAAAATAGTTTAAAAAAAACAATAAATAAAAAAAGAAAGTCATACAAGCCATACCATTCAAAGATTATGAAAAACAGCAGCATGATTCCTTCAGTGCAGATTTTAAAAGACTTTTAAAGAGGTAAGTGATTCTAGAGTAACAGTAACTTGCAGATCATTCCATACCCATGGAGCGTAAAAAGAGAAAGCAGTTTTACCAAGCTCTGAGTATACCCTAGGAACATTTAAATGAATACCATTAGTTGATCTAGTGCTATAATTGCTGGTGTGGTATGATAAAAGATTGGAAATATAAGTAGGAAGTTTACCTAACAATGCCTTAACAACAAATAGCAACATGTGGATTTTTCTTCTTTGACATAATGGACCAACCTACCGATTCATATAAAATACAATGGTGAGTACATGAACCAATATTTGTTACAAAGCGTAATGCAGCATGATATACAGAATCCAACTTTAAGTAATGATGAGGTTGCATGCATGTAAATCACATCACCATAATCTAAAACAGATAGAAATGCGCTTTGCTCAACCCTCTTTCTGGATTCAAATGGGAAGCATTTTTTTAAACGAAAAAGGAAGCACAGCTTCGGTCTAAGCTTTTTCCATCAGATTATCAATATGCACATTAAAAGCCAGCTTTTCATCAAGCCAAATGCCTAGGTATTTGTAAGAAGTTACTCTTTCTATACAAATACCATCTATGGTAGAAATAAAAGGATCAGCTGTGTTAGTGTGACAGAGTTAAAATCATTTATCTAGTTTTTTTGGAATTTAAGACCAATTTTAAATTTTAGCAGTTTAAGCTGCAATGAATGAAAGGAATCCTGCAGAAGTTCTATGGCTTGATACAAAGAAGGTGCAACTGTATAATTAATTGTGTCATCAGCATAAAAATGTAGCTTCGCTGTATTTATTCCTTGACCTAAATCATTTATAAAAATAGAAAACAAAATAGGAGCTAAAATAGACCCTTGCGGGACACCCTTATTAACTGTTAGTGATACTGAGGCATAATTCTCTACTGAACACATTGAGTTCTTTCGATTAGATAGTTCTTAAACCAATTCAGAGACACTTCACTAAGGCTTATACATCTAAGTCTCTGTAACAGCAATTCATGATCTACAGAATCAAACGCTTTAGAAAAATCAACAAATAAAGCTGCACAATGCTGTTTCCCATCTAAAGATTTGATAATATCATCAGTAACTAGCATTGCCGCTGTTATAGTGCTATGGTCTGATCTAAAACCTGACTGAAATTCACTAAGAATTTTATGTTCAGATAAAAACTGTTTTAATTGATCACTTACAAGAGACTCAAATATTTTCGCCATAACAGACAGTCTGGAAATGGGACGATAGTTATTCACTTCAGAGGGATCTCCACCCTTTAATAGAGGGAGAACCATAGCCGATTTCCAAGTACGTGGAATGACATTAGAGGTTTAACTTAAGTTAAAGATGGCAGCAATAGGTTCTGCAATAAGATCAGCTGTAATAAAAAAAAAAGTTCTATTTTATCAGGTCCACCAGATTTTTTACAATCTAGTCTCAGTAGTGCTTTCTGAACTTGAGTAGCTGAAAAAGAGGTAAAAGTGAACAATCGATATATCGGTCAGCTGATATTAGCCTTTCACCGATATATCGGTATCGGCGTATATGTTTACAGATATGAAAACTTTTTTCAGAACATATAATGCAGAAAACAATGCTTGAATTGATGTCATAGCGTATTTTGTCCAGCAAAGCGCGCTCCGTCTCCACTGTTTACAGAGCTGACTCTGAACTGACGGTGGCTCTGCAGACAGGGTGGAGTTAAGCGGTGCGGAGTTAAGCGGTGCGGAGTTAAGCGGTGCGGAGTTAAGCGGTGTCTTCTTGGTAAGTTGCCAAATAGTTTGTGAAATACATACTGGAAAGTTAAACAATAACCCCATATTTTTCCATTTTCAATATTACTAAAATAAGGTTAACCCTGTCCCTGACAACCATGTCACTCATGTTTATCACATCTGTTTGCTGTTAGCCAGCTATAGATTATCAGTGCAGTCAGTAATTTAGCAGATTGAAAGGTAAATATCAGAGCATCAGGCAACATGCAACCGGCTCAACATTTCCTTTTACATCATGTTCCCGCAACTTACTAAAATCAATTGTTGGACTAGCTGAAATAAAATGTATATTGAAGGTATCCACAATATTAGTTTTACCCTTGATTATACTCTGACTCACTTTTAAATGATCAGGAAGGTTAGTCGGTTTTTTTATACCAGAAAATGATTGTCAATTTCCAGAACTTAGCAGGGTCATTCAAATTTTCATTTATCATGGTAAGATAGTAGTCACATTTAGAATTTATCAATTTTGTACACTTATTTCTTAATGTTCTATAATGCGTCCAATCCACATGACTATTTGTTTTCTTTGCTTTAACCCAGGCAGCATCTCTTTGTCTAATAGAAGATGAAATGGACTCATTAAACCAAGGGTTATCTCTGCCACTTATCCTAAATCTTCTAAGAGGAACGTGTTTATCAGAGATAGTTAAGAAAGTGGATTTAAAATATTCCCAAGCTAGATCAACATCAGCCATATGCGAAACAGTATGCAAGTCACTGTTATAAACATTGTGCAAACAATCTTGTTCATTAAAATGTTTAAATTGTCTTTTATAAATAAAATGTGGTATACTCTTAAGAATCAAAATTTCTCACACAAGCTACTGCACAGTGATCACTAATATCATTACAAAAAACTGCAGAGAATCTGTGGGGTGCGTTTGTTAAGAAACATCAAGTAAAGTGGATTTGACCATATCTTTTTCATTTAATAAGGTTGGTGAATTTATTAGTTGCGCCAAACAAATAGAGTCACAAATATCCTTGAATGGATGTGAAGACAGCGATAACCAATCCCAGTTTAAATCACCGATTAAAATCAGCTCGGATTTAGTCTAATTGTGAAGCAAGTCAGTGAGTAAAGTAATCGCTTCACTTGAAGCTGAAGGTGGGTGGTAACATCCAACCACAATGATGTCTGAACCATTTAGGAAAAATAGTTTAATGGCTGAGAGTTCAAAACAGTTTGATTTAACGATGGACTGAATACAGGTGCAGTTAAATTTAGATTTAATATAAACTGCAATCCCTCCTCTTTTTTTTTTTGATGCGGCCAGTTCTGAAGACATTATATCCCTCTATTTTTATCATGTCATCTGTGATTGATTTTTTCAACCATGTCTCGGAAAAGACCATTTTACATGACATGCAGTAACCAAGAGTCCCAATTCATTTTCGATTGGAGGGAGGCGATAGGAGGCAAAACAATTGAAATGCTTAAAATACAATGCGTATTTGTATTTGCCAATATTTTTTTTCCAATATACTGGATACTGATTACTAAAGCGTCTTTCATTCAAACAGATCTCACGCATGCACCCGTCTTCTCCATACAGTAGGCCTACTGTATCCAGTGAAACAATAACACAACCTCTCATACTTTAGGGCTCCAGATTGTGACCAACAGTCAATATCATCATCCTATATGCATTTCCAGTTTAATTGTATCAGAACCGATGACGTTATAAATAAGACACGTGTACAGATAACTGACATATCTGAATAAATTAGCAAAGACCCACAAGTGTTTTATCCCTGCTCTCCCCCTTCATCGCTGCTTGACTTTGGCGAAAAAAAAAAGATATTCTCTCACACCCTAATGCAGCCTTTAAAAAATTTAATAGAGCCATAGTTTTAGTATAATATTTATTCTATATTTATCTAATATACTATTATTAATACAGTTAGTGTTACCATAGCAAATTCATGGTCATTTTTAAAGGGTGCTGATGTGTGAAAAGACTGCTAATTTATATATGTGCATGTCAGTGTTTTCTCCTGTTCATGTGTCAATGCTTTACAGAATGTCGGGCCATTTAATATGATTTTAAACTAGATTACTCACCGAGGGTTTCATAGAGGATTTCACAAGAGAATTCTGTGCCAAATTCAAATGGTTTCTGTGACTTGCACCGTACTTCTCACTGCGTCTCCACAGACACTGAAGAAATCCACTCAATGCCCAAATCACAACACCTGAGAGCAGCCGCTTTGGGCCGTGTGTTTGTAATATGTAAAGTGATTGTGCATTGTCTATCATTGCTTTCAGTACACAAGCAAAAATATCATGTTAAATATGCACGTTTATAGTTGGAAAGATGCCAGAGGACAAGTACCGTTAAAGATTTACGCTGCGCGTCGCATTTGAGAGCTGAAGACCGGTCCGTGAGTAAACGCATCTGCTCTGCCTTCACGCAACTCTGTCCATTAATGCAGGTAGCACACAACGCTGTTTCGCTCCACTTTTGAAGCGTTTGCCAGTTGATATTGCTTTACAGAAAATGGCAGCTTATGAGGAGAGCGAGAGAGAGAAAGAAAGTTGACCAACACTGAAGTCACACCAATGCAACCTATAATAAAATTTAGTCACACAGACAGGAAAAACAGTCGCAGTCTGGAGCCCTAAAGTATGAGAGGTTGTGTTAGTGTTTCACTGGATACAGTAGGCCTACTGTATGGAGAAGACAGGTGCATGCGTGAGATCTGTTTGAATGAAAGACGCTCTAGTATTAGTGCCCGACCGATATATCGGCCGGTCGATATTACCGGCCGATATTAACCTTTCACCGATATATCGGTATCAGCGTATATGTTTACAGATAAGAAAACCTTTTTCAGAACATATAATGCAGAAAACAATGCTTGAATTGCTGTCATAGCGTAGTTTGTCCAACAGAGCGTGCTCCGACTCCACTGTTTACAGAGCTGACTCTGAACTGACAGTGGCTCTCCAGACAGGGTGGAGTTCAGCGGTGCAGAGTTAAGCGGTGTCTTCTCGGTAAGTTGCCAACTAGTTTGTGAAATACATACTGGAAAGTTAAACAATAACCCCATAATTTTCCATTTTCAATATAACAAATATAACATTAACCCTGTCCCTGACAACCATGTCACTCATGTTTATCACATCTGTTAGCCAGATATAGTTTGTCAGTGCAGTCAGTAATGTAACAGATTGAAAGATAAACATCAGAACATCTTTTTGCAGCTCAGCTGACAACGGTGTGGTGGTGGATTGTGTCCGTTGAGTGTTGATTTTACGCTATGTTGTTACCTAGTTGGTGAGATGCAATGCAGGAAAGTAAATAAACAATGTCCATCTTTTACTCACTGTGACAATGAGATTACAGCTATTTAGCTAACCACGTAGCGACTTTACTACCTTGTCAGCTGAGTGGAAGCTAATGTGTAAACATGTATTCACCAAACTGTTTTGTTAAGGATTCACAGTTTGGTACCCCCTTCAACCGAACAATTCCAGTCATTGCATTTATAAAATGTAATTTTTAAATGTCTGGTTTTCCACCGTTGAAAGTTTCCCCTGAACTTGTATAGCAGAATACAGTGTAACACCGCTGCTGTTTATCTCTTGACTCGGCAGGTGTAAAAACTTCTTGTTTTACAACCTTCCAATAATTGACTGGCAGTATTAAAACAGTCATCATTTGACTGATACTAAACAGTACTGATGTTTATTTAGCTATTTATTTTATTTATTCTTTATTTTACTGGTCAGCATTTGACTGATACTAAACATACAGTACTGATTTTTATTTAGCTATTTATTGTATATTTATTCTTTATTTAAATGGTAAGCAACTGACTGATACTGAACATACAGTACTGATGTTTATTAAGCTATTTATTGTATTTTTATTTATTCTTTATTTTCTCAGTGTTTATTTCTAGAATGTGTTGACAATGTATAATAATAATGTCAAATATTCTTTGATAAAAATATTTAAGAAAGCAGCCTTCTGAGTACCTTTGCATAGTCATATTGGTACAAAATCTGTGAACAATCCACATAGAAAAGGTCTGTTTTCATTCCAGCTCAAAAATGAACTATATCGGCCACCATATCGGTAATCGGTGAACTTTCCCTCTCTAAAATTGCTACCGGTCTCAAAAATCCCATATCGGTTGGGCTCTACCCAGTATCCAGTATATTGGAAAAGAATATTGGAATATGAATTGGGACTCTCGGTTACTGCATGCCATGTAAATTGCCCTTTACGGTGCACATTGCACATCTTGTTGAATATCAGCTGTATGCAACTTTACAATGCGTGATGCGTTAATTCCTGTCATTCCCGTGTAAATAATTGATATTCTTTCCCATAATTGTGCATATACATTATGATTTTATCATGTAATAATACGAAATGTAATAATATGACCGTGTAATATACGAAAAGCAATGTGGTAGACAATACACACTTGCTGTACATGTTACAGACATGCCCCAAAGCAGCAGCTGTGTAGCACTGTGCATGGGCATTGAATGGATTTTCTCTTGCAAGCCAGTGGACACCTACTGTAGAGTGGAGGGAGAAGGCGGGTAGACAGAAGGAGTTTAGTTTGGTTTCAATAGGTTAATAACATGTTGATCTGGCAGTGATAATTCCAAATGAATAGCCGTGCGTCCCTCTCTCTCTCCCCCTCGCTCACTGAGCTGAGCTGCCTAGTTCGGCTATATCTAATCTGCAAGCTCCTATCGCCAACATTCGCACGTTTGCATTAAATATGATACTGGATCATTTCATGTGCACACACTGCTTTTGACAATGTAATAAGTGTCCGTTATCAAATCTGTTGGAATCGCATTTTTTGTTCAGATTGTTGGCCAAAATGTTCAGCAGTCCCAGGCATTTTAGAAATCCCTGCAAGGATTTTTAAAAGAGTCTGTACAGAGATATACATTTTGTTAAACAGTAATGATATAAGATTTTGTTATAAGACCACTAAGTCGTTCATTCAATGCAGATATTAATTTCCCTAACTCACTCAACTCACAGACAGGTACAATTTACAATCTCTTAATGCACACCCACACCCATCTGTGACTATGTTTATATTGTATTTAATTTAGTCAACCACAAGATGTCACTGTGGCCTCCAAACTCCACTCTGGAGCAATCTGAGTTCGACTGCTATGCCTCAGGGATAAAGAACGCCCCCCTCATTACCATACGGACAAAGAAATGTAGAAATAAAAAAAATAAATGTGGAAACAAATAAATATGGAAATATGTACATGAATAAATAAATAAATGTAGAAATAAATAATTAAGGGAATAAATAAATGTGGAAATTAATACAATTACACATACACAAGGAAATAAAAGTATAAATGCTTATGTCAGATTTTAACATTTATGTATGTATTTATATGTACACTTTTTTCAATTTTTACATCTATTTGCAAATATATTTATATATTTATTTTTAATAACGGCAGTCCTTGTCCTCCATAAATCTCCTCCTATTCTGTTATTCTGTGCCGAGTTTGTAGATTTGTATAATATCTTGTAGCAGTTACTAATGTATGGAATTGCACGAATTGTGACAAACTTTGATTTCACAATGCACGTGAACTGATCTGAGAGCGCCGACATGTGCATGCACACAGATCAGCGCATCAACGGTTTGTTCTGAATCACACACAGACCATGTTTATCTGTCTTTAAATCACAGCCTTTTGTGGAATAATAATCACATATGACCAACTTGTCATTTTGTATGTTATTTTGATTAATTGTGCAGCCCTGAAGGATTGTGAAAATCTACTGATGCACTCTTTGTGAAACTTAATAAAACCAAATAAAAGCACATTAAAATCATCGCGATATTCACGATAATGGTCAATTTTACATTGTTAGCAAAATTACCTCTATTATATTGTTAATATTCAATATATCCCCCAACCCTAGACTCTATTTAAAAAAAAAAAAAAAAAAAAAAAAAAAAAATGGTGAATCTGTTAAATGGCTAATTTTAGTCTTTGGTGTCCTATTTTGGTTTTATAAACTTTACACCAAGAAATTTTAAGATTACAATTTGGAAATCTCTGTATGACTTGCATTGATTTTGCATAGCAAACATTCCAAAGCATAATAATGATGTCATTATAATATTTGCATACTGGTTTGTGATTGGTCTTTTCAGATTTTCACCTATTTAACCACTTATAGTCATGTTTAAACTGCAAATTCGTGATGTTTTGATTCTCATGCATAGAAAACATCAGCATGCTGAGCTGGGCGTCAACGACAAAGGCAAAGTGGTATTGCTGCAGAATTTTGTTTATACATAACTAAAACTTTAACACTAGGCTTTTGCTGCCTTGCAATTTCACTTCAGGAAATGCAAATCAAATTATTCAGAGTGTTTGAGACACACTTCATATTATTGAAAATGTGAGGATTAATCACCTTGTGACTCCACCAGGAGACAGATGTTACAACAAATCGTCCAGTTGGATCCCACTCCACATCTGATGCCATGTAATGCTCAGCGATGTTCATCATGGTGCAGTCTGAAGTGTCCACAAAAGCAAGAGCTCCATTCATGCTACAGGGGGAAAAAACACAAAAAATATTATACTGAGCAAATTTAAAAAGCAAGCACACTGAAACAAATGTTTTTTTTTTTGAACAAGTACAGACCTCCTCAGCCCAGCCAAGACCAAAAACTGCCCTTGTGGACTCCAGAAGATGCTGTTTGCTTGTTGTTTGTCAAACATTTCTGAAATAATAAATTTTTGGGATAATCTTTAGATCAATACAAAGAACTGGTCAGAGTATTTATTTTTATGATGAGAATGCTTACTTATTAAATCGATTTTGCCATTGTTCTTCACATGGTAGAATGATACATTGATTCTGGGAGATTCACCATGCAGCACAGCAAATTTGCTGCCATTTGGTTCCCAAGCAAAGGCAATGATGCTCTCTGAAGATAAGCAGAGAAATCAGAACAAACGCAACAGTCTAAAACAGGAAACATAGAAATGATCTCCAAGATGCTTTTTTCTTTACCTTTCATCTCCACCACATCCACAGGTACCTGCTTCTCCCTCATCCGGAAAATCTCAAAGTTGGTAACAACACCCTGAGGAACAAAGTTCAGAGCAGAGTTTCACTTTAGCCCATGAACAGAAAGTTTCAATAGCGTGGAAGTGTAATTTAAAGACAATACTTGTACCTGCGTTCCTTTGGGTGTTCTGTCCACCTTTACACAGAGATAGTCTCCGTTTTTCTGCCAGTGAAGCTTGCAGTCCACAACATTAAACAGGTTGCGGACTCTGATCTCATTCCTGGATGGAAGCTGCATGAGAGTTACTCTTGCTGGGATGTCTTTATCCTCAGGAACCCAGAATGCAATGATATTATCTCCAGGCGACCAGGAGAAATCCCTGTTGGCATAAAATGAGTAATAATAAAATATATACATATATCTATATATATATATCTATATATATCACACACACACACACACACACACACACACACACATACAGTTAAAGTCACAAGTTTACATACACCATAGCCAAATACATTTAAACTCAGTTTTTATCAATTCCTGACATTTAATCGTAGAAAACATTCCCTGTCGTAGGTCAGTTAGGATCACTACTTTATTTTAAGATGTGAAACGTCAGAATAATAGAGAATGATTTATTTCAGCTTTTATATCTTTCATCACATTCCCAGTGGGTCAGAAGTTTACATACACTTTGTTAGTATTTGGTAGCATTGCCTTTAAATGGTTTAACTTGGGTCAAACTTTTTTCAGTTCTGCCCACAAATTTTCTATCAGATTGAGGTCAGAGCTTTGTGATGGCCACTCCAGTACCTTGACTTTGTTGTCCTTAAGCCATTTTGCCACAACTTCGGTGGTATGCTTGGGGTCATTGTCCATTTGGAAGACCCATTTGCAATCGAGCTTTAACTTCATGGCTGATGTCTTGAGATGTTGCTTCAATATATCCACATAATTTTCCTTCCTCATGATGCCATCTATTTTGTGAAGTGCACCAGTCCCTGCTGCAGCAAAGCACCCCCACAACATGATGCTGCCACCCCCATGCTTCACAGTAAGGATGGTGTTCTTCGGCTTGCAAGCCTCACCCTTTTTCCTCCAAACATAATGATGGTCATTATGGCCAAACAGTTCCATTTTTGTTTCATCAGACGAGAGGAAATTTCTCTAAAAAGTATGATCTCTGTCCCCATGTGCACTTGCAAACTGTATTCTGGCTTTTTTTATGGCAGTTTTAGAGAGTGGCTCCTTCCTTGCTGAGCAGCCTTTCAGGTTATGTCGATATAGGACTCGTTTTACTGTGGATATAGATACTTGTCTACCTATTTCCTCCAGAATCTTCACAAGGTCCTTTGCTGTTGTTCTGGGATTGATTTGCACTTTTCACACCAAACTTCATTCATCTCTAGGAGACAGAATGCGTCTCCTTCCTGAGCGGTATGATGGCATGGTGTTTATACTTGCTTACTATTGTTTGTACAGATGAATGTGGTACCTTCAGGCATTTGGAAATTGCTACCAAGGATGAACCAGACTTGTGGAGGTCCACAATTTTTTTCTGAGGTCTTGGCTGATTTCTTTTGATTTTCCCATGATGTCAAGCAAAGAGGCACCGAGTTTGATGGTAGGCCTTAAAATACATCCACAGGTACACCTCCAATTCAGTACACCTCCTATCAGAAGCTAATTGGCTAACTGTCTAAAGGCTTGACATAATTTTCTGGAATTTTCCAAGCTGCTTAAAGGCATAGTTAACTTAGTGTATGTAAACTTCTGACCACTGGAATTGTGATATAGTCAACTAAGTGAAACAATCTGTCTGTAAACAATTGTTGGAAAAATTACTCATGTCATGCACAAAGCAAATGTCCTAAACGACTTGCCAAAACTATAGTTTGCTAATATAAAATCTGTGGAGTGGTTAAAAAATGAGTTTTAATGACTTCAACCTAAGTGTATGTAAACTTGTGACTTCAACTGTGTGTGTGTGTGTGTGTGTGTGTGTATAATATATATATATATATAAAATCAGCAAAAATTATATTAGTATAGCAAATAGAGAGCAAGAAGAGATCTATGCTTTTATTTTTCTTGTTCTACTCACTTAATTCCATTTATCTTCAAACTCTTCTTTTCCAAAAGACCCATTGACTACGAAAAGGAAAAAAAAAGTTTAGTTAAACAACTGTACCTCTGAAACACACTCTTAATTTTTAAAGACACTTACTGGGGTCTCATAGATGCTCAGGGTGTCCTGTGTCATTCGAGCAAAGAATTTCCCATCTGGACTCCACCTGAACAGAGTAATAAAGTTTTTAAAGATTAATTAGAGTCTAATGACTTTAAACAATTTAGCTACAAACAAATGGGGTGGATAAAAACAGTTTTTCCGATCAATCGCAATCTTCATTTGAATGATCTCGATATCGATTCTTAAATCCCAAGATCAATCTTTCACCCTCTACTACAATGAAAGGAAATCACTCGCATTTGCAACCAAATTTCACGCTATGCGTCTAAAGTTAATATATTTGGCAACTGGCTGATATATGTTTACATTTCACTCACCAGTTATAGTGTAGTTTAGTCGTGAAGCGTTCAGCAGCGAGATCCTTTCACAGCGTGTTGAGAGTAAAAGTTTTTCTGTGTAATGTGTGTCCGAAGACAAGATCCACGCAACTCATTTGTCATTGAATACTGTCTCTTTTAATACCCTTTCTGTTCTTTACAGTCAGTTGTTGATCAAAAACAACTACAAAAAACAAAACAAAAAAAACATTTAATTCTAATCATGCAACGCACAGATGAGGTAAAGCCATTCGAGTCCTCTCTAGTTAACATGCGCTCATTTAAAGGCACTGTTTACAGAAATTCCGTTTTTTTTTGTTTTTGTTAAAGAGACAGTACCGGATTTAGCATGTTCAACAAATCAATGGAAATACTTGTAAATAGTACAAATTATGCAATTTAACAATAAATGTGTAACAAAAATAATATATGAAATAAAATATAATATTTATTGACTGAACAAATTTATTTGTTCATTTTTAAAAAGCCAAAATGTGCAATTAGAAGATGGAGACACAACCCATGTCTTTTGGGGTTGTGTTAAGATGCAGGAATTTTGGATGAGGATTCAGAGTTTTATGTGCGAGGTTTTGGCCTCTCAATATGTATTTTGCCTCAGACTCTGTATCTTGGGAGATGGAGCAGTCATTAATTTGGAGAATAAGCACATGAAAAACTGGGTCCTATCTAGCGTTATGATCACCAGACAGAACACTTTGAGGAGTTGGAAGTCGGCTGGGGTTGTATATTGATTCTGTATGTGTGTGTTCTGCTATGTATATATTTAATGGTTGAATCAATAAAAAATGTTAATCAGAAAAGCCAAAATGTGAACAAAATGATGAAAAAGTAATAAAATATAATTAGTAAAATATATATTTTCCTAATGTATCTTCTTAAAAGGTCCCCTGTATAATTAACAGCATTAGCTGGGATCTAATTTATTTTATATGTAAGCAAAAGGGACAATATAACTCAAATGAACCCATATGAATCGATACTGAATAAAATCGAAATAGGAAACAAATCAAGAGCTTATGAATCGGAATCGAATTGAATCGGGAAATCTGTATCAATACCCAGCCCTACAAAAAAAGTTGTTTAAATGTTTTTATGCAAGATCACTTACTTGAAAATTGGCCAGTGAGCAGAACTTTCACAATGAAAGCCTCTTTTCTTATGTCCTGTGAGAACATCCCAGATAATGATTGCCTGCGGGTCATCTTTCGTGTCCATAAGAGGGCTGAATGTGACAACATATCTGCAAATTAAAGTTACATAAACTTTAACAAGATAAAAAATAAAAAGGTAAAATAATGATATGACAGTCCCTTTTGTAATAGACAGTGATTACACTGTTCCCCTAGTCTTTTTAAAGTTCTCTTAAATATGTGAACTAGTTATATTCAATTTAAAGGCTGCAATTTGACCATTTTTAAATGAGCGTCGGCAAACAACCATGCCTGCTTGGTTGATAAAGCTGTGCATTTCCTCCAAGGATCAGTTCCACATTTGTCCAATAGTCTTGATAAACATTCTTTTTTATTTCTGTTTTTGTGAATTTTAAGTATCTATTGCATGAAATTTCAGCAATTTTGTGTATATCTAATTTTTTTGTATCATGTACAGTAAATACCTGCATTATATCAGCCATCAGGCAGCCTGCTCTCTAGATATCGGCCATTCAAAACCCATACTGGTTGATCACTAATATAGACCAATTTCGCTCTATTTTTATGTATAATTAGATTATTGGCATTACTATTATTATTGATAAACACAGTCAGAGAGAGACAGGAAATCAAGGGGTGACAGAGAGGGGGCAGGGATGGGAATATGACCCAGCCAGGACTCAAACCCGGGTCTCCCGTCAACAGGACGGCTCAATATGTTGGAGCACTCTGACGTGGACCCATTTCTTTACATGACATACCTCTCACAGGGAGAGAAATCAATGAGCTGAACTCCTTGGTGGCTGAACCTCTGGATCTGCTTGAACTTCTCACCCCCCCACAGAGCAATGCCTCTCTGATGGAATGTGGCCAGATAGGTGCCTTTCGGAGACCAGCGCACATAAGTCTCAGTCCAGCGCTATAACAAATATGCAACAGAAAGACACTTAATCCAATATGCATGGATTTACTGTATGCACGGTGATCATTTTTAAAGATGAGTGGGTGAACATTCACCGCTCTCTCCTCCACTTCAATAGGCTCCTTGACATCATTAGCAAATATGCCCGTTCTTTCACCAGAGTCGTAGATTACACTGTACTGATCACGACAGTCAGGATCCTCCAACCAGTGACGGAGATTTCCCTGAAAGAAAAACACCAAATATCAATTAATCACAAAAGCAAGAGACGTACATTTTTGCCTTGTTGTTTAGATTACAATTCTTTACTAAGTGATGCAATATGTCATGAAATCTGAAATTCAGATAATTTTGGTACGATTCATAATTATGCTGAATTCTGAATTATACTGACGGCCAATTCACACCATTGTAGATTGACAAAAACAATACATCAGGTTTTACATGAATAACTCAGTCTCAAAAATTGTGTATTGGATAAGAAATAAACATTGGGTTTTATTAAATGAATTCTAATTGGTTAAATTAAATTCAGTTATTGATACATATTTTCACTGTCAGACTGATGCATTTTTACATCCCAAAGTTAAACATAAAAACTAAAAAATACAGTATATGCAAAGGAACTACTACTGAAGACATTATATCATACACATTTTATATATAGCAGGTCAATGTAGGTTACGACTTTTCAAAACTAACCAAAACATAATGTAGGCTAAAACTAGGGATGCTCCGATCGATCGGCCACCAATCGGTATTGGCCGATATTCACATCCTATGGCTCGATCGGTGATCGGTAATTTGGCCGATCGCATAAACCGATCGCGCATGTCAAAAAAGACAAGCGACTCCTTTAAGACTTCAGCAGCACTGTCATGACATTACGGAATGTGTGAAACATTCTGGCAGTGTTGTAAGACAACATAATTGATTCAGAAGTTAAGAACGATGCAGTGGGAGAGGTATGGCGAATATGAAAAGTTTGTGTACTGCATTGTTAATGTGGCATTTCACATGCGACAAGGCAAAGGGGGAAATACCACGAGCTGTGAAACGGTGCTTATTATCATTCATGGTGGCAGCTTCTCAGTCTCCGCCGGGCATAGACATCTCAGTAATAACGTGAGTTACAAGATGTGGTGTAATTCAAACATCTTTATAAATTATCTCCCGATTAAACAGCATTAACAACAGTAGCGCCTGTAGAGTCCAGAAACATGCGCTCTTTCTCCACTTTCCTTTCATCTCCTTCCCTGATAAGAGAGCGCGTGTTCCCCTCATTAAAATTCAAGCAGCAGCAAGTGAAAAATTCAAAATTAATACAATGATCCAACTAAATGAATAGGCAAGGAAGGAATTTAAAAATATAATAATTATTTTTACAATATTAAGATACCGTAATATAATGTATTAAATATAACGCACAAATAATATAGAAATTAAATAAGGAATAATAAATAATTATATAAAATAATAACACTGAATCAATAACAAAAAGTTTCACACTTACTTGCACCTTTGGGTTATCAGTTTGTCTTCAGTTTGACACTAAGCTTAATTTTTTATAGGGCTATATATCTTAATATAGAGAATATTTTGTAAGCCTACACTTTTTTTTTTTTTAAAGTCTTTTAAGCCTTTCAAACTGTTTTTGTCAGCAAAATTAGGCAAAGGGATTTTACTGGGAAGAGGAAGATTAATAGTGACAGTGTGCAGGTGCCAAGAATATTGCTGATTGGTATCGGCTGTAAAAATCCTGATCGGAGCATCCCTAGCTAAAACTAATGGTAAAACAATGCTACAAAGATCTTTAAGATTTCTGTACTTCATTGTCCATAACCAGAACTATGCAAGTCGGATCCCGCCTCGGAATAAAGAACTAAAAAATTTTATTCCGATTTTTATTTCACAATTCTTACTTTATATCCCATAATTGTGAGATATAAAGTCGTAATTGTGAGATACACGCTCAAACATTGCGAGACAAAAACTCGAAATTGCGATTCAAAGTTGCAATTTTAAAACAATCACGAAATTGTGAGTTATAAAGTCACAATTGGGATGAATAGTCTCACTTGCAAGATATAAAGTCACAATTGCAAGAAACTCGAAATTGCAAGATATACAGTTGTGCTCAAAAATATGCATACCCTGGCAGAAACTGTGAAATTTTGGCACTGATTTTCAAAATATGACTGATCAAGCACAAAAAAACCTGTCTTTTATTTAAGGATAGTGATCATATGAAGCCATTTATCATCACATAGTTGTTTGGCTCCTTTTTAAATCATAATGATAACAGAAATCACCCAAATGGCCCTGATCAAAAGTTTACATACCCTTGAATGTTTGGCCTTGTTACAGACACACAAGGTGACACACACACAGATTTAAATGGCAATTAAAGGTTAATTTCCCACACCTGTGTCTTTTTAAATTGCAATTAGTGTCTGTGTATAAATAGTCAATGAGTTTGTTAGCTCTCACGTGGATGCACTGAGCAGGCTAGATACTGAGCCATGGGGAGCAGAAAAGAACGGTCAAAAGACCTGCGCAACAAGGTAATGGAACTTTAGGATATAAAAAGATATCCAAAGCCTTGAAAATGCCAGTCAGTACTGTTCAATCACTTAAGCAGTGGAAAATTCGGGGATCTCTTGATACCAAGCCAAGATTTCAGCCACAACTGCCAGAAGAATTGTTCGGGATACAAATTAAACCCACAGGTAACCTCAGGAGAAATACAGGCTGCTCCGGAAAAAGACGGTGTGGTTGTTTCAAGGAGCACAATACGACGATATTTGAACAAAAATGAGCTGCATGGTCGAGTTGCCAGAAAGAAGCCTTTACTGCACCAATGCCACAAAAAAAGCCCGGTTACAATATGCCCGACAACACCTTGACACGCCTCACAGCTTCTGGCACACTGTAATTTGGGGTGACGAGACCAAAATAGAGCTTTATGGTCACAACCATAAGCGCAGTGTTTGAAGAGGGGTCAACAAGGCCTATAGTGAAAAGAATACCATCCCCACTGTGAAGCATGGTGGCGGCTCACTGATGTTTTGGGGGTGTGTGAGCTCTAAAGGCATGGGGAATCTTGTAAAAATTGATGGCAAGATGAATGCAGCATGTTATCAGAAAATACTGGCAGACAATTTGCATTCTTCTGCACGAAAGCTGAGCATGGGACGCTCTTGGACTTTCCAGCATGACAACGACCCTAAGCACAAGGCCAAGTTGACCCTCCAGTGGTGCAGGTTCTGGCATGGCCATCACAGTCTCCTGACCTTAATATCATCGAGCCACTCTGGGGAGATCTCAAACGTGCAGTTCATGCAAGACGACCAAAGACTTTGCATGACCTGGAGGCATTTTGCCAAGACGAATGGGCAGCTATACCATCTGCAAGAATTTGGGGTCTCATAGACAACTATTACAAAAGACTGCACACTGTCATTGATGCTAAAGGGGGCAATACACAGTATTAAGAACTAAGGGTATGCAGACTTCTGAACAGGGGTCATTTAATTTTTTTCTTTGTTGCCATGGTTTGTTTTATGATTGTGCCATTCTGTTATAACCTACAGCTGAATATGAATCCCATAAGAAATAAAAGAAATGTGTTTTGCCTTCTCACTCATGTTTTCTTTAAAAATGGTACATATATTACCAATTCTCCAAGGGTATGCAAACTTTTGAGCACAACTGTATAAAATCTAAATTGAGACAAACTTGAAATTCAAAGACAGTCACTATTGTGAGTAGGGATGTCAATTTGCAGACATTTTCATAATCCATCGCCGTGGAAATTAACGATCAATTAATCTATAAATCGTTAACGTTACTATTGCAAAACGCACATGAAGGACTCCAAATAATATGTGCATGTAGCCTATTGTTTAAATATCATTTAAATGAATACACTTAGGGAATGCAAGTATTGGCATTTTCCTATTAAAATACATACATTTAGGCTTTGTTGAGTACAAATTTGTGAATTGTTTAATTACTGTTAATGAATTAGGCTACTGTTAAAAATAACTTGTAAACAAGATATCACTTATGCATATCTGAGTTCATTAAAACTTAAAGTTGTGGATCATGGTATATTTCGGACCTTTGGACTTATTTTATTATTTGAAATTAAGTCAAATCTTAACACGCTATGTAAGCATAGTACTTAATATACCATTTCTAAGGTGACGATCGTATGTCAGCTTAATGTACATTTGTGTTTTCCTGGTGATTGCTGGCGTAATTGTAGGTTGGGATGAAACAAGGAGATCAACAGTGCTTGCTGTCATGTACTTTAACACACTATCACAGTGTGTGCAGAAAACATTTCTGTTAATTTAAAGAGGAATGCTCCAACACTGTTTATATTGAGCCCCCTTCATCTCTGATCTGTGCATTGTCTTTTGTGAACTGGATAATGACATGCAGCCTGCAAGCGCCCTCTAGTGGCGTGTGACTGTATAGACAGCCTTATCAACGCCTGCTGGCTTGATTTCATAACACATTTATCCTGAAATTAATTAATCAAAGATCGATAAGCTTAATCGGTCAAATTATCAATGACAATTAATCGATTTTCGATCAATCATTAACATCCCTAATTGCGAGACAGAAACTTACAAGTGTGAGATATAAACTCGAACTTGCAACTTTATTTATAAATAAATCACAGTTGTGAGAAATAAAGTCGTACTTGCAAGACAAACTCGAAATTGCGAGAAACAAAGTCGCAATTGTGAGCTGCAATCATGCAAATCCAAGTACTGAAGTCGCAATTGCAAGAAATAAAGTCACAATAGTAATATCTAAAGCTAAAAGACTATCTTTTTTTTATTTTATTTTTTATTCCAATCAATGCAGCATACAGAACGGTTCTTGAGAAAAAGAAAAAAAATACTCACAAAATCTTTAAAGGGCTGCTTCTCAGGAGATTCCCACTCATCACTGATTGACATGTACCTAAAAAGAGGGCAATAAATATTAAGGCCATGTGTCTCTCTAGTTGCAAATGAAATTACAGTTTGGCACAACATACTTGTCAAAATCAGTGAACAGATTAACACGGAAAGTATGCTGCTTGTCCAGCTTGTAGCCATCAGCGTTCTTGACTGCTTCATGAGCATGGCTTGGGGAAGAATACTCCAGAAAAATGTACCTGTGTAGACGAAGAGAATTAATTACTACTAAAACACGTTCAAGTACTACCATGCATTTGGAACGCACAATTGATTGTTGAACAAAATAAAAAGAGAATCTAAAGGCGTTTTCTTTCCAATTCAAACCGCAGAGTCGTATTTTTCCAAGCTAGGCAACACGATCTTTTCTGTTAACACTTATTCATCATTTCACCTGTACATTATAATATTTTGATGCCTGATTTGACTTGCAGCATCAAAGATTCTAAACTGAAGCTCTAGTGTGAACAGTTCTTGAAACAACAGACAAAACACTACATGTTTGTTATTGGCCAAAATTATATACATTGGTATATCTCTAGTCAGGGCCATAGCAAGGTAATCTGGGCCCCCTGACTGTACATTGCTCTGGGCCCCTTTCCTATTAAAACATACAGTTTAGAATTTGTTGTGGGGGGCCCCCTGGGTAGGGTTGCACCAGCTGTGCGAAAGGTCTCACCTAAGTTGGGATGTAAAGTTCACACTAAGGGCTTAGTAACTACTACTTAGTTTGTAACTAAGTCAGTGCTTAATTTGGTTGCACCACCTGTTCTTAAAGCAAGAATTAACTAGTAGGTCGTAAACTCTCCGTAAAGTGATCGCATAATATGATGTTTACCTGTATTGATCCATTAAACAGCCTTCAAATTTGTACACAGAAGTGTTAAAAAAAACATGAACTTCAGTTTGATCTTGTTACAGTTGATGTTCAAACCTTGTTTGTTCACGTAACCGTCAGCTGTAATAAATTATATCCCATTAAAATACGATACATAACAAAAGTACATTTGATAAATAGTATATTTGCCCTGTGTAAATAACAATAAATAGGAACTGTATCTAAAATAAATAAGGGGTGATACAACAGGCTGGAAAAATAGACATTTATTCATTTTAATATCCTATACATATTTTGATTGTGTTGAAACTTGACACCGGGCAACGCATCCTGAAAACTGCACCGTTAGATCGGTTTCATGCTGAAGAAGTAATTTTTTTACATAATGTTTTCTCTCTCGTAAAAGTAAACGAGCGTAAATTTCAACATCATAATGTATGTCGAAAGGACCGGAGCCTGTCAACCAAAACATGAGCTCATTGATGTCATTAAATGAGTCTGTCTTTTTTATTCCAACCGTTACTCCTGGTCGAAGTCTTCCATAAATATTTAGTTTATACGTAGGGTTACGTCCTACCTAAGTTTAAGAATCAGAAGAATCAGAATGAGCTTTATTACCAAGTATGCTTACACATACAAGGAATTTGTCTTGGTGACAGGAGCTTCTCGCTCAAATATTTAGTAGAGTGTAAACTGTGACTTAGTGCCCATTTACGCCACAACTAGGCCAAGTTGTAACGCACATATAGCTGGTACATCCGGCCCCTGGACCCTTGGGCCCCTAGAATCGTTACCATCTTTCACCCCACTAGCTACAGCCCTGTCCCTAGTTGTCCCCAATAAATAAATAAAAATTACCCTTTGGTTTTTCCATCTGCCTCTGGGTAAAATTCATTGGTGATTTTGCCAAACTTTGAGAAGATCTTGTGGATGACGTTCTTCAGTTTCTCCAGTCGTTCTGGTCCAACTTGAGGGACATTATCAACCACAATGACCGAGTCGATGCCATCAGTCTCCTGAGGTTTATCCCGGAGAACATCCCCCAGTAGCTCTGCATATGGAGAAATCATCCAATAAATGATTCATATCATCAGACACATCTACAAATGCTTCAGATGTTACATCAGCACAATGTACTTTGGAAAAGACACTGATTCAAGAGCCATTTATTGTGCATCAAAAAAGGCTGAAGATACAATGTATCAATTGCTCCACTAAACGCGGGTACATTTTCCGAAAGATGTTACAATGCTTTTGTCCTGTTAGCGCAAGAAAAGTGTTTACTCTGAAACAGTACAATTAACCAGCATACAAAGTTGAGCTTATCCGAAATGGGTTAGTGTTGGTTCCCGAGCTGACATGTTGATCTTTCGGGTTTAGTGTGGCTGACACACCGTTAGCAGTCGAGCTAAAGCACAGGCCTCTCTTACCCTCATCACTGATGTCATCAACGAAATCCTCCGGATCACTAAACGAAGGCTCTTCCTCGTCATCATACTCCATATCGGCCTCCATGTTGTCCGTATCTCGCATTTAGAGATCGCCTGTTGTCAGTCTGTGCTAGTGAAAAAGCGGTGGAAATGATCTCTGCGGCAATTTAGAGATTTTACTCTCTCGTCCATGTGCAAGACACCCGGCACCAAGCGCTGCGAGCGAGAGAAGGGCCGTACCATGTGTGTGGGGTCCGGCTGACTGCTCTTTCACGTCTGTTGGTTTTAATGTGTAATGGATATTTGAGAGAAAGATGCATTTTTGTTGTATAAAGATATTAAGTTGCGTTTTAAAACTTAGTCATGTTGTTTAAAAGGGTTCAGATGTGTCATTTTACTCCCAAAATAACAAACTCCACCCCTTAATGGAAAACTTGATCTTTCCCTCGGTTTAACGCGCTCAACATCCTGTTCATGTGACAGAATGAGCTCTTCATATAATTTTTTGGTGGTGCAATATTTGTTGCAGAAGTGTACAACAATAATCACAAATCACAACACAATATACCGTAGAATAAATCTATGAATCAGAACCAAACATCAAGCACACGCTCATGCTATACAAATCAGACAGTATTAAAGGTGAACTCAGTAACTTTTTTGTTAGCATCATCTTGGATTTACACTGATACTTAGTGCCGTGGATGCAGCATCATTCATACACAATAGTTTTCATTTACAGATGCAATTGTAGAGTCATGATTCAGTAATCCATGAGTGAAAATGTCCGGCTGGTCATGTGATCATAAAATGGCAGCCCCCATGAGGAGACCCTCTCCATGTAGAATAAAACAGCTTTTATAAGGTTACTGATATGACTGGAGTCTTCATATCATGTGAATGCTCATGATCGCACTATTAATTTCATCTTGATTAAAACCCTTTTAATGAGGAAGAAATATACTGAGTGCTCCTTTAAAATGTATCAAAAAGTTATTAATAGGGTCATTACTACAAGTTGGTATCATTTCAGCTTTAAAACTTTTGAAAAATGAAACATAGGCCTACTTATATAAATATCTTTATATTTCATCAATGAAGATTGTTCATTGTTAAAGATTTTATGAGTCATACCGGTCAAGCTGAATGAGTTTAAAAATGTGGAGGTCCAGTCCAGTGAAAAATATTAGGGTGGACATTAAGTGGATAATTTAGCCACTACATGGTCTGTTAATGATATCAACCAAACATATTTGTAAACTTATACTGATGATTTTATTTCTGTTACATACATTTTCCCTACGTCTTCCCATATCAGTGTGCATGTTATTCTTGACCACATATGACTAACATCAAAAAATAAAGGATAACATACATATTTGTGTGTGCTTTATCAGTACTTTTTGGTGAAAGCAGGACAGATCAATCTGTAACTTCACAATTTAACAAAATCAAAAAAATCCCAGTTTTAGATAGGATTAAATATGATAAATAGAGAATTCAAATTATTATCATGTTTTTCCATTAGGTCAGACTTTTGAGCTCAACATTTACAGTAGGCTACCACGATATTACTCAAGAATGGTCATTTTTTTCTGCCAGAAAAACAATCAAACTGAACTTTGTTTAATTACCCACTTAAAATCACAGAGAAGTAGTTGGCAAAGAAACCAAACTCTTTCTGTTATGATAAAGGGTGCTATTTCTACCACAAAATGTTTCCACAAAGCCCCAAAACTTGAACAGTGAAAGTCAAGGAATATTGGCGCCATTGGATTTTTCAGTCCTCTTTATATTTCTCTTGAATTTTATTGTATTCATGTTCTTAAGAATCGGTGTGGGATTTAGTTTATCAGGATTTACTGTGTTAGGTGGGGTTGCTTAAAAAAAGCACTTATTTTGATTTCCAACAATAGGGGACGCTCTTGTTGCAAGGAGGTTTAAGTTGGCTTTGGTTTTGCTTCACTTTGTGAGATTTCCAAGTCATACAACAGTCACATGATTTGTTCTATATGAACAAACTCTTGCCATCTGCACGTTGAACATCAGTGTCCTAATAATGTTTTGGCTGCCAAAATTAGATAACTATAAGTGAAATTCCCAAAGGCACACTTTTCCAACTATTGTTAAAGCTGTCATTTTCTCTCACTCTTTAATACTGAAAAGACCAGTTAAATAGTTTTGTAAAGACTGCATTTACTTCTAAATATCAGGGTTTAAATACAATGAAAGGAGGCCTAGAGGAAATATAAGTATAACACAAGTCACAAGTCTTAGCTCACACAAATAAGCCACGACTGGCCCAGAGAAAGACGCTTTGTTTTTAGACATGATCTCCTCTCTTGCACATGGGATTTGTCAGGGGTTGCACAAGAATATTTTAGATGTGTCTTACCATAATACCATACCGTCTTTGTTCATGGGAAAACATTAGACCCCTCACAGGAAATGAAAGATTGTCAGCAAAGCAACTATTATATGACAATAAACCCTAAAATAGCTGACTACAAAGACGCATCTAAGCCTCAAGTTCAGATGTTGCTTACTGAACACAGGGCCCAGTTGGGGGTAAAACTTCCTTTGCCACTTAACTCTTACACAACCGCTGTTTATTTTCCTGTTTAAACTTGCTCCCAAAGCCATGTGCAGGGAATGCATAGTGTTGGGATAGTGATTCAGTTCTTCATTTGGGAAAAAGAGCAGCAGATTTAAACTTTCTTCTATCTCACAAATAAGGAACTAAAACCAAAAAGGTTTAAACTAATTAAAATATGTTTGAACATAAAAATAAACTATCTGAAATAATAACCTTCTGATTAATTTCAAAAAGGTCTTTTGGTCTATACAACAATTCACAGTAGCTTGCATTAAAATATGTAAACATGTTGAGTTACACAATATGTAGTACTACACTAAACAACCCCCAAGTATAATGAAACATTAACATTTTATTGAATTTATACAATTCTTATATACAAAACACACATAATGCAGTTAATCCGAAATTTCACACTTTTTACAATCACTGGAAATGTAAAACTTTAGGGAAGCAACATAAAAATGAAAAAAGTACAGTAAATTACTGAAAACTGTGCTAAAGTGGACATCCTGTTAACAGTGACAGTCATGAGATACGAAGAGTGACAAAACAGCAGAGCAGCAAATATAAAGTATTTAAATCACTATCAGTAGATTGAAATCACATTATTTAATTGGAAATTGTTTCTAAAATTATTATTCTCAAAATATAATTTATATCAAATTAATTACACTCCATATGCTTATCTTGATTGTGAGCTTTAAAGGAATAGTCATTACAAAAGTTAACTCAATCAACAGCATTTATGACATAATATTGATTACCATAAAAATGATTTTTACTCGTCTCTCATTTATTTACAAAAAGTAGTTATAGTAAGGCACTTACAATGGAAGTACATGGTGCCAGTACATAAATGTTAAAATACACACTGTTTCAAAAGTACTGCCACAAAATGTATACATTACACATGTATTTATGATTTATGATTTTAGTGTGATAAAATCGGATTTACCCAAATTACTGTGTTAAAGAGTTTACCAGCGTTTCATGGAAGTGAAGTTGAAATATTGGATATAACTTTACCCTGATAAGGTTAGAAAGGGATTTTATCACACTAAAATCATGTTAACATGTATAATGTTTACATCTTGTGTACTTTTGAAACAATGTGTATTTTAATGTTTATGGACTGGCCCCATTCACTTCCATTGCAAGTGCCTCACTGTAACTGAAATTCTTTTTAAATAACCGAAGGACGAGTCAAAATTATTTTTTGTGGTAATCAACATTATGCCACAAATGCTGTAAATTCAGCTCAACTAGTATTGAACCCAAAAGATTCCTTTAATACCCTTTATATTTATGAATTGGGCCTGTTTATCCACTATTTAACTTCGAAACTCTCCCATCAACACAGGCTTGAAATAAAGAATTAAATCTACTTCTTACTCTGCATGAGATCCAGAGATCTTCTAGCTTTCAGTGACAATAGTTTAGGGTGTGTCCGATATCTCTAAAACCCTGCCAGCCAACTTTCAGTAAAGCAACATGTGCCATCATTGATTACGAGGAATGAGAGAATTTACAAAATACCTCTGGGGCATAGAACAACATTGTCATGTGCTGATTTCTTCATGAGGACATCAAGGTTTGAAACAATTTACAGTCCATCATTACAGTAGAAATGAAGGGCTGATGCTGTCCATTACAGTACAAAAAAAGGAAAGAATGCAAGAAAAGATGCACTCATGAAAACCCAAAATTATTTGATAACACAAATATGAGGACATACTGTATCTCAAGCTACCCTTGAAATGAAACAACGGCAAAAACAATTCTGACAAGCCGACACTTGTGCTGAAACAGAAACCACTCATTTTCTGAGGAGCGCATGAATAACAACCTATGATGATAAAACCATTTAACCGTAAAACGGCTCAAATTGTGCCACCAACCACAAGAAACACTCCTCAGCATTGGCAGACATCACTAGGAAGTCACTTTGTGCCCCATTCATTTAATCATTTAAACAACATGGGTGTAAAAAGTGGGGGCTCATCCAGGATTTGAAACTGGGATTTCTTGCAGTCACATCAGCTAAAAGCAAAACCAAACCATTCAAAAAGTTCAAGAGATCAAAACATGTCCCTGGCTGAAACCAAGGAGAAACTACAGTCTTAATATCTGCTGATAATATAAGGGATAATGACCAGTTCCACGTTATTCCTCTTGATAATATCCATTTTAAAGTGGTGTGTTACAAAGTTTGGGAGGCTTGTTATAGTCGTCAGAATCTTTATATTGCATGAACCGTCAAAAAAAGTACAGACGCTATGCAAAAATGACATTCAATTACTACCATTAACGCTTTATTCATCTGAAGTTAGTGGTGTTAGGCGAAACCAGTGATTTGACCCTACTCTATATATCAAAGCCTGTAGCTTAACGTAGAGACACATGTATAGTTAAAAAGCAGAGGTGAGATGGTTAAAATGTACAGAAGCAACTATTCACTCTATGTACAAAAAACCCTGCTTACTAATAAGATCAATTTTGCATGTCAAAAAAAAACTAAAAAAATTCTATATCAAAAAGTATCTGTTAAAAAAAAGGAAGTAACATGAAACTTACTTCTTGGTTCAGAATCCAAAAACAGGCAGGATGTTCAGTGCACCTTTGTTATTTATTTTTCGGATGCTATCTGGAAGATGAGCCAGTGTAAATTTACTGTGCATTGTTTGAGTGTATCCTGGTCTATCTTGGGTGTATCTTGTTTGAGCAACCTGGTCTAACAGAATCATGTTACTATACCTACATTTTTGCTAAATAATTTTTACCTGACTTGATGTTTCACAGCAGTTTCCTGGTGAAACGAACACTAGAGGAGCTACAATAAAGACTTATTTCCTTTCACACAAATCACAAGTAAAACGGCAGATTATCAGTTCACAAACACTTTCTTTTCACCCTGTTCCTCATACAATGCCAATCTTATGACATCCAAACTCTTTACTTGTAAGGCCACACATTTTAACATTTTATGACACTATCGGTTAGGTTTAGGTTTAAAGTTTAGGGTAGGGAGGTAGATTTTGTTGATCTTTAACTTGACGAGATTTAACCTTACAAACCTCATTTGTTTTCATCTGACTTTTGCGTTTTTGACACTATCGGTTAAGTTACGGTTTAAGGTTTAGGTTAGGGAGGTATTTTGTTTATTTTAAATACGATAGAGCATTAAAGGAGCACTTAGTAATTTCTTTCCTCATTTAAAAAGTTTTGCTTCTAAAGAAATTAATAGTAATATTGAAACATATGTATGAAATCATGAACACTCATGTGAGAGGAAGAGTTCAGTCATTTCAGTAATCTTATAAAAGCAGTTTTATTCTACATGGGGCAGGGGCACCTCATGGGGGCAGCCATGTTAAGATCACATGACCATCTGAATACTATTTGCTTAATCTCAGTAACTGCCCTGTTATTGGACACTTTCGCTCATGGATCAAATTAATGCTGGCGTACTGTGCGTAGTGAATTTCTACACTGGCACTGATAACTGAAAACTACTGTGTTTGAATGATGCAGCTTCCAGCCACAAGGTGTCAGTGTAAGCCAATGAAAATCACTTCGACATACTTCAAAAAATTACTGAGTGCACCTTTAACCTTTGCTGAGGTCGGAATGGCATACTACCATACTACTCGTACTATTTCTGCCATATGGCAGAAGTAGTAAGAGTAGTATGGGTAGTATGCCATTTCGAACACAGCCCTTAACTCTTGTTTGGATTTAACTTGCTTTTAGCGCCACTCAGTGGACATTTCACCTCGGAACTGCTGTGATATAGTACATGTATGTGTAATGAACCATGCAATATCATTTTGCAAAAATGTTGCCACAGTCACATTATTTTCATGAGATCGAGCTGTAAAAAGAGGCGAGATTATGATCTTTTTTTTTTTTTACCAAACTCATTGCGTTCACTAAACATCCCCGACAAAACAAAATCACTTATTTATGTCATTCTTTTAGGATTAAATGCCATGTCTCTGAAATAATGGAATGGACACGGCACTCTTATGACTCACTTTTTCAAACAAAAGAGTGCATGATGGAAAACAGTGGAGCATTAGTGAAATTGTAACACAAGATGCAAAACACATTTTGCACTATTATTTTCTCCTGCACATTTGTTAAGGTAAACAGGATTAAAATAAAGTCCAGTAGGCATTTCTTGTCACGTTACAGGACGATGCGGAGAAAAAGTTATTATCTCAAACAACATTGAAAACAGGTGAAACAGTCGTTTGGTGTTCACTGCAACATAATGTCCTTAAGGTTCTCCTGAAGAATCGTGTCTTTGACAGCATGAAATACAAAGCGAATGTTCTCAGTGTCAATAGCAGTGGTAAAATGGTGGAAAAGAGGCTTGCTGCGGTTGCGACGTTTGCGGTTAAAGCATTGCACAAGATAGGCCTGCACGTCCTCCAGTCGGTGAGGGTCTCCCCGGAAGTCGGAAAAGTGCTTGGAGATGCTGACTTTGCGGACTTTCTGCACCAGAAGGTCCATCTTGTTGAGGAAGAGGATTATGGAGACATTGGAAAACAGCTTGTTGTTGACTATGGTCTCAAAGATGTTCATGGACTCAACCAGTCGGTTGGTGCGGCGGTCTTCCATTAGCACCTGGTCATATTCGCTGGAGGACACCATGAAGAGGATGGAGGTGATGCCATCAAAGCACTGAAACCACTTCTGTCTCTGAGAGCGCTGGCCGCCCACATCTACCATTTTGAAAGGGATCTTCTTGATGACAAAATCATGTTCCACAATTCCCTTGGTGGCCTTCCTGGCCAGAAGGATGTCCTGTCGGCTTGGTACATAATTCTGCAGGAAAACAGGTTGAAAATTGAGATTTGTTTTCCATAAGAATCGCTGACACAAATCAAACAGATTTCAGCTCTTCATACAGTGCTTTAAAATGTATCTGAACCATTTGTATAAACAGGGCTACACTTAAACACGTGTGCAACCTAAAATCTAAATTCAGCACCTTTTGCAACCTTCATCATTGTAATATATTTAAAATATATATGGTCATAAGTCAAATCTGAGTGGTCTCTTAAGCATTCCAAGGCAATCCTCTGGTCAGTCTGATGCCATAAATACACAATCCTTCATAAAAATTGCCACTTTAACAGAAAGGGTGGACGAAATGTCCTTTGGTGCAGTTTCCAAAGGGCCCACATCCCACCCAAACTATAACATGAATCTGTTTTGTCACTGGCCTTGATTTCCAAGCTCACACAAAACATTTCCAGGCCTTTTTCTTTTAATCACTCATCTGAGACACTAGATATGTGTTCTTGGCAACCTTGGCCAAAATCTTAAAGAGACTTAAACAGATTTTACTTTCGCTCTCAGTATCTCCTCAACCCGACCACCTCAACTGAAAAACATCACATAAAACTATATATAGTATATATGCTAAATCTCTAACTAATTATCTATATTTCTAATAAGCTAAATTATAACTTAAGCTTATTTATTTAACAGATCATTATCTGTTACATTATTAAAACATTGCACGTACATTGTTCATATACCATGAAGAATTGCCACTATTAAATATAGAGCTGAGTTATACTGACTCACCAGTTGGCCGATCCGATCCAAGTTGTCCAGGAAATACTTCACTGATTCACTCTGTTAAAAAAAGAAGGAAAAAAAAAGGATAGAATATTTTTAACATGAACTGAAAAAGAATATTATTCCAATTTACAAATATTTTAATTTAAACTTACACTTAATATATCAATGCATTTATTACTTGGGTCATTGGCAAATAAGACTGTCTGAGGTGATACAAATTAAAATCATTAAAAAATCTAGTATAAAACGTGTCATTTGTAGAAATGTAATTTTTGTGCCCATGTTGTTTTCAAAATGTATATAAAAAGGTATAATTTTCTTCAAAAAATAAATAAAAACTAATGACGTTAAAAAGATATTAAAATACTCTCCTTGCACCTTGAGTACATGTTTTAAAAAGTACATATTTTCAAACATATTTTTTAAGGTTTTTAAGGTTTGTCAAGATTTGACTTAAGAATATCAAGTTTTCAATTCATTGGCCTGAAGAAAATGTGCCTTTTTAAACATTTCAAAATATCTGCTTATTGTTTTTTTATAGAAATATTGGTAACACTTTACAATAAGGTGCCATTAGTTAACATTAGTTAACGCGTTAGGTATAATGAACAAACCATTATCAATATATTTTTACAGCATTTATTAATCTTTGTTAATTGTTAGTTCATGTTAGTATGTTAACATTTTGTTAACAATGTTAACAACTTTTGATTTTTAAAAATGCATTTATATATGCTGAAATTAACATTAACCAAGATTACTAAATGCTGTAAAAGTATTGTTTATTGTTAGTTCACGTTAATTAATGTTGTTAACTAATGTTAACAAATGGAACCTTATTGTAAAGTGTTACTGAGATAATAATAAAAGATTATTGGAACATTTATTTTCTCAATAATTTCATCTTTTAATGATTTCTATTATTTCTACTGTCTCCGAACGGTTACACCATTTAGACATTTTTACTTTAACCAAGATATCCCCCCCAAAATATCAAAATGACTTTAAAACTCAGATACTGAAAATATGCTCATAGTAAATGTGTATTCAATTTTTGTTTATGTGAATTTTTAATGTATTTTTGAATAACTTGATAGATTAAACAATTAATTTGCAATTAATTAACCAGCATTAATTTGATCCATGAGCGAAAGTGTCCAATAACAGGGCAGTTACTGAGATTAAGCAAGTAGTATTCAGATGGTCATGTGATCTTAACATGGCTGCCCCCATGAGGTGCCCCTGCCCCATGTAGAATAAAACTGCTTTTATAAGATTACTGAAATGACTGAACTCTTCATCTCACATGAGTGTTCATGATTTGTTCTCACATTGTGCTTTATTTGCAAAATTCTCTCTTAGCATTTTTTATTAAAACAAATAGGGCAATGGGCAACCGAAAGCTGTTCTACTTCAGGAATGGAAAGTAACAGGATGTTCCTATCTTTGTCTGAAAACTATGCAGGACACTCAAACCACACAGTACCCGTCAGCAGAACTCCAAACGAGAACAGCTTCCTCAAAATTGTAGCTTTACACGTAACGCTCATAATCTCCGGTTACTTCGTAAAAAGCTGTGGATGTGAGATGAAAAATTGCTGGAGTATTGCTCGCCTGGACCAACATTTGCTTAAGTGCATATCACATTTCACAGTCATGGCCATATTGCATTAAGTTCTATTTACATTATAGACCATTCAGACTATAATAAATGGACGGTATAATATACAAATGTTACAAATGAACATGCACATGAACGGCAATATCTCAAACGACTACAGCCGGAGAGTTGTACCGCTTTCTGTCTCAATCATTTACCATACAGCTACAGGAGAATCAGGTCAAAGGTCAGTGAAAAACTCAATCCATAAAAATAGCTGACTGATAAGATGTCTGGCTGCAACACTGGGCGATCAGAGTCAGTACGCTATGTTCACACTGGACTCTTCCAAGAATCAATTATGTCTGCTGCCTTCATAAGCCACAATCTACTGATAACTACATTTGTTGCCTAATAGCTGGAGACATTTCCAAATATTTTTTTATTCTTGTGCCTTATTAGAATGGACTCCCCAGAATGAACTAAATTGCTGTGATGAGCATTATTTCCTGACAAAGTTGTTTTCACGCAGGCTTTTGGATGGCAGACATTGCGGCCTTGGCGTTTCAGTGAACATTGTCTGCAAAAGCAAATTGTGTCCTTTAGTTTGTGTGTGTGTGTGTGTATCTCACAAAGGCCCCTTGCCTGGCCCATGTTCCCAACAGGAAACAGCTGTGTGTGAAAACAGGGGATTAGTAGAACAGCGCCTGCCCCTTATAACAGACTGCAGCCCAAAACCCCAGCCTTCACACACACACACACACACACATACACACCCACACACACACATACACAAACAGAGGCACATCAACATCAAGGCTTTAATGCAACACAGGCAGGAAATCACGCAGATATCTGATGGCATTGACTGTGGGATTTATCAATCTCTCATTAAAACATGCACTCACAATAAAAACATTCCTTCATATAAAATCTTCTACAGTATTAGGGTTGCATCATTACGGAGGGCAAAATTATTATTAACTAAATATTTAAAACATATTGAAATGAAAACTATTAACTATAAAAACTACACTTAAAACTATAAATCATTAAATTACTAAATCAGTTAATAAATGTCCCCTGTGTTTCATTTTAACACTAGTTTGCATACATGCATCCATTATAGCATTATCATTGGGTTGATATTTCATTTAAGCACAAGCTTCATGTCTTCTCATTTTTAGGGTTACGTTTATCGGCACATCATGGCACGTCATGTTCTAAATGTTCCAGTACCCCAGTGGTTCTCAAAGTGTGGGGCATGCCCTGTAGGGGGGGCGTGGAGGTATTGCAAGGGGGGCGTGGAAGACTGACCCGTCCTCAAATCTCGTTCATTTTCACACATTCAACAAAAATAGTGAAATTACATTACATTAAAACCAATGTGCACAATTTATTTTCCTCTGCCTTTAAACTTTAGCCTGGCACCACAGCACATCCTGCGCGTGCAGCTCTTGACAGCCCAAAGCGTTGATGTCAGGTGCGCTCATGTAAACGAGGTCATTCTTGCATGCCTGTTTCAGATAAGTGATGAGGTGAATTAACTCTTAAATTTCTGTCTTTTCCTCACACAACACACTATATGATTTCAGAAGAATTGAGATCTAAGGCACGAGTGTTATGGATGACTTTAAGGTGCATTGATATGTGCTTTTGGAGCTTGGACAGCCACAAAAATGATCCTCTCATCCCTCAATCTTGTGTTTCAAGGACGAAAAAAGTAATACTGATTTTGAACGACAAGGGTGAGTAAATGATGTCAGAAAGGTCTGTTTTTATTCAAGTTTATCAGTATCATTAATCAGGTGTATATTATTGTCCAGAGGTTCTGACCGCTACCGAAAGCATGTGGACGGCACTGTCACGTGATACTTGTTACTTTTTTCAGCGCTGGCTAGGATGCGACAATCACAGTCATTTACTATTACTGGATGAGGATTTAAAAAAAAACTTTTATAGAGAATGCTGAAGCTTATTTCCATTCATAAGTATGAATCCTTGTGAAAGTTCTTCTTGTTTCAAAGGGGGGCATGACCCCAAAAAATTGAGAACCACTGCAGTACCCGGACATCGGTCCCGTTATGCAGAGTTACTGATAAGCGCCATCTCACATGGTAATTAAATAAGCATTCCTCATACTGTATTACGTCTTCGGTGTCCTCTGTGGGTATTTCACCCGGAAACCGGAGCTCAAGTGTGTCCTTAGGCCGTGTGTCCATCTAAGCGTTTTTTCCTGAGGCCAGCTTATTTTTTCAATTGTTTGCAATGGGAGCGCCACGCATTTAAAAAATGCCAGCAGCGTGACGAGGCGCTGAGCATCTATTCCACACTGACCGCTGCGCACTTGCCATTTTTTTCTGGTCACCGAGAGTTGAAAAATTTTCAACTTTGGGTAAAACACAGCGCTCGTCACAGTCACTTTTTACCCAGCCGTCCAGTCACAGTGGAGGAGGGGCAGGACAAATGCCACACCGACCAACCATCACATCCTACTTGTACAACGACTGAACAACAATGGATGAGAAGTTTGCTGGTCTCTGAGTATTCATGTCTGTACCAGATGACATTCCCGGACTACCACAATATTAATACGAATAAATAATGCTTCAGCCTTCCCTTCATCCTGAGCAAGGGCCAGAGCAAGTACTCTTCTTTGTGCCGACATTTTTACATTCAGTACTTGATAACACAAACTATCTGTGAAATGAGTTACTTGCAACACATTACTCCCGCAGATATTCCGTATCATAGCAACCAAAGTGTCTCAGCTGAAAAAAACGCTGCGCCTCCAAAGCGCTCTCAAGTGCTCCCAGCTGGGCGTTTTCAGAAGGCAAAAAAACGCTTTGATGAACACACAGCCTTACATAAAAAATGTCCTGCTTTGGCCACTGGGGGCAGTGCTTTGAATTTCAGAAAGCACAGATGGAGGGAGTTTAGCTTAAGAAAAGTCAACCTACTGTTTCAGAATTCACTGTAAGATCAGTCTGACACTGCAACTATGTCTGAGCTAGGTACAATAACAGATGTCTTGTTAACTCTTGCAAATTAAGTTGCCAACCAAAACAGTGACAATGACTAAATTTTAACCTGTGTAGAAAACGTAAGGGAAATGTTTGCCAAAATAAATGCAGTACATGACAGTAACTTATGTATGGACCCTTCTTAACAGCGTTGAGCGTTATTTGGCCCTCCATGAATCATGGGTTGAAACAATAAACCGGTCGAAATATTTACAGCATTGTTTTGTTTTTGTTTTTGCTTTTTTTTAGCATTGACTCCCCAGTCTTCATTCATTTTTCTTGTATGGAGTATATCTTCGTTTGTATCCCACAGAAAATTATATTTGAAAATGTTGTTTAAATTTAAATGAATTTTCAAATAAAAAGTCAAAATGATATAGTTTTGAATCAATTTTCAAATAAAAATGTGTATGATCAAAATGTTAAATATATATATATTTTCTTATTTATATCGCCTACACATGCAGGTGAATCTCATGATGAAAATGTTACGAAAATAATCTTTAAAAAAGAAACATGACACTTTTATAAATAGGCTTCTTTTTCTATATGCAAAGTATCATTTATTTTTCCTTTTTTGCAGTACTGTCAGATACTTTTCCAGTCAGGCAGAGACAAAACACTATAAACCCCAACCCACACACACACACACTTCACTGCATAATAGGCGCAGTCAACAGGACTGTCAACTGACCCTTATCTGAGATCTCTGAATGGTTATTACTCTGCGTGAAAGTGCATGATGCAGGTCATTGGCCAGTAAAGCAAAGTTTCCCTCCTCCCTCGAGCTACCCTGTATCCCTCCATGACGGCCTGCTGAGAGTGTGGGAAAGATCTACGCTAAGGCCTTGCATGCCACAACCAGCAACTTAAGTCCAATCTAGAGAAGTGTGCCCATGGGTATTTGTGCAGTGAGTAAAGGGAAGCATGATTGAGCACGGCCATGTAAAGAGGCCTTAACCTCTCTCTTCCCAGTGGAGATCACTATCGCTATAGTTTGCCCCCATCTCCTCCAAATAAACAGCAGATCCGCAGAAATGAGATCCAATTAAAGGCATCCCTCATGGCCCTGACTCAAATATAAACCCTATTCACTAAGAAACACAGCCACAGATTTGAGGGAAATGTCTGGAGGCAAAAATATATCTAGTATTAAAAAAAAAAATAGAGAGGCACATAACATAAAAATAGCCATGAGATAAATCTTTCCATTAGCTCTGTTTCAATCAAACAGCATTGGTATCATCTTAGGAAAGAGCTTATATGGACCAAACTGAGTTAAAGGGATAAATGCTTTCCTAAAGCTTTAGCAAGTCCATCCGGGATTCATTTCACCTCACACTTTGTTATATCTGACAGTAAAACCTTCCTCTGCAGTGAACGGAGATCCCATTTAAGTGATGTTAAACTGCCAGATCCAGCAGCTGTGCTTTGTTGGTGAGTAACGGTTCCATGGTGACTAAGAACAGACATATCACCAAATGTTTTCATTTTGCTCTCTGAAGGAAATGAATCATGCCACTCTGTGCATGTGAAATGCAACTGTATAAATCATATTCTTTAAAAGAAAAATTGTAAGGCTGGGTAAGGAGTGGCTCACCTAAAAAGGAAATTTCTGTCATAATTTACTCACCCTAATGTTCTTCCAAACACAAAGAACTTTCCTTTTCCATGAAACACAAATTAAGATATTTTCAATACAACAAAATGAATAGGCATTAGGGTTCCAAACAAGAATACAAACGCAAATGAGATTTAAGAGCTTCAGTGGAGAGAAAGATTTTCAGTGAATAAAGACTTAAATTTCAGTCTGTTTCTCCCATGAAGCTATCGTACAGCTTAAGGACCAACTTTTATGCAACGTTTTGGTAATTTTGGAAGCTCAACAGCCCCAGCTTCTATTTATTTTCAAAAAAGAGCAGCATCCTGTTAAACTTCTCATTTTGTGTTCCATGGAAGAAAGAAAATCATACAGGGTTTGGAACAACATGAAGCTGAGTAAAAGATGACAATTTTCTTTTGGGGGTGAACTATTCCTTTAAACTTAATATATTTTATGATCTCAAAAATATTAAGCCCATCAAAAAGCATGGAAAAAATCTTAGAACCTTTTTTCTGTTTGGGTGAATTTCAGAGAGAAAATCAGCCATCTTCTGCACTGATAATGTCCGCCTCTCCTCCGTAAATAACAGACTATGTAAATAATCCTCACGCAAAACAAACACAGCTTGATTTCCCAGTCCTTGGAGTGGGATTAATTGTTTGGTTTGGAAGTGAGAAGAGAACTCATATTAATCCCCCACATGGAGCTCCTTCACCTCCAGAACTTCACAGAACCTCAGGCCGCTCTCACACTGTTGATCTAGTTGTAACTGTACACCTTGCCTTTCATCTTTGCGGATAGCCTCGTATTATGATTTTTGAATTGGAGGAGACCAGTAGAAGGAAAATGGATGAGTGTCAGGGAGCTCTGAAAAAATGTGGAGACTTACATTATGCCAGAGGTATGTTAACAATAACATGAGCTGTGTTCCTAGAAACAAAAGACGAAAAGCTGTGTATATGCAAACATATACAGTATAAACATTCACACATTTCAAAATATCAAGACATAATTGATGTTAACTCAAAAATCATATTTTTTTTTTCATAAATTTCCTAAAAAATTAATTTCAATTGTTCAGACACAATTCAAGTCACTGAAAAAGCTCCGGTAAACGAGCCTGTCTTGTCTATTTATATGCGCTTCATGGAGCAATCTTGACCTCAAGAGCCCCGTCTATTTTATATATATATATATATATATATATATATATATATATATATATATATATATATATATATATATATATATATATATAGCACAGTGACACATAGCTGCTCTCAGTAAAAAACATGACCAAAATGTAAAACGCATGGATAGACTGGGTGATTCTTCGGCTGAAATATCTGTGCGAGGGTCTCTGGAATGTTTCACATTGGTGGCAGTAGATGCCGACTTCTGTAGAACAACAAGCTGTTCAACAGAAATGTAATTTCTACGCTAAAGATTTTTACATGCCCTGCCAACCTAATCAGACCAGTCCAATAAGAACAGAATACTGCTGAAAACCATCTTAGACCAACATGAATTTAGTGCTGGTTTGATGCTGGTAAAGCTTGGACCAACACTGCTATGATGTTCACCCACAAAACTTAGCACACGGTTCCCACCCTTTTTGACAAATGAAATTCCATAACCTTTCCAGTCATTTGTAATAACATGATATAGATTTATGAAAATCATTTTCATTTAGACTGATTCAGCAATGAATCATTTAGACCGATTTGTGAACCGTTTCGACCAATTCATTGAAAAGAACTGACTCAAAGGGAATATTTCGCTCAAAAATACAAAATGGCTTGAAAGCAAGTTTTACGCTAAACAAGAGCAATATCTAGCTAGCTGATTATATAATTTAGAGTAGAGGGAAACTAGAAAACATATATTTACTGTAGAAATATCCATGCCTTTTCCATGACTTTTAAGATTTTGTCAATTTCCATGACTTTCCTAGGCATGTAAAACACAGTTCTAAAATGTACTGATATTTCCAGCTTTTCCATGACCATGGGAAACATGTTAGAAGGTGTAGCTGGTCAACTAGCATGTTTTGTTTTCTGGTGATACAGGTTGACCAATATATTATTGCTGGTCAATTTAAGGCATACTCACAAAGAAATTCTTCTTTGTTCTTCACTCAGAGCCGAAAAGAAGTTTGAAACAGCTGAGCAACGGCATACCATTTGCGAACATTCAGACACCGGCCACAACGCTAGGGGAGGCATTTAGAGCAGCATTTAAATATGAGGACGCACAACACTACATGTTAAACCCTGACAAATATGTGACATTACAATGTGTAATTTATGCCTCATTCTATGAGTAGAATTCACATGAGGTCAGTAAAAGAAGTTGTTTCGACCACTTGATGATGACTTAACGTAATATAAATGCAGTAGATAATGTGTAATTTGTCATGTTTGCATTCTATATTCATGGCGCTAATTTGCTTACACGCTATACATGGGCATAATATGTGCCGGTTAAACTGTTATTGTAATTTATGATGATACTGATACTACAGTGAGAATACAGACAAAATAATTATGATATATATTTATGGCATATCTTACTTTGAACAGATGTGTGAATGGCTTTTAAGAGCAACATATAAAACAACAGAGTGAATGGGCACTTAAGAGTATTTGAGCAGATTTGAGTTATTTTGCAGACTAATTAAAAAAAAAATAGCAAGACATGGTCTTGGAAAATGACTCTACGCGAATAATCGTTCAGATGTAGGTAAATTTGTAAAATTGTAAAATTGACTAAACAACATAAACAGAAATATATATATGACTCAAAGTAGTTGGAGCTCCAGGTCACACCTGGCAGTAAGAAGGTGTTTAGCGGCCGATACAAAGCTTTCCTGAGAGTTTGCGCTGGTATGCTGTTACGCACTACCGAAACTGACTCAGAAAACACCAGATTTTGTTCTAAATTACATCACACCCATTAGTTCTTAGATTTTGTTTGACGGGGCCTTCTGTCAAGAAGCCCTTGTTGGAACACCAACACACCAGCTTCCCATGCTGGGGACCAGCATACAAAAAATAACAGGCTGATCTTCTCTTTTCGACATGCCCTGTCGAACCGAAAGATAACCAGCATTCATACGGTGTCAGCATTTACTGAGTCAACCATGACCGTGACCTCAAAGGCAGACACAATCGGAAGTCCTCTGTAATGCGAGAATGTGTTAGACTGAGAGTGGGGCCGTTGTGTTCCTCCTACAACACTCTTTGGTTCTATGGGCACTTCCCTATTCTCTCCCTCTTGCGTCTCACCTCAATCAGTCACTCTATTTCTCTATCTTATCCCTCCGCCTAATGGCGGCCCCCTCAGGGAGACTGACCCTAAACAGGCCTGGAAACCATCCACTGACGGGTGGAATAAAAACAGTGGGAGATAAAAAAAATAGTCAGGAAAAACAATGTGGGTGTATGACGTTTGAGACAACAGCCAAACATCCAATGACGTGGCTGCCTATAAAGTCAGTTTTTCCTCTTCCAGTATGATGATCCCTTTGGGTCTTTTTTCCATTACAAAACAACAAACTTGCCATGTGTTTCAGAAAGGGCTCATAACTTAATATCTATTGCTAATCCTAATACTTGAGCCCAGCAGTTTTCTCGAGGACATGAAAGCAGTGTTAAACTGTGCACTATACTCTAATGAAGATGCAAATGACTGAAAGTTTGTTCAAAGTCTCCTTCAACCAACCAGTCCTACAGGATCTTTAATTGAATAATTATGATCTTGAAACATAAATTCAGTACACACTGTATAAAACACACACACAAATTGATGTATAAATAGACAGAAACAAAGAGTGCTCCTTCTGCAGTTCAATTTGGGGCTCTATGCTTCTCTTGTCTATCTGCAAAGCTTTAAGCTTTAAAATTAAAGCTGATTGTTTCTAACATAAGATGTGCAGTGTGGTTGGTGCTACACATAGCCATGAGCAGCACAAGGTTTTGTGATCTTTCTACACTTGTAACTCATATTAGTTCTTCTTGTGTTGTTTAGGAATAATAGTATCCATCCTACTTTTTATCTTAGGCATTGTGGATGTGTAAATGTGGGTTTCATTTTAAAAATACTCTTTTTGATCTAAGGAGTTTTGAGTTCTGAAAGTTGCTTTCATAGTACAATGAACTCTTATTTCAAATTTCGAAGGAAATTTAATTTCTTGTGATATGACTCCTTTATGACCTGTTTCAAAAAGTCAGATGTGACTAAAGCCAAGCACACAGTACACAACTTTTTTTCCTGTCATGTTGGTGTGCATGATACACGACTGATCGTAGACTTGTTCTATCAACAATCCATCAACTCACAATTAGTCTGCTATAATTATGTCTGCCGGAACCAGAAACATTTATCATGATCTATAACTCTGCATAAAATGTAATGACATCTATGCTAATATTATTCTATTTGGTTCCCTGTCACAACCTTGGGATTCATATCATACCAGAGCTGGCCAGATCCAGCACCGTTCCTGCTTGGTGTCAGACTCCACTGCTACGTGTGAAGTGATGATGACTAAATGCAGCCGGTGACAGCCAGACATCACTTCAGTCTATTACGATGGACTTCAGAGGATGAACTAATGTCAACTCCAACTGTAAGACATGGGATACTTCATATACCACTACCTGAACCTTGGACTTAGGATACACCTCAACGAAATGACCTGACGGTTGAACTGCGATGCACCTCACTGATCTCTGCCTGCATCACCTCAGTCTAATGATGGACTACACTCTTATAATGGAATAAATAGACTATCAATTAATTGCCAACAAAACCCTTCATCAGCCAACTAACAAAGGACAATGCATCTATGTGAACATCTGCAATTAATCCAGAATGGACTTCAAATATATTAGTCATTAATCTTAAAGTTCATAAAAAATATTTTTTTAAACACTGGCCCTTAACTCTTACTTAGTTGACTAATTTTAAACCATGACTTTTGCACACTGCACACAAATAACTAATATTGGCATTATACTCATGCTGTTTAGCCAGAAAGGAACTAGCCCCCACAGTGAGCCTGGTTTCTCCCAAAAATAAAGTACTGCAAAAGACAAAGCTGTGTTTAATTGCAAAAAACCATGTATGTTGTAAACGAAACCCAAGAATTGAGATCATTTTTTTAATCTGCAACAGACTTTTGGCATCAATTTTTTTTGCAACGCTTCTTTTTCTTTGAGTTTCACTTTGCGGAATGTACTTTTTCTTTGCGATGCTCCTTTTAATGTTCGCTGTACCTCTTTCCCTTTGTGCTTCAATTCTCTTTTTGCTTCACTATGTGGCACTGTTTTGACATGCATTGTATGGACCTACAGAGCTGAGATATTCTTCTAAAAAAATATTTATTTGTGTTCTGCAGAAGAAAGAAAGTCATTCACATCTGGGATGGCATGAGGGTGAGTAAATGATGAGAGAAATTTTAGTTTTAGGTAAACTAACCCTTTAAAGACACAAAAGAATAAAGAATTTGCATTTACATTTGCACATGGTTTATATATTTCTCTGAAAAAAAAGTTGAAGCATTAATTTTTTTTAGATCGGAATAAAAAAACTGACTTTGTTTGAGTTTGAATAATGTTTGAAAAATGTTGGTTGGATAATGGCAATATGATATTTTGGACTCGTCTAAAGGAGTTTATAGACATTTAAGACTTTTAGACTGTGAAACAACAGCAGGCACAAGCGTAAACATTTCCCTACAATTATAAAGAATAAAATAACCTGGATAGACAATTTAGGCATTTAATCTCCAACCTTGGAATGTCACGGCAATGGAAGTGTTTGTCATGAGCATATCAAACCTCAACCTGTGGAGTACTTTGACTAAGTTGTACCATAATGGCCTAGATAGGGGAGACAGACAGATAGGACACTGGAGGAGCAGGCCAAAATGAGCGTGCATTTATCGCTCCTGACAGTCTGTCTGCAGATAGCAAATGACAGATGACAGGGCAGTCGGAGAAATATGGCTAAATGCACTAGTGACACCTCTCAGAGTCAAGAGCCATTCTGCTCTGTCACCTCCATTATGCCCCCTGAGAAATGAGGGGCTACAGTAATGTTACCGATGAAAAAAAGCCCAGAAAAATGTAAAAGACAGGGGATTTTTTTGTGATAGATGATGATCAAGTTGGAAATCTGGGAACATTGAATTTATTGCTGTTTGATGTGTTTGATTCCAGAAAAAAAATAAAAATAAAATCTGTTCTGAAGACAAAAAGAATTGCCTGTGTTGTTGTATTCCTCATTTGTAAGTTCCTGTGGATAAAAGGGTCTACTATTTAAATAAATGAAAATACAAAAATGCCTTGCAGCATAAAATGTGATTTTTGAAACACTGATTCAAGAATTTAAATGAAAAACATTTAATAAGGAGAAGCTATCACTGCGTTCTCCCTGAGAACGAGGCAGTTTAAATGAGTTTAAACTCCTCAGCTTGTTAATGAATAGCAATGAGACATGCAAGATTCTAATGCCAGCGAAAAGAATCCAGACCAGATTACAATGAATGCTGAAATGCCATACCATTCTGGTATCAAATAAACATAAGCAAGAACATTTAGGACAACTCCTTCCCTCTCAGATGGACGATGGTGATGATGGCCCCTAAATATTTCATAGAAAGGTCTTGCAGAGTGAATATCGTGAAACCTGTCAAGAACATGTCCAGGTCATATGTCATGCCAAAAATCAAAAGAATAAAACATAAAATTATATTTAGCATAAAAAATTATGGTGCATATGGGACATTATTTTAATGACAATTAAAGAAACACACACACCCCTTTAACATTACTGTAATACGAAAACATCTCATTCTCATTACTTTAATACAATATATATATATATATATATATATATATATATATACAACTGCAAGTATAAATAATGGTAGTATTTGTAGTACTAAATTTAATTTATGCTGATTGCATAATAATAATACAATACACTGTTTAGGAGGATTGTCATTAAAATATTACAGTAATAACATCTTTTTTTTCTTTCTTTTTGCATTACAGTAATGGTCAGTTCAGGGTAAAAATGTGCTTAGATGAAAATACTATCAATCCAAAAAATGGTCCTAAAAATAGGATTAATTTTATTTAGGTAAATAAAGCATAATTTCTTTCTTTTCTCATTTTTTTTATTTTTATTTTTTTTTATGTTGAGGTGATATGTGAACCAAACAGAAATGCAGAGAGGACTCCAGAAAGTGAGGTAGGCCTACAGCCATTAGCATCAAAGATTGCCATCAAAAATGCTGAGAGCATTTATTTGGAAAAGTAGTATTACATAACAGCTATCCAAATACAGTAAAAAATATATATGTCTATTTCTGTCACACTTCAGGATGTCCTAAATGGAGGAAGTATTCTAATTGCTTTAAAGCTATTTTTATAGGTTATGTGAAACAATTCATTGAATGAACATGAACAATTGGATTTTAAAAGGAGCAATAATGTTGTGAAGCCATTTAGTAGCAAAACTGTTTATCTAATGACTACATCTGCCTCATTTCGGTCATTTCATTGCTCTCTGTATATTAAATAAAAAAACTGAAGAATTAATAAAATGCTTTCTGGAAACAGCCTCTGCAAAGATCTCAGCCAAAATCCACAAAACATCTGGTCAGTACGACTTCATCAATCTTGCCACCACCGATTAACAGCCGTAATTAACCGGAACTCTCTCTGAACCACGAATGACATTGTGTCTGGGTTTCCTCCATTTATTTTCTTCTCATATATTTCACACACAGCTCTGCTATAAATGTCCCAGCCCAGTTACTATAACCCAGCTGTGTGAATAAGGGTGGAGCGTGTTCCAAGTTGACCGAGAGGCCATTGAGCAACAATAGGACATTATTTACTGAATTCCCTTCACTACTTTGGTTGTGGCCAGGGATTAAGCAAGAAATGTTCTCCCATAGCTCAGCACTCCTCTATGCCAGTTTATTTGCACACTCTTGTGACTCTTGATTGAATTTGCTTTAATTATAGAGTGTGTAAAAACTAGGCTGCTATTGACTAAGCATACTCTGCTCCAGCAGCCAGAAATACTGAGCAGTAATCGCGGCAACAGAAGAAGTCAAATTTATTCAATAAGAAGAGTGGACTGACACAAGTGCTAAGTCTATGGAGTTGGTGGTACAGCTGTATCAAGCCAAAAATGGAAAATATCTGCAATAATGAAATTTGTACATACAGCACCACTGATCAAAAGACTTTTACCTCCTTTTAATAAAAATAAAAGGGCTGTCAATCGATACAAATTTGGTGTGGTTTGTTCACTTTATAAACTGCACGTTGCCTTTACAGCTAGAGTTTTACTTACTGTCCCCTGAAGAAAACAAGCTTAAATTGCTGCAATGGTAGGAATATTCTTTATTATGGTCCGGGGACATGATACCGCGCTCATGTATTCATGCTCGTAAAAATGCTCCTATACCAAAAACCGATACATCTGATGAACTAATGTCATTCTGTAAACACTCAGCACACAACTTAAAATCATGTTATATCTTTGTGTGATTATTAAACTGCAAAGGCAGTGATTTAATGAGATAAATATATAGTTTGCATGTGCTGTGCGCTTCTAATGTGAGCGCCGGTGTTGTGCCGAAGCTGACTGCTCGTACCTTTTAGAGCTCCTTGACTCATACACGGAAAACACCATCGTGAGCATTAAGCGTGCTCATAGATTATTTTATTTATTGAGATAACAACCTCTGCGGCTCTATCATAGGAGAGAGCGTAACGGTCAACTAGCATGTTACAACAGTAAGTCACTGTTTGTGGATACCATACAAACTAGAAGGGTTCTGGTGCTCTGTTGCTAGCAGATGATAGTGAGCAGAGCGCTAATTCACTTTGTAGTGTGAGGCACACACAGACCACATATTTATTAAATTAAATAGCAGTCTTTTGCGGTTTAATAATCACATTGGGTCACATAGCAACCTGCTTTTCAGGAAGTGCGAAGCTACCGTCAAAAACACACAGAAACGGAAAGGGCTTCACTCCAAAATGAAAGCTTCCACCAAAATAAAAGCTAAATTTGAATGGAAAAAAGTATGACAGAAAAATATCAATACTGTATAGTTATGTAATATTCACTGTAATACTACTACTACTACTACTACTACTACAAATAATAATAATAAATAAATAGTAACTGTATTATATTTAAGCAATATCTCACATCTGTGATGCTCTGTTATGCAGCAATTTATCTGACCAAAATAACTCTAAAGTTGTATTTTGGATTGTACTGGTATCGGGACATCCCTAAATCCCTAAAACACTACGATCATGTTAACATGTAATACTTTTGAAACAAAGTGTATTGTAGTGTATTTTAATGTTTATGGACTTGCCCCATTCACTTTCATTGTAAGTGCCTTACTGTAACCGCCAATTTTTTTTAATTTTTTTAATAAGCAACATTTGGGCCTGTTCCTCACACAAAGCTTTCAAATAGCTTCAAACGATTTGGAATACTGTGCCTATGTCTTATGGAATACTTACTGGTATTTTTACAGAGCTTGACAGCCCCTAATCCGAATCTTCTCATTGCATATAAAAGAGCATCTTTTTTTTAAGAGCATTTTTTTTTCTTCCATGGAAGAAAGTCACAACAAAGAACAACAAGAGGGTGAGAATTTACCAGCATTTTCATTTCTGGGTGTACTTCTCCTTTAATAAGCCTTTAGAAAACTGACTAAACAATAACAAGAACTACAAGCTTTTGACAGAAGTGGACATGCATTGGCTTGTTGTGTTTATGTTTTCCTGATGTCTAAGCTGGCTGTGGTATTGGGGAGATGGACCTGTTCCTGGAGATCTACGCTGCAGCTGCTCTGGAATGTGAACTGGGCTGCTTATCTCAAGCTCTTCAGAGGATGGCTTATGTTTTGGTATAAGCCATCGCTCCTAGCCCACTCAGTAAACAAATACACCCTTCCTCTGTATGGATTTGCTTTATATATTTTGGATTGCCCATCTAAGACCATCAAACAATTCAAATGGGTCCCACATTTACAGAGTGGAGACTAAAAAATAGAGAGAAGCAGGCACAGGCCTGGTGAGAACTCCATGAGGCATCATAAACTATTTAAGATCCTCCTTAAAATTGTTGTTTCTGGGTAACTACACACAGCATGGTTGCTTGGTCTGCTGTGAGATGCTAGAAACACCAAGATTCTTGTTGAATATCTTGTACATTTACGATAATAGGTTAGCAGGGGGACTGACCAGCACCCATCTTATTCTCAGCCGTGAGGAATTTAAGACACATCCCAGCAACATCAATCTCCCTGTGGAATGTTGAATGCCGCCCAACTTTTGGGCAGTGGGGGTATCTTTCTTGGGTCATGCATTGAAATAACTTTCTTGCTAGCCAGGGAGGGTGTGTGAAACCTAAAAAATATCTTCATTTTGGCTCTTTGTGTACTTGAGAAAACAAGCACACTAATGATATGTCCAAGCAGATTTAGAGGTGGTCTATTTGGGCAGCCAATGGAATGGGACTCTAGTTAAATGTGCCACAGTGTGCACAGAGGATAAACCCCATAGTCCCCTTTGGGAAGGTTCTCTGTGCAAATGAAGTCCACTCCCTGCCTTGGACAGTCTTACAAAGAGGCATCATTACTCCTCCTTGCTGATACTTTTGTTAACAAAGGCCCAGCAAGTATCCCTGTCTTGGCTGCGATTTTCACGGATGAAATATGACTGGACTTTTGCTTGAGAAACTGACATTTAACAAACATTTCTTGTCCTCTGAAAAAGCTCTCTTTGGATGCTACAAAATGAGGGGACAGATGAACTGGAAAGCTCTGTCTCCATTTATCAGATCATGAAATATTATGTATTAAACGTAAATCTTTATATATTTTAGGGCTGCAAAGGTGCATGTATCTGCGCCGAACTGAACAGATACTGGGCCTTCGGTATGGTACATACAGTCACACGAATTATTACATATCTTAGCATGCGTGAAACCAGTATTAAAACAACATATAACAAACTACACAAACCGCGCTGAACTAAAATGAAAAAAGATTGTGGAGCAACACAGGACCACACGGAACCAAAACTTAACAGAACAGAGCGCCAGACGGGACACTAGAAACAGTGGATCAGATAAATGCATGTAAAGTTTATACTAGCTAGCTCGCTATTTTTCCCAACTGTGATGGAACTAAACAAAATATAAATATGTCAGACATAAATAAACCAGAGATTGAAGACCCACTGCCATCTCTAAAATCTGTTGTTTAGGAGTATTTGGGAAGGTGTGGTGAGAAAGTGCGAGCGCGAGGTGATCGACTGTGTTCCAAAACTGCTACCAGGTCCTTCAATAACAAATAACATGCGAGTAAGGGCAGCTGGTGGAGTTTCTGGTGCCCCACTAGGGTATGATGGTGTCCCCCTAGGGAAGGGGTTGGGAACCTTTTTTCACTGACAATTTTTTAAATTTTTGGTTGATGCTTTTTTCAAAAAAGCCATAGTGCAAACTAATAATTTACTATTTACTATTTATAACAAAGTTTTTCAATAAAATAAAAAGTTTATTATCCCCATAGACTACTCAAAAACACAAAAACAAATATGCAACAATTAATAGGTAACATGTTGCAATATGGAATTGAGTACTCGTATTTGTATGGGTCTCCATAAATTACTTCATTTTACAACTGTTCATGAAAAAGTTCACTTCCCTTTTGGGAATATATAAAAAAATATTCAATATCTGATTATTATATCATCAACCCCCTTGCCGAGGGTCAGTGAATATTTTTGCTTTATTGATTTTTTCTTTAAAAATGTAATTAACTTATTGAAACACGAAAAACTTAAACAAAAGACATTTCTAAATTCAAATTGCACTTTAAACAAAATGAAAAAAGCAATTAAAATGACAAAGTGATCAAAAAATCTTATATATAACCACCTCCCCAAATCCAAACATTTACCGTCTTCAACGGCCCCATTTGCCATCACGCAAGCATCCGTCAATGACAACAGGTGAAAAATTACTTATAGCCTACAAATTAAGAACTAAAGACAATTATAAATGTAAAGATAATAATAATAATAATAATAATAAATAAGCCTAATAAATTCCCATGTGTTCCCAAAAACAAATGCTGCCAAATGTGTGTTCTTATCGAATGTGTTTGTATTGTGCTTTGGTAATTCAGTTTATGCTGCCTAAAGAAAATAAAATAGAACTCAATTTCAGGTTCAAGGTGTCTTGTATTATATTATGATTTAATCACTTTCGTCTTTGTTTAACACAAATATATATATATATATATATGTTACTAAACCTGCAGAGTTCACAATGTGTAAGAGCGATCTGCTCCGTGGAAATATAGCGAAACTCACAGCACTTCCTGAGATGATCGTAGATCATTTGCAGCATTCTCATAGACAACAGTATTCTTGCAAACAGTTTTCAGATGAATGAAACAGAGAAAAAGGAGTGATAACTCTTTTGTGTTCCACAAGACAGGGTCTCGCTGCACGCCTCTGAACAAACAGCGAATCAGACATGAGCAATGGCGGCTTTTCTTTTGTCTGTTCTTATATGATAAAATATAATACATTTCTTCAAGCTAGGGCTGCAACTAATGAATATTTTGATAATCGACTAATTTAACGATTATTAAAACGATTATTCAACTATTCGGGCGATTATTGCAATGATTAATCATTAGCTCTAAACCGATTATTCAGCTTGTGCCCCGACTTAAAAGGTTGTATTAAACGTGCTTACTAACAATAAAGAGGACAAAATCACCTCTAAATGACATTCACTGAATTATAGGGAAAAAAAATACTTATTATGTTTAATTCAGTAAAAATTTCACTACAAAAAAATCCTATTGTTATCAAGTGTATTTGTCTTTTTTTCATTTAAAATGATCTAAAAATCCTTAAAACAAGATACATTTACTTTAGAAGTAACATATAATATATTTAGACTTGCTTTAAGAGAATGTATCTTAATTATAAGTGTATTTTTTCACTTGGTTATACTTCTGCCAGTGCAGTAAAGACAAAATATACTTATATTCAATATCTATTCTCCAAATGCTGCTTCTCAAGTGAATGCATCTTTTTTTTAAAGGATTTTAAGATATTTTAAAATATTTGTATTTTTAATATTATATTCAACATTTTCAGATAAAAAAAATAAATAAATATTCTGCAGTATAGATGCTAAAGTAAATGTACGTTGTTTTAAAGGACTTTTAGATATTTATATTGGAAAACAAGCCAAAACAAAAACAAATAAAAAATGTATTTTTGTTGCAGTGTATAATGGGGCAAAGACTACCTCTCTCACCTTTTTGTTCACTTCAATCCATCTTTAACTCACAAAAAAACAAACTCTCTCTAATTAATAAAGCTGCATTTTGCCAATTTTCTTCATGATAAGAAATGCAGAGTGACATATATTATGATTAAATAAGTTGCCATCGCGTTATAATCTAGCTGCATTAAGCGCGCGCACTCGAGGGATGAGCATCCCCGCAACAGAGTGTACCTCAGACGGGTGCAGTTTCAATCTCTCCCCCTTAGATCGGGACACTTCACGCAACTCATAGAAGAGGCGCTGACTGCTCAGAGAAATGCCAGTTTCTGTATTATTTGAACTTTAATAAAGCTATAAAGCATTAAATAGAACTGCATTAAAGATGTAACGCAGGGGTGTTTCCTTTAAAGAGCTCCGGCTCTGCTTATTCCACAACAAGAGTGCTTCTGTATTTACTTATTTTGTATTTTTGCATTATAATTCCCTCATACTTTGCGATCTATATCACCTGAAGCTGTTTGGAAAGTTTAGAGTGTGTCTGGACTGTGAGATGTGTTTTCTTCCTCTCCTCAGTCAGGCGCGAGCTGCAGTGCTTCTCTTGTGTGCAATCATTAGAGTTTCATATGATCTTATGTTACGTTAAGATCAAACGACTATTCGACAACGAAAATTTTTGTCGACAATTTTTTATTGTCGATGTTGTCGATAACATCAACTAATAGTTTCAGCCCTACTTCAAGCGCGTGTCTTAGTGACTAACAAAATTTCTTGTCATGTGCCACTCCAAGACATTTTACAGGTCATATAGAATTGCACGTAGAAAATGCTCTTAACCACTAAAATCAATAGTTATTGGGAAACGAGTCCCAGAACTCTATGCATGTGCGTGTCTTGCAGAAGCGCTTTCATTGCACTCGTGAACAACGGAGCTCACTGCGCACACATATCAAATCAGATGCGCATCGGCGGCTTTTCTTTCGTCTGTTCTTCGAAATATAATCACACATTTCGTCAAATACATGTCTTTGTATCTAATTTCTTGTCATATATCACTCCGAGAACTGGGTCGCCCTCTACAGTGGCAGGTACATCAGCAAAATTACCAGCCACTGTGCATGAAAAATCAGCATTTGGCAGGTGTTAATTTCAAAGCTTGTTCACCAGGAGTAGGCTGTATGACAAATTCGGGAGAAAGGAAATCAAAATAGTGTCACTGACTTCAAGCTTTGCAATCGCACCCACACTTTCTGCAGGAAAGTTTTAAATGATCATGTGTTGGTGAATGGTGAGACACCCAGTGAGCCACTTGATTTTTAACAAAGAGCCACTTGTGGCTTGTGAGCCATAGGTTCCGACCCCTGCCCTAGGGAGTTGGTGCCCTACGCAGACTGCGTAATATGCATATAGGGAGCGGCGGTACTGGGAGTAATATTTCAACAGCAGGGGACATTGTCAATGCTAACAGATCCGCCTTCTGCTCTGATAATGTGGATATTCTGATTTTCCTGAAAAAAAAAAAAAAAACTTAGTGATAAGTACAAGTAGTGAGAAAGTCAAAAGACACAGAAATCTGCACTGCTAATGTCTTAATTTTGTTACAATTATTATAATTGCACTTTTTTTTTTACTATTTTATACAATGTGCATATAAGAGGCTCTTAAGTTTTGTATTATAATTTCATTGAAGAATAGTGCAGTCATGTATAAATGAACCTTCACAATAAGAATTGTTGCCCATCAGCCACTGTGTTTTCAAAATAAATAATTTAAAGAAATATTATTTGTTTTCCCTGCTGTACCGAAACCGTACAGAACTGTGACCCCAAAACTGAGCCGTGAATTTTGTGCACCGTTTGTGCATATATATACCGTATATGTATATATACTCCTTGTCTCTGGACAGGATTGTGTATTACAGTAATATGAGCTTAATTGTAAGAAAAAATATGTTACAATACAAAAGGTCTTAATGGTTTCATTTTCTTGAATTTTTATGAACAAATTGAGATTTGTTTGTCCTATTTACATCTATCCTGATTGTATTTCTTCTTCTGTTTTATTTTCTATGTATTCTTTATTTTTTATGTCTTATACTTATTTATTACTGTACAGCACATGGGTCAATGGTCTGTTGTTTTTAATTGTGCTTTATAGATAAATTGACTTGATTTGAATTAGGGGTTAAATATGATCAGAACATGATCTTCATGAGATTGACCCATTTATGGCTGTGCATCTTCTAGTATAGTTAAATTGTAATTACTTAATTTTATATTTTCCATTTAATACCGACAAATAGATAGGTGGAGAATTAACTTCTTTTTTAAAAGAATTAAAAGGATTAATCAATAGAGCAACAGATAGTCAATTAAGATACAAGTGAACTACCAGTAAACCTGTATTTTTTTAAATAAAAAAATAAAATGAATTTCAATATCATGGTGTGTTTGTCAGAAAGGAATTTATGATAGCTCTGACACAACTGTGGTGAAGCTGCATTGCACAGACAGATCTGTTCATGGCTGAGAGCCAGTGTGGTTTTTCTAGGGGCAGCAATGTCAGCCTTCAGCAAAGTAACATTACAGACTTCCTATGAACTCTCCACAGCCTTCAAGCAAAGCATCATTTGTGTCCAATCACAATATGACCAGAGCTCCATTCCCGCTAATGGCCAATCTTATGATTTTGGCAGCCAAACTGACAATGGATTGTGTCCATATTTTTTTTAATTTTTTTTTATATTCCAGTATGTTAATGTCATGGTCTCACACACATTTAATCCTGTTTTTCTTTAAATGCGTCTCATAAATACAAGCTGTGAGATTAGATCTCCAACTACACTTGTATCACTTAACCATTATTAATGGAGTCTTATATTTATTTACACTACTGGTCAAAAGTTTTGAAACACTTGACTGAAATGTTTCTCATGATCTTAAAAATCTTTTGATCTGAAGGCGTATGCTTAAATGTTTGAAATTAGTTTTGTAGACAAAAATATAATTGTGCCACCATATTAATTTATTTCATTATAAAACTACAATTTAGTAATAAAAAAAAAAGTTTTTGAAATGGATGACTTGGACCAAATAATAAAGAAAAGCAGCCAATAAGTGCCCAACATAGATGGGAACTCCTTCAATACTGTTTAAAAAGCATCCCAGGGTGAAACCTCAAGAAGTTGGTTGAGAAAATGTCAAGAGTACATGTCTGCAAATTCTAGGCAAAGGGTGACTACTCTGAAGATGCTAAAATATAACACAGTTTTGATTAATTTTGGATTTTTATAGTCACAACATAATTCCCATAGTTCCATTTATGTTATTCCATAGTTTTAATGACTTCACTATTATTATAAAATGTGAAAAAAAAAAAAAAAAAGTGTTTCAAAACCGGTAGTGTGTGTGTGTGTGTGTGTGTGTGTGTGTGTGTATATATATATATATATATATATATATATATATATATATATATATATATATATATATATATTTATATTATTTTGTATTTTTTTTACCCTGAGGTCCACTTATAATGTTATTTAAAAATTCAAATTCAGTCATTATTTTTTTCTGACCATTTTTAATTGTTGCATTCTTCAGTAACTGCCCCTTTACATTGTGGCATATTCATGAAACAATCCACACTGCAATGTGCTGTTCAAACTTTTAAGATCAGACTGAAATGATTAGGGACCTGTAAAAAAAATACACCTCCGACACTCGTTTCTCCTTCAGAAGGATATGCAGAGTTGAAGGAGCTATACAGAAACATCACAATATACCACATTTTCCTCTTGTCATTAAGAAATAGTATCTGTTCTTTTTCATCTTTATCAGTATGTTTACATGCACGTTAAAAGTTTGATTTCAGTCAGACTAAAACAAAAATCTGTCTTTTTTCTTTATTTTAATATCATGTAAATGCTTCAGTCCGACTGAAATCATAGCAGTCCGGTTTTTGCCAAGTCAGACTAACAGACCTGAATAATGTGATTGTAGCTCTGCTACATCCAGCAACAAATAGGTGTCAAGGAAGTGTAAAAGTATTCAAATGTTTTCAGTTCAGAAGGACTTGATTTTGCAGCTTATTTTCAGTAAGTGTCTTTTTTTTGTTGTTCTGAAAGTTACAGTATGTTTTCATCGTATAATTAACTCTTTTACGTCAAGAGATCAAGGAAAATTGATTCCTCATGATGTGAGCCCTTTAAAAAAATAAAGAAAGATTTATTGTGACGCATACACTAAGGTTCTTTTCTATGAGTATCCTCAACATCTATCATATTCAATAGTCATCCAGATTTCTGACGTTGATTTAAGGTTGCATAATGACAAAAATCTGTTGCTTGTTTCTCATGGTGAGTGCCAATGATTTTCCCTGAAGGGATTCAGTGATGGAATTTAACAGAATGCTGTAAGCGCTGACGGATCTCCTTCGCCCCAGCACAATCCTCCCAGGAGCTGAAGGAACGATGGAGACACTGGAGGCTGAAGAGGAATCTGGGCCAAGTTCTTTAGAAAGAGCTGCCTGGAGCAGAGCTGTCTTCCTACATACAACTTCTGTTCGCTGACAATACTGTTACAGAGATGGTTTGAGGGATCTAGAGAGATTTTCTGTTCTAATTACTTCCATGCATGTCAAAATTGAGTTATGACCGAAATTGGGTCTCTAAAGACTACAATCTGCATTTTGGCTCATCTATGCTCAGATTAAAAGAAAAATGCATTGGGGGGCCTGGGTAGCTCAGCGAGTATTGACGCTGACTATCACCCCTGGAGTCGTGAGTTCGAATCCAGGGCGTGCTGAGCGACTCCAGCCAGGTCTCCTAAGCAACCAAATTGGCCCGGTTGCTAAGGAGGGTACAGTCACATGGGGTAACCTCCTCGTGGTCGTGATTAGTGGTTCTCACTCTCAATGGGGCACGTGGTAAGTTGTGCGTGGATCGCGGAGAGTAGCATGAGCCTCCTGTGTTGTGATTCTCTGCAGTGTCATGCACAGCGAGCCACGTGATAAGATGAGTGGATTGACGGTCTCAGAAGTGGAGGCAACTGAGACCTGTCCTCCACCACCTGGATTGAGGAGAGTAACCACGCCACCACGAGGACCTACTAAGTAGTGGGAATTGGGCATTCCAAATTGGCAGAAAAGGCGATTAAAAAAAAGAAAACTACATTGCAGTAACTACTTAACCCAAAACAAAGTAACTTTAAAGCCATTTTCTCATTTTTCTCAGCCGGTGTAATTTTTGCATTTTGCCTTTGTAAAGATTAGCATGTACAATTTACAGTATTCCATTACAACACATGTTTCTGAGGCTTTGGTAGAAAGAGAATATCTTTTAGGGAAAAAGACCAGCTTTTACACAGGCCCACTTTTGTTTGGGGTAGAAACAAAGAGGATGTGAAGGATAGGGCTAATGCTAATGCTGAGTTACTCAGTTTGACAGGCTGAGCACTGTAATGTCCTCCCGCTTGCAGTCTTCTGAACAGAGTCACAAACAAGTAGGCATTCACAGAGTAGAAAGAACAAAAGAGTCTGCGCAAGGAAGGGGCTCAAACCCTTTGGCCCAGATGCCCAGTTCGACGTAATGGCCCTTAGAGGGTCAATGGAATCATGTCACCGACCGAAAGGAAAAACAGCTGGGTCAAACTCTACTAAACGTCATGCATGTCTCATTAATGCAAAAATATGTAAATAATGGCTTTTAAAGCTAACTGCAGGGAGATTTTTCAAATCACTTTGGAAGGAGCCATGTGAAATTCCTTCACCCTAATATGCAATGCAATGTTAAAAACACACACACATACACATCAGAAACCTTCTTCTGAGTAAATGTCCTATGATTATATTAAAGCAACATTGTTCTACATCAGGTCATAATTTGATCAAACTGTATTAAAGCAACATTATTCTAAAGTTGTTGTTTTTTTAAGTTTGTAAAGTTTAGAAGTCACTTTCCATGTTTCAATTTGAGTTTCACAAAAAACGATTGTGACATTAATGTGATGGTATATCAAAGTTTAATATACAATGAAGCAGCATCTTTCGCTTTGTCCAAGTGTTTGGAGGGGGTGGTCTGACCATTTTTTGCTATTCTGAAATTCAGTTTTATCCAAAGCAGATTACAAGTACTGTATATTTCCTTTCTAATAAACATGTCTTTTAACAATACAGTCTGTGTCTCATTACACTGTAGAAGCGATCAGCATGGAGCGAGGGCTGGTGATGTAAACCCACTGGACATACAAAAGCAGGGGGTTTTTAGGAGTCTTTCAGCTCTGTCCACAGATGAACTTCACAATCTGTGTCCTCACATCAAAGCCAAAGACAGAAATGTATTATTAAGCTGATTACAGCCATCTTTTCTCAGCCTTTGAAATTCTGAATGGCAGCATCAAAAGGTCAGTAGCACAGTTACGGTCCGACTTCATCAAAATAAGTTAAGAGATGCTGGGGACATTTTAATCTGTCCAATTTTATGTGGAGAAGTAGATTTTATGAAGACTGTTTAAACTAGATTAAAGAATGATCTTTCTTTATAAAGAAAATGACAAATGAAGTGAGCAAATCATTGGTGGCATGGCAGATATCTAGCAGAATGGCTGATGGCCAGTATAATACTGATATAGAGGCAAACTTTGACATTGGCTTGACAAAGCCTTGTCAGAAAGATAGGTGGGATTTTTAGGATTTTGGATCGTCCGCTGTGGGAAAACTGTTAGTATGATCAGTTAGAAAAGACAAAGCAACCCGACTCAGAACAACATGAGTTGAGGAAAAGAGAAGATTTGCTGAGTGTGATGGATGTAGCTTGAAAGCACTACGAGGAGTAATAGTCAGACATTTTGGTCTTAGTTTAGGGATTAAAAAAAACTAATCCAATCTGAAGAATATCTAGGGGTGTATTGATTCACTCATCTCGACATAACAGTTCAGTTCATGATATTGAACTCACGGTTCGGTTACTTTCATGATTCTTTATACTAAGCCTGAATCAAGAAAAGTTACAATTTAAAGTTTTTTTTTTAAATTATTATTATTATTAATTTAAAGACATTTGCAAAACTTGTCCTTTCCTTTCAAATTTAGCTTAAAGTACTGTTCATAAAAGTGCTAAATAACATTCTGCGTATTGGATAGAACAGATGCTAAAATAATTTGCATAAATACATTTAAATAAACAGTCCAATCTTCATGATGCGCATTGTCACATTTTTGAGCCGCAATGTATCGTGCCACGATAAACCGTTACACCCCTATAATGGTATAATAATTCCAAATAAGATGTATACAAAATGACTGAATTGAATTAACATAAAGAACACTTATTTTACACATTATTTACTCAATTCCCTAAAAACTCAATTTTCCAATCTCTTGATAAGGCTGATGGTAGATTTCAGCAACTGATTGGCAAAACTACCACTTCTGTTAATTGGCACAGTTTAGATACCGATATCTCAGAATGGTCCAAAATGGTCTATCACTACAAATTACTGATATAGAGAAGCTGATTTTTTAGAACAAAATCTTTGAACCATCTCATGCACAGAGAAATGTGTGCCATTTCTTTGCAGGTTTTCACCCTGTCTATCCTGTCTTCCATCCTGTTCCACTGACCTAGTTCTTCAGGACTCTTAGCAAAGCTTAAAAATTCATAAAGATTTAGAGGTATTGTGACAGATACAGACATACATGTGAATTGCTTCGCTCTAGTTCACAGTCAAAGCAATTAAACTTTGAGAGACTCCTGTGCACAGCTTCTGAACTCATTAAAGTCCTGTGGCAACAAACAAGCTGAGCCAAGACGCACATAAATAAGTCAAGCTTCCTCTGCTTTTCTGCACTTAGCAGGTTTAATTAAGGTCTCCCTGTGTATGACTTTAATAGTTGGTCCAACCATTTTCATCTCCATGACATTGAAATAGTATGCTACTCCCTGTACCCTTCGGCTCTTTACTCTAACATTAAGAACACACAAGATGTAGTGTTTAAACTCTGCAGTGCATCACAGCATTAGAGTAAGTTTGGCTTCTCAGGTGAGCATTTAAGATGGTATTGTCTAGTGGTTGACGATCTGTCCTGCTAACTAAAAGGTAGTAGGTCTGAAACTTGCAAGGCGTTATCATGAACTATCACTCTTGTTCCCATAAGAAATGCATTTACCCCAGGTAAAAAATGATTTGTGTTTTATGAGGACACTCGTGACCAACTACACAAAGAGCAGAGTGGCACATCCTGTGAAGAGCACTATCCAGATGGCACAGGTTTTCAGGAAATGTGTTGTGACTGCACTTACCAGCTGAAACTCACTGCGGCGCCCATAGGCTTCCTGGATTCCGCTATCATTCCAGAGTGCCTGCAGGGCTGGTACATACAGCTGAAAGGTGCAGGGTTCCACGGGCATGCCTGCTTTGTTTTCGAAGGACATAACAAACATGCCATGCTTCTCGTTCTCCGAATTTTGCCAGGGAACACCGAGTTTGTCCCGGGCATCCACCAGCACCCGCATCCCCTTTGAGAAAGAGAAAGACATAGAGAAAGAAAAGATATGATTCCATGTTTGTTTGTCTGTGGTGTACAGTGTTAACAGGGTTGGTCCTGTTGAGGTTGTAACAGAAAGATGAATGAATTCTTATAGCAATAAAATAATGGCTTTTATATTCATGTTTTCATGTTCACCTGCAGCACACTTTAAATCTGCTAAAACCTGTCTACCCTTGTAATTCTACCATGTTCAGTTTTGATCAGTTACCAATTTACATCTAACATCTAAAGTTCAAAAGGTAAATTGCTAATATCATGGAAAACTGGATTTTCCTCTCTTTTTAAATAAAAGTTTATAATTTACTGACCACATTAACATATCAATGCCTATTAAGGCGATAAACATACTTCACACAAGTACGTGTACGCAGAAGCTAGGCCTTGGCCTTTGTTTCTCTCCACACAGTCCTCACTGAGAGCCTTCCAGAAAGGACAAATACCTGTCCCATTTCTTACCATACACGTCCAATCTGCCAAGCCGCTTATATGACATCTTTTCAAATGCCGCCACCCTGCCCGATACGGTGAACCATTCTTTAAATGAGGGAGCGCCAACTGAATTCCATCCTCCAATAATTATTTGTCTGCCAATCATTATACTAGTTTGGACCCAGCTTTTTGTATATTTGTCACCTACTTTAATAATCACCCAATATACATAGTCTGAGGCAGAAAGAAATTTGAGTATCTAAAACCTTACAAATAAAATCTTGGACTCTTACCCAGAATTCTTGAATCTTAGCGCAAAATCACAGAGCATGGGCAATGTCTCCATCCTCCAACTGACATCACCAGCAGGTAGGTGTGTCTTTTAAACCAAGCCTAAACAATCTAGAGGGAGTCCAGTAGAAACGATGCAAAATCTTATGCTGAGTAAGGCGTATCCTTGCATCCCTAGACAAAGTTTTAAACATTTTTAAAATCCTTTCCCACTCCCCATACTCCAATATCAAATACAAATCTCTTTCCCATAACCTCCTAAGAGCTGTTAAGGCCCAATCACCAAGACTCTGAATCAATGAGGAATAATACACTGATGCTTCATGCCCCTTTCCAAAGGCCGTGAGCACCATACAGAGGGTGTCTGTAGCTTTAGGGGGCTGCACTACCACCAAAAATAGTACAAAGTAGATTGCACAACTGTAAATACCTGAAACCCTAGAACTCCCAAATTGCTGTGTTAGATTTTCAAATGATCTCAAGGCTCCATTTTCATAAATGTCACCAAGTGTAGCAACAAACCTCTCGATCCATTCTTTCCAGCAAAAGGGGGACTTGTTAATATACAATTTGGGGTGCAGCCATATGCTTGAGGAAACATTTAGGTAAGTATCTAAATTGAACATACGTGAAACCTTTGTCCATATTGAATGTAAGTGTGAAATAATGGGATGCAGTTTGATAGAAAGACAATTGTGCAATGGTGAGATTGGGGCAAGGACCACTTGTTCAATGTAGTACCAGGGAGGGGCTCTCTCAGGTGGAAGACAACAATGGGCCAGGTGTCTGAGACTAAAAGCACAGCAATAAACAAATTTTTGGGGAGGCCTAAACCTCCTTTGTCAATTGGTCTATGTAACTTACTGAAATGCAACCGAGGTCATTTACCATTCCAAATATAAGACTTAGATATTCTATCAAATTGTTTAAAATAAGAGGAACTTCTAGAGGGGGAGACTGTAGTAGATAATTGAATTTGGGGGTACAATTCATTTTTATAACACTGACCTTCCCTGCTATAGACAAATATAGTGAAGCCCACCTATCCACATCACATGAGAACCTTTTCATTATTGGTTCACAATTAACTCTAACTAAATCTCTCAAATTTGCTGGAAATAAAATACCTAAATACCTAATGCCTTGCTTGGGCCATTGAAAGGTGTCGTGTTGGAAAGTCGTGGCAGAGCAATATGCTGTCAGAACAAGAGCATCCGATTTACACCTCTCTGCTTTATGTATCCGGCAAATGGTTTCCCTGCTTTGTCCCCCGACTCAAAGTATGTCTGTCTTCCTTGAATAACCAAAACTCTGTGACAAAATAGTATTGTACCTATACTTTAGCTGAGTCAACTCTCTAAGACCATTGGATGACATTCAGTACTTTGATCTTTGTAATGAATGAGGCTTATTGTATGATCCACCCCCTAAGAACTGCCTTAAGCACCTCCCATGCCAAACCCACAGAGGAAACTGAGGACCAATTGGTTTCTATATAAAAACTGACTTCTGTCTTTAACATTTGTTGAAATGCTGGGTCCTGTAAAAATTGTGTACCCAATGCTAAATTATATACTAATGTAGCCATAAAATCCTTAATAACCCTTTAATAAGAAAAAGAATGTGCTTAAAATTCACGCATAACAGTCCCAACTGGTGTCCAGTCTGGAAATCTGACGATCCATGCACGCACACGAGACCCTCCGTGACACCATTGCTACAAGATTACTTCAGTCTGGTGTTTTTTTTGTGTGTTTTTTTTTACATACACCACATACAAAAATAACATAAATATCAAACCCACAAAATGAACAAATAAACTCAACAATAAGACAATAAAGGAAAAGAGAAAATAATAATAATTTTAAAAAAGTAGATAGAGATAGACAGTGGGCAACCAACCGCATAACAAACCCTCTCAGACCGCATCAGCAAAATGCACGATGTGTAGTCCCGCTGATTTAGCACTGGCAAAGACACCCATTCACTCCACTGATTTAATAAAGGCCATAGCTTCTCGTGGGCATGTGAAAGTCTTATATCTGTCCTTGGCATCAATTCACGGTTTAGCCAGGAAAAGCTAAGCAAAGCTCCATCCTGTCTTACACTCTTTGAATATCTCCCGTTTCACTAATGTAACATTTGCAAAGTCTGGAAAAACCATAATGTTGTAATCCTTCCAGCACAACTTGCCTTTATTCCTCGCCACATGTAAAACAAAGTCTCTGTCTGCCGAATGCAAAAATCTTGCCAAAATTGATCGAGGTCTGTCATCCGCTCTGGGAAGCCGACCAAGAGCTCTGTGTGCGTGCTTTATTTCCAGATGACGGCCCGCTGTGTCTAACAAATTCGGAATAAGCCTGTCCAGGAACTTGACCATATCTTGACCTTCCTTTCCCTCTGGGATTCCAATTACGTCTGCTTCGATTTTCCATATCCTCTAATTTTTCCAACACCTGATCCATATCAGTTTTGGAGTCTGGCGAGTTAGTCTACAACTCTTTTCCGACTGCTTCCAGTGACTTGATTTGCTTTTCGGCCTCATCCATTCTTGTGAATAGGATGGAAAGTTTCACCTCCATAGATGTGATTGCTCAACGTATTTCTGCGAGGCACACCATGTGGGTCGAGATATTCTTTAGTGCTGCATAAATGTTCGCAATACCCTGACCTATATCCTGAGGCACGCTGTCATTCCCATCCGGACCCCTGCCATCTTGCTCTTGAGAAGCATCAGACGGGTGTGACCATAAATGCTTTTGAATGTCCTCACAGAACGGCAATTTCAAATTATTTGACATCCTACACTCCCTGTGCAGTTTAACCCTCTGGGGTCGACGGACGCGCCGGCGCGTCCTGCTGGATTTTTTCCGCATAACAGCGGAAACAACTTAAAATACTCCATCATTTTTGAGCATACAGATAAGTGTAAGACATCATTAGAAACTATAAAGGGTCTACTTTTATTTGTGTACACTCACAATAACAACAAAACCTTGTGCTTTTGTAAAATAAAGAAAATAAACAGGGTGCGCTTTCAGCCATCTCTGTCTCCGCGATCATCTTTCTGAAACACGTCACGAAAATGAACTGAAACTCCGCGAATATTTATCACACAAACATGAAACATATGTCTAAAGAAAGCTTAAAATGTCTACTTTTAAATAAAACAATTCAAATTTAAAACAAATATTCTCCTGTAATGTAATCTGTATGAAACAAAGCGATGTACAGTTTCTCCTGGCTCAGCTCATTATCTCTAATGTGATCACACCCACCAGCAGAGCGCGCTATTCATACGGTAATGTTTTGAGGCGACCAATGCAAATGGTAAATGCCCCCAGCAATGCCTTAAAAAGCATCAAGTTCATTCACTTTTCTGCGCGTTTGGAAGATGGCACGCTACACAGGTAGGAAGCGCCTGGATAGTGACGAAGAGTTCACGTTTTCCTCAGAAGAAGAGCGGGAATCCGACGATGAACATTTTGAAGAGCGAATTGATCCAGCCGAGGATACAATTTCGGATGAGTAAGTCATTTAGTTTTACTTACATTAGTTGACATGCTATTTTATATAAACATGTACATATTTTACTAGCTGGACTATTTCCAGACTTGCCAGCCAGGATCCAAAGTATTGAAATTTGAAATATGTCCTAATAGGCAAGTTTTAGTTACATTTAAATGTTGTTTCGGCTAAAGAAGGTATTTAAATTGTATGCTGTATGATATAAATATGATATGTAATATGATATAAAAATAATATGAATGTTTAGATTATATTTTAACTAGTGTTTATGCTGCCTCATTATCATCAATGAAGCTTGTGCTTGCAAATATCTGTTCGGGTGTAAATGTGTAAAATGTGCTGTAAATATGCCCATATTAGAAAATCAGCATATTAGAATGATTTCTGAAGGATCATGTGACACTGAAGACTGCAGTAATGATGCTGAAAATTCAGCTTTGATCACAGGAATAAATTGCATTTGACAATATATTCAAATAGAAAAGTTATTTTAAATTGTACAAATATTTCACAATATCACTGTTTTTGCTGTATTTTGGATCAAATAAATGCAGCCTTGGTGAGCAGAAGAGACTTCTTAAAAACATTCATTCTCTCTCAGGGAAGGGGTCTTTGTCTCCTCAGGTGTGAATCACATCAATATTCATGATCATCCATGCCTCCTCGCGTATGGCCTTTCTAACACTAAAAGTGTCTTACAAAAGTTAAATGACTATATTGTTTTGTATGAATGAGTGATCAGGATGGTTTTCACATCATTTTATAGCAAAAACTCTAGGCTACAAGATCCAGTTCTCAAAAGTCTTGTGAACAAATGTTTAGTATGTGTTATATGGCCTTATTTCAGTGACTTAAAATTTTTGTTTTTTCAAAAACCATGCATAAACGTTATTTTCTCAAAAATACAAACATGTACATACATGTTGTTCACATATTATTGTAGCCCAGTTTGTGCTGAATACAGTGTTATCAGACTTTAGCCATTAATATGTTTTTAAGCAACTGAAAAAAGCACAAATGTCAAGCCATGTCAAAACTTCTCCAGGGCCCAAAACACCCTCAGACCCCAGAGGGTTAACAATCAAAACTAAATCAGTTCTCACCGAGTAATGTTGATTGAAAGAATAATTGTAGCAAAGTGTAGCAGAGAACGCCACTAAGCTGCTTCCACTTGCATGGTGTCACGTGACTCCCCTAACATGCATTCATAAGTTGTTGTGTTGGTAACAAATCTTGGTACTCAAGGGGGCAACAGAGTTACCTTCAAAAGTCTGTGCCATTTCACTAGATTTTTTATTATTCAGGTAAGTTGCTATAAATATATTGACTTTAGCTTACTTGCTCAGCAAAATTATCTTCAAACTGTTGCTCTGCCATTACAGTAGTTGACTTCAAAGAGAAAGCTTAACGTAGAAGTGGACAATTCACACAAATGTTCGCTCTAGCACCCATTGGGGCAACGTTGAGAATGCAACATGTACTTGCTTCGTTTTCTGCACCACTAGTGCCACCATACGGAATTGTGAAAATAAACTTTGTTTTCAAACAGCTTTTTCGAACACTTCCCCTGTCTGTTATTGATCGAACGAACAGATAGTACTGCCCCCAACTCACATCATTGGTTGAGTCAATGTTATGTCAGGCTGGATGGGTCACTCAAAACAGACATAACAATTCAGACATACATTCAAGGGCATAGATTTGATGAGAACACTGGGGGGGGGGGGGGGGGCGGTGTTGCAGCATGAAGCATTTACATGTTTCCATTGATCATGGTATAAATAATGGAGGGGGGGGGGGGTTGCACTTGCTTGTTTTGATTATTGAGGGGGGTTATTACTACAAATACCATGATTAAACTATGGTTACTGTTGTAAAACCACGATTGTTATTAAGAGCAAACCTGTTGAATTGTTTGTTACCAAAATGTCTTCTGAAGCGATCCAATTGGTTTTGGGTGAGAACAGACCAAAATGTAATTCCTTTTTCACAATAAATCTTGACAGCAGTCTCATTGGCAATTGTGATTTCAAGCTCGATTACACTTCCTATAGCGCCATCTAGTGCTCTACGCATGCATCAAGCACTAGGAAGAGTAATCGAGCTTGAAATCATGATCGTGCTTAGAGACAACAATGGCAAGATGTAAAGTGAAATATGTTGGTTTGATCTCACCCAAAACCGGTTGGATCGCATCAGAAGACATTGATTAAACCACTGGAGACTTATAGATTACTTTTATGATGCCTTTATGATATTTGGACCTTCAGAGTTGTGACCACCATTCACTTGCATTGTGAGGACCAACAGAGCTGAAATATTCTTCTAAAAATCTTTGTTTGTGTTCTGCAGAAGAAAGAAAGTCATACACATCTGGGATGGCATGAGGGTGAGTAAATGATGAGAGAATTTTCATTTTTGCATGAATTATCCCTTTAAGTATTCAGCAACTTTGCTCACTCTCATGAACAACAGTGTGAACTACACCGGTACAAAGAGATCAGTCAATAAGTCATAACAATAATAATCCTAAAAGAGGTCATATACATATAGATCTAAACAAAAAAGTGTAGTGTATGGTGCTTTAAAATACAGCCTACACTCAATATTAGCTAAAACAAGTCTGCAGTTGCTCTTTTTTCTTGAAGTGTACTTTTGGGGAAAGCTATAATTGTTGTCGCTCATTTACAATTCAGTGTATATCCAGGAGGGAAGATGTGTGCTGTTGCCAGAACCAAAATACTCTGTTCTGAGCCAAACATGAAAAGTCTCCAGAAAGCTCTGAGGAGGACAGCTAACTCACTGAATCTAAACTTCCGCGATGAGCCTCCTCACTTCCAAGCATAACATCAAATACACACAACCCTGAACTGAGCCTCTGGCAATAACCAGTAGGGTTGGGCTCTGTGGAAGAGCAGAAATATCCTGAGACATTTTGTAAATGTAACATAGGGCCATTGACTTCTCTTGATAATAAGTGCAACTATCAACTAAGGCAAATCCTCCCTTGCAACACATTTCACCCTCTTTTAAGAGCTGCACTGGAATAACATCCTGATGTTCAGAGTCCCAGAAGGGGGTCCTGGTCCTCTTCCTTTGCTGTACAGAGCTACATATGAATCATCTACACTAGCAGTCAAATGTGCCCTGGGCAAATGTATGCTACAGTAATTAGAGTGCTAAGCCAGCTTTCGTCTGAAAAGAAGAAGATAAAGAGTCCCTCAGGCAGGTGCTTCATGGGTTGTGCCTCATTGGATCTTTCCCCAGAAAAGTCTTTTTAATGCCATTCCTTCATGACAAGTCAGTGGGATAGGCTTGATGGCTCCAAAGACTGTAGTTTGTCCTCATGTGTGAAGGATCTGTGCATTAACACAAGCCGGATGCATTGTAGAACCAATAAAACAGCAAGGCAGTGACAGGAAATGAATGTGGTTCAGTGCTGTAAGTCTGGCTGTCTCATCCAACTCCTAAGATTCCCGTACTCATCAAACAGCTCACAAATGTAAACAGTTGTTCATGCTTCAGGCCTCCATGCTTATGCTGTTTTATGCTCTTAATAGTGGGCTGTGGTCAAGGACCGTCAACCACCACTCAGGGTACTTTCCAAGGGGCCAAGCTCCGTCCCACATCTTTTACTGTTTTTTCTTATTCACATTTTCCTGTGTGCTCTATTTCTGCCTTTTTTTTGTCTCCAAGAGGCAGCCCCAAATCCCAAAGCCACCCACACTTCTCTGACCTTTCACCCACTTCTGGACGCCACTATCTGAGAAGCGTAGACATATTCTCTTTTCCTCCTTGGCTTGATCCATTGACACAGTCAGGGTGAGAGGAGAGAGAGCGGCAAGGCTGCTTTATCACAGAAAAGAGGTCAGTTACAGGGCTTCCAATCTCTTCCTGAGTTGTGGCAAAGTCCCAAAAATAGCTCTGAAATCCACCAAAATCTCACCAAACCACAAGCAAGGTTCTTAGTGTTTCCTAAAAAACAAGTCTTTGGTGCTTGTTTTGAATGGCATCTTCCAAAGCGACTTTTGGGCTGTTGTTTTTCGTGAGACTTTAGAAAAGTCTCAAAAGACTTTTTTGGGGGTATGAAGTTTTAAATCTCACAGTAGACAATAAGCAATATTCTCTTTGTTGTTCCTCGCAAAGGGGGAATTTCCCAAATTCCACTGAACAAAGAGCAAATATGATATATTGCACAGCTGACAGAGAATTCCAACTGTTGGCCCTCATCTGGCATTAGACAAGCGCTGTACCTCAGGCGCAGTAATTACGCCAGTGGCTGTAAATGCAGAGCTGTGATTTTGCAGCATAAGCAGATGTGAGGAGTGGTCTAGGCAGTCGCTCACAGGTTCCCTACCACTGAACAACCACAGCTTAATCAGCAACAACTCCTAAGCCATAAACAAGCTGCCTGTGAAGGAGCCTCCCAAGACTCCAGTCACAGAGGAACTCTCAGATTTATCACACAGGAAGATGGGCTTGATATCTGCTTGCTCCCAGTGTCACCCGACCACTTCCTGTATCCTCCCCCGCAAACATCTTGCAAGCAGAAAGCAAATGAACTGTATCCTTTCTCAGAGCTCCATACTAACATTTGAGAATGGTGGCACCTTTCAACAGCATCTGATTTGGTAGCACCGGTAGGAGGTGGGGTCTGGGGACTATAAAATGACAAATTAAAGGACAAAAACTAATAAAAATAGTGATATTATTGTATTGCACAAACAAGTGCAAATATAAATAATATTGCATATTTTGTCCCATTGAAATGCACATTTGAGAGTAAAGCATTGATTTTAAGTTGGGATGCAGTAAATTTACTGATATTAACACATTAGTAACATCTGTAAAAAGTTAACACCTAATTTCTAAAAGGCTAAATTAAAATATTCTGACAGTGCGAATGAGTTGGAACTCCTAAACAGATTCCTTTTACCAGACTCTTAATGATTAAAAAATCTCTTGGAAGGCAAACAAAGGCAGTTACTTTACATGTTTATGTTAGATTTTTATAAAACAAAGGCATTTTTCTTATAAAAACAGTAGCCTGAAAACATTTAGAAACTATAAATACAAAATATAAAAATGTAAAAACTGAATTTTTTTTTAACAAAAATATATTATATTTCCTCACTCCCCTAATATATTTATTAGAGCTAGTCATGTAATAATATTTAGTATGAATAGATTTCTGCCAAAATACCATAGTTAATACAGTTCGAGGTACTATCGTAAATCCATGGTAAATTTATGTTAGGATGATGATGTGTGGATTTAAAAGACTTTTTTATGTCTGTGAATGTTTTCTCCTGTTTGCCTCGTCAATGCTGTTTAGAATGTCGGGCCATTTAATATGGTTTAAACTAGTTAAACCACTTAGACATTTAAGGTTTTAAGGGTTTGTGACAGAATTCTGCACCAAATTCAAATGGGTCTAGCAATCTCTGCCACACTTCTAAATGGTTTTCGTAGTGCTGTGTATGATTATCTGCACTGCACAGTTGAGACCTGTTTGCAAGGAATGCACCTTCTCTACACTCGTGCTGCTCTGTCCATTCGGAGTTCGTCAAGCTTAAAAGGTTCTACAAACCTAGCCCTTCCACTTTCCCAGCCCCGAAAGTGGTGAGAATGAGTGACAGAAGGAATGGGAGAAGGCTCAAGTGGACTAGTTAATACAGTATATTCTTTGTTTGACATCAGAAAACATCGCCGCAGCACTGCTTCAAAACAGTCAGCTCCGGCAGTAAAGCTTTATACTTTTATTTGGTGATGGTGGTTTATTTGAATGTTTGTAAAATAAAAAAATATAGATAGTGTGATGTTGAAAAGACTATAGAGCAGCTGATTCATTATGACAACTACTTCAGTCCCTCTCAGCTAGTAAACAGCAGCGCTAATGCAGATCACATCGGTTTGCTCGAACACGTCTGAGCTTAGGCTACTGTAATCAAACCGTTCCAATCGTACATACGAAAGGGTTAATCCGGAAGCAGTTAGCACTGTTTCGTTCCACTTTTGGACAGTTTGCTGTTTGATTTTTTTCATACGCAACAGAAAACGGCAGTGCATACTCAGAGAGAGAGAAATGTGACCATTTAGTCGCAGTCTGAATCCTTGCTTTCTGTGTGTCAGGGTGTAGCTTGGTTGGTGTGGTAGAACTGGTAGGTAACCTTCTCTTTTCTTCTCTCCCATACACACTCACTTTAGAATGACAGATCCACATTCTCGGCAGTTACTAAATACCACATGGATGTAGTAAACAGAGGAAATGCTTTGCTGCCAGCAGCATCCCCTTGTACAAGAGAGGATGGATATCAAGAGAGATTTGAAATAGGGAAACTGACTCTTTGAGGGTCAGAGTGATGAGTGCAGGGGGCCAAACAGAGGTGAGATTTTATCACTGTCCTAACACACCATGTCAGTCTCAGGTCACTCTTTAGATCACTCCCATCAAAGATAGCTCTCTTAAGAGCCCCTAAGAGCTAACAGAAATTAACTGATGGTTAGTTACTGATCTACGAAGTAATAAATTCCCACACATAAATTATTCAACACGCAATGGTACAATCCATAAAAAAAGACTGTGGTGAATCAAATCATTCATCTGGATTTTTAAAACAACATGAAACAGCATTTGCAATGCATAACCTCTGCAATAAGATGTATTTCTGACTAAAACTGGATAGGGGTGATCACAAGGGATAATTTGCCCAAAAATGAAGATACTGTCACCATTTACTATCCCTCATGTCATTCCAAACCTGTATGACTTTCTTCCTATCCATTTAAACCTGTATTCACCCTATTCAGTGGGAAATAATATAGGGTGAGACCTGATTATCAGAAATTGATTGGATAATCAAACATGAAACATGTTAAGCTATGACATTATCCACATAAAAGAGGAAAAAAATATGAAAATAAATTTGTTCTTTGGAAAAACTTGATGAATCATACACACTAAGTCCAGTTGGTTTCATGTTGTAAACTTTGAAAAATAACTTTTTGTAGCTTTTCCAGACCATCTCCTTGAGGGTTAACAGTGTAGTAAATACTAAAAAAGGAATTACTTGAAAGGTCTGGAAGAGGATTATCTACTGGACCTTTGCCACTGTAAAGTGGCTGAAATGAAGATAGCACTATCTATAAAATAACCAATAATGTGATCAGCACGTAGGCTAGAATTTGCTCACTCACGCGACTGCTAACCTCTGGGATTGTTTGACCCAATTTTTTCATCAGCTGAGGAAAAGTCTGGACTGTGGTTGCTCCACATTGGTATCAGTGAAACAAACATCAGCATTGCTGTCATCATCCTAAACCCTTCAAAGGGATGGGCTGAACTCCTGGGTGTTGACAAACGTTCTGATGGGACGACTGAATCGCCATTGTTTGCAGTATTCGCTGTCTGTGCACTAAAGAGAGGCATTTCCTCTGGCTCTGTGCGATACTGAGAGCCCATAGAGACTACCATTGTGGAGCTATTCCAATCTGACCTTGACTTCACTGCTGACAAACAAGGTCACCAGACCTGTTCTCAATCCAATTCACACATCTTTTAGACTGTATAATAAATGTATATTCACATGCTTTCCTCTTATTGGCCAGTGCCCTACAAAAACCGTTTGCCAGTAATGAACAACTGTTTTATGGCCTGTTCAATCCAATTCTGATAAGACTAAATGACACAAAAGTGCTGAGAAAGTATCTTTTCTTCAGAATTATTCAATTGATTCCCGATGCAGATTTTTTGTCATTCATTAAAAAAGTTTGGAAACCTGTAAAAATTGTTCAGCATTTGAGCTATTCAAAATCATAGGCTCCAAATAAAAACCTAAAACCTTGTCTTGCATGTTTTTCGCAATGAAAATTCAAACATGGTGTAAATAGACCTTGAAAGTTTACATTTACACAGTTAACCAATTCGATTGGTTTCAAATTTGAAGTCAAACTAATTTCTTCACTCAGTATGCTTACATGTGCAGTTTTAATCAAGCTTCAGCTGGTGTTTGCCTCAGGCTACAGTCTTCATCTGTCCGTCTAAGTATAGATGACGTACCACTTAAAGGGATAGTTCATCCAAAAATGAAAATTCTCTCGTCACTAACTAAGTTTCCATCCAAGGATTTTTTGCGAAAAAAGTTTTAGCGCATCAAAATAAAGCTGATGGAAATGCAAATTATCGCTAAAATTTCACAAGTGTCGACATAATATTTTTCCGTTTAACTCTAGCCTATAAACTCTATGTCGATACATCAAATGTCGCAAAAACTGTGTTTCCAAACCAGTTTGTCGAGAAAATTTACAAGAATGAGATTTTACAGAAAATTACAGAATTTACCCCAATCGTTAGCCGGTGTTAATCATGACGACAAGATAGAGGATCCTTGAAAGCCAATTTATTGTACGTGATTATGGATTGATCTTAACGGCATAAAGATCCGATCACTGCAAACATGACACTTCCAGGAGTGCCAACATAAATATCTCGTATCATGCACATAGACAAATGCACGGAGAACAAATGAAGGGCCACCGTTTGTGATTAATTTAATCATGGTAGACATCAGTTTATTTATTATTGTTGCTTTTATACACCATTCAAAATAAAAGACAGCAATCATGGAATTAGCCCACAATACAAAAAAACAAAACAAAAAAACATAATTTCTGTGCATAAAGATGTTTTAAATTAAACATACAGTATATGCACAATACTAGAAGAAAAGCTTCAGTGTGCTTTTTTGGAACACTAACATATAGCCAAATTCTATTAAATTATTACTTTTGAAGAAATGCTGGCAAAATTCCCTGTATTAATTTAAATAAATTACCAAACAAAAAACGCATTAAATTAAAAAAATTAATTACCAAACATAAAAAATTCTATTTTTAGACCTATATATGCCTCTTCTTCACACAAACTTAAATTAGCCGTACCCTGTTCTGTAGACGAATAAAGTTGGCTGAATGACATTTTCAACACTTCAAGACTATAAACTATCAGAACTATTTGTCCAATGCGGAGTTCACTTTCAGAAAACGAGCTTTTGAACCTTTTAAAACTTTTCAATATTTTAAATCTAACCCTCTTTACCTCGGATTGCATTTGCTGTGATTCTTCAGAAAATGTAAATTGCATTATGACACTAAAATTAATTTTAGATGATAATCAAGTTCAGTTGGTCGTTAAAAGTTGTGGGACAAATATACAGGACATAATGTAATTGTGATGGCAATGCTTTAGATTAGATGATTGTTCAAAGTAGCCTATTGAATATCAGGAATGTATCATATATGTAAACCCTGATATTACACCGCATCAATTTTTCTTTAATAGTTGTGCACGCAGCATATAGACATCAATGGATAGTCCTTAACCTAAGACTGAAAATTTCCCCACTACTTTGTGCAGGAACCGGTGGCAACATACGATAGGCGCAACATCAGAACCAAGATTACAGTCCAATCAGAAGGGCAACAGCTCCCTTTTGATTGCAATTCCTCATTTTCTGATTGCTTTTATTTGTGAAATTAAAATTACAGTAATGACAGTAAGCTGGCTAATTTCAATGAATTGTCTCAATACTCTCTCCATTTTACCAAAACTTCGGAGGAAAAAAATTAGGGACATCTGGGAGGCGAATTAACGATAAACACACATTTCTGAATGAAAATGGCTTAAGGGCAGATTTATTTTGCACTAAACCAAAACTTATGCAACAGCGTTTTTTTTTAGGCATGACGTCATCACGCACACCATTTTCATCGATAAAAGGCCATTTGAATGGAAACAGGCATAAGACAGCATATTTCTCAATTTGTTTTTACGAATTTTCACTTTGGCGATAACAAAATAGTGAGAAACGTGGATGGAAACTAGGCTACTTACTCACCCTCATGATATCCCAGGTTGTATGACTTTCTTCACCAGGACATATTTGAAGAAAAATCTCTCAACTCAGTAGGTCCTTAAAATGCAAGTGGATGGTGATCCGACTTTTGAAGCTCCAAAAATCATTGACAGTCAGCATAAACATCATCCATAAAACTCCAGCTGTTAAATTAATGTCTTCTAAATCGACTGTCATTTTGGTGTGAAAAAGATCAATATTTAAATACTTTAATTCTAAATCATTGCTTGCAGTCAGCAGTGGTATGCGTGTGACAATCACGTTGGCACGTGTGATGAGACAGGAGAGGAATGAGGATCTAAATGGATCTTTAATTTTTTTAATTAAACAAAAGTAAACAGGTAACTCAGAACATAATGAAACAAAACACAGGGATCAAAGCACAGCATAATACAGATGTAGACTGACAAAGAAACCAGGGGAAAATAAGGGAACGAGAAACACCTGGGGAAACAATCAGGCGAAAACCAATCATGAAAAGAAACTACAAAGGACTACAAAACTAACAGGAAACAGGAACAGGGAATTAAACCAGAAATTCAACATAAGTCAAAACAAACAACAGGGAATATGTGACAGAGCCCCCCTTTTAAGGAGCGGATTCCAGATGCTCCAAAAAACAAAACAAAAACAAATTGTCCATGGGGTGTGGGGGAAAAAACAGGTAGTTCTGGGGGGGCACATGGGGCAAGGGGAGCAGAGGAACAAGGCAAAGTCAGGGAGGCTTGAAACCAAGGCAAAGCCGGAGAGATGGAGAGCCAGGGTGACGCTGCAGGCTCGGAGGACCAAGTAGACCAGAGCAGATCAGGCGGGCGGCCAGGAGACCAAGGAGACCAGAGCAGATCAGGTGGATGGCCAGGAGACCAGAGCAGATCAGGCGGACGGCCAGCAGACCAGAGCAGATCAGGCGGACGGCCAGGAGCCCAGGGAAACCAGAGCAGATCAGGCGGACGGCCAGGAGACCAAGGAGATGGAGACTCGGGAACGACCTCCGTGGTCGTAGGCATGGGCAGAGACTCGGGAATGACCTCCGTGGTCATGGGCATGGGCAGAGACTCGGGAACGACTTCCGTGGTCGTGGCCATAGGCAGAGACACGGGAACGACCTCCGTGGTCGTGGGCATGGGTAGAGACTTGGGAACAGAAACTTCTCTTCCTCCTCCTCTGCATGGCCGAAGTTGGCAATGCTGGCTCTGGGATGGGTGAGGCTGGCAACTCGTTGGCTCTGGGACGGGCGAGGCTGGCAACTCGTTGGCCATGGCAGGCGTGGACGTTGGCTCGTTGACCGTGGCAGGCGTGGGCACAATTTTTGAGGTAGGGTCTTCATGGACCTACGCACCGACATCAGTGGCAGATCATACAACTTGGAGACAGGGGCCGTGGACGCAGGTTTTGGCCCGGGGTTCCCGCCATAATCCACTGTATAAGGGGAACCGCTAACTTAGAGCCTTCTCCACATAATCGCTGAGCGTCCAGTGAGGATCAGCCGGAGGCATGAATTCCCTCAGTGCACTATTCAGACTGACCCGGAAGAAAACCACCAGAGAGTGGTCTGGATAGTGCACTACATTTGCCAGCTCAAAAAACTCACAGGCGTGATCCTCAACTGGTCGGTCCCCTTGCTGAAGGAGTAGAATCCTAACGGCCGCTAGATCCATTTCTTGGTCAGTCTTTCTGTGACGAGACAGGAGAGGAATGAGGATCTAAATGCAGCCTTTTTTTAATAAGGCAAAAGTAAACCAGGTAACTCAGAACATAATGAAACAAAACACAGGGAACAAAGCACAGCAAAATACAGATGAAGACTGACAAAGAAACCAGGGGAAAACTACACAAGGCTTAAATACACAAGGGAAAACAAGGGAACGAGGAACACCTGGGGAAACAATCAGGGGAAAACCAATCATGAAAAGAAACTACAAAGGAGTACAAAACTAACAGGAAACAGGAACTAAACCAGAATTTCAACATAAAAGTCAAAACAAACAAAAGGAAATATGTGACAGCACGTGAGACACGCGAGTCACAGCCGGAAGAGCAGCGCTGTTTACAAGTGAGGAGGAATGCTGTACAGAAGCTCTTCTGGTTTTCTGTATTTATGTTTCTTTACTCACAGTGGTGCATTTGTGTACTTATCCTGGATGTCTCAACCAAGAGGAGAATGTGAGATTATGTCCGTATCCTGGCAATGCGAATACGTCACACGAGAGACCGCGTGATCTCCACCCTTACCAGAAACGATGGTTTATAATTAAAAAGTACTTAATTTTGTATTTATTTTGTGCACCAAATGCAATCATATCATGGGATGATATGGGGATGATAGGGATGTGTGCTACGACTAATTTGACTGTCATTTAAACCGAAGTTTTGTAACCAACTAGTCAAGTAGTCTAAAGAGAAACCACCCTTCAGAAAACAGTAAAAAAAAAAAAAATTATGCGTCCCATTTAAAATACTTAATCTATTCCAAATCCGAAGTGATGTGACACCATGCAAGAGGCAGACGTGTGAACAACGAGCTCTGCGCACTTTGCTAAATTTTTTATTATTTTCATGTTATAATCTGGTGAATTTTTATACACCCAGTTACACATTTGCTCTTTGAATCCAGCGTCAGTTGTCCAACATGTCGGTGATGTTGACATAGATTCTTGCTGACTTGGAGGATCTCGCTGTAATACGTCAATCGATTACAGCGATGAAAACAAAATTCTCTGAGTTAGTTACAAGAGTGACTGATGTTGAAAAACGAATTGATTTTTTGGAATCTTCGGAGAGGGAATTTACCGCTAATCCGCCTGCGACCAAAGTTGATTTGGAACAGATCTTGAGAATAGAAGCCGCAGGAATAATGTTCGAATTGTTGGAATTCCTGAGCATGAGGAGGGCAGAGATATGGTGAAATTCCTAGTGGAGCTTTTCCCGAGTCTGCTCGACATAACAGGCCATAAACTGGAAATCGAGCGAGCTCACAGAGTCCCAGTTTACAGATCTGCTGAGGGCGTAAGGCCCCGATCGATTCTGGCCAGATTTCTGAGATCATCCAATAAAGATCTTGTGTTGCGCCAGGCGAGGAGCAAAGGGAAGCTTTCTTGGAAGAACCATAATAGTTTCTTGTTCCCGGACTTTGGGAATTCAACAAGAGAGAAACGCGATCGGTTCAAGGAATGTAAGAAACTCTTACATCAGAAAAAGATCTTGTTTGCTCTGATGTTTTCGGCCAAACTGAGAATAGAAACGAAAAAAAGTATTTACATGTCCAAATCAGGCAATGTCTTTTATTGAATCAATGTCTGAGTAAACCATTGGATGTTTCTCATGTGAGTGGGTTGACTCGCTGTACTTACTCTTGAGGAACTGGGCATCATTTTGGTTTCTTTTTGCTTTTTGCGTTGGCTCTGCCTAGCGGCTGGAGCTTGTTTTGTGAGTAACATTTTTCCTTAAAGAAATTTTGCATGGAAGTTCCCGGCCAGTTTGGGAGTGGACACTACGGATGACCACAAAATATCTACATGCTCACACAAAGGATGTCTTTTATAAAGTTGACGGATTATGTTAGTCATGGTATATACTTTAATGCGGCCTCCGAGTGAACTGACTCGACCATCCGGGGAACCGGGATGCCGGTTTTGTTTCTTTTTGTGTTGGCTCTGCCTAGCGGCTGGAGCTTGTTCTATTGAATAACACTCATTTGGAACAGCTGTGGATTAATCTGTTCGTTCTTTGTGCTTATTCCTCCTGCTGGCTGTAGTTTGTTTTGTTGAGTTTTTTTTACAGGACATTGGAATGAATACGTCATCTGCTGAACTCATAACAGCCAGCTCACTGAACATTCGTTTGTCTGTCCGAGGAATCTGAATGGTTTATATCGGCTAGAATTTGTTTTGTGGAAGATCACACCTTTGAGACAGTTCTGTGGATGAATCTACACATTCTTTGTGTTCATTCTTCCTATTTGCTGGGTTTATTTTACAAAGTATTTTCTGTTATGTAATTTTGCCTCACAAATTTGTGAGGCAAAATTGAGCAATCCGATGGCAAGGTTGTCGTGGGGACTCGTGGGCGTTCATAGACTTTTTGAGTTTGCGCACGGTTTTTCTTTTTTCTATTTTTTTTTCGGGGGGAACTTCGGGGTTTGATTGTTTCACTAATGGGGAATGTGGTCTGTATAATTTTGTTTTTGACACACAATTAATTTTTTCTACTATATCAAAATGTCAAATGTTAATATGAGTGTACTATCTCTCTCCACAGGGAATGTGAATGGGTTGCGGCACCCCATAAAAAGAAGGAAGGTTATTACTTTTCTTAAACGTAAGAAATATGATATAGTGTTTCTTCAAGAAACACATCTCTCCCCACAGGAAGCTGAAAAATTTGGGAAGATATGGGGTGGACATGTTTTCTTTAGTGCTGGCTCAAGTAAGAGCAAGGGAGTCATTATATTGGTAAATAAACATCTACAATTCAAATGTCTCAAACAGACTAAAGATAAATTAGGAAGAGTAATTATTGTTTTAGCTGAAATTCAAGGACAAAGGTTGATTTTGGCTAATATTTACGCACCTAACGCTGATGATCAGGGTTGAAGGGATGTTGCAAGCCGCTGGCACCCCTCATGATATAATATTGGGAGGAGACTTTAATGTTTTGATGGACTCAGACCTTGATCATAGTGGCAAAGGTGTGTAAGCCCCCTAGAGCAACACTGACGCTTCACAGGATGTGTAAAAATCTTGGTCTTACAGATATATGGAGACTTTTGAACCCATCTGGTAGGGACTATACATTTTATTCATCAGTCCATAAGATTTATTCTAGAATAGATTTTTTTTTATATATCCAAATCCCTCATTTCATCTGTTGTCGATTGCTCAATTGGAAACATTTTAGTCTCGGATCACACCCTGGTGAGTTTAGAGGTGATACCAAATATAGAGAAAAATACATCATATAGGTGGTGCCTTAATGTATCCCTTTTGCAAAATCCTGATTTCCAACAAATGTTAAAGACTGAAATCAGTGTTTATATGGAGACCAACTGGTCCTCAGTATCCTTTGTGGGCATGGCTTGGGAGGCACTTAAGGCGGTTCTTAGGGGTTGGATCATACAATATGCCACATTCATCAAAAAATACAAACCACAAGAACTCATGGAGTTGGAAGGAGATATTAAAAGTGCCGAGGCAGAGCTGAAGCGCCGTATGTCATCTGATGGCCTCAGAGAACTGACTAGATTGAAATACAGATATAATACTATTTTGTCATGGAAAGTGGAGTTTTGGTTATTCAGGGCAAGACAGTCATACTTTGAGTTGGGTGACAAAGCAGGGAAGCTTTTGGCTATATATATAAAGCAGAGAGAGTCTTTTTCTACCATTCCCTCAGTGAAATCTGCTGGTGGTAAAATTTTTACTTCAGCCATTGATATTAATAATGTTTTTAAAGAATTCTATCTTGATCTCTATAGTTCCACGTCTTCATCTACTGATGAAGATATTAGAAACTTTGTGGAACCATTAGATCTTCCTAAACTGATGACTGAGCAAAAAAACTCTCTGATTCTGAGATAACCTTGGAGGAGCTTGACGAGGTAATTAAGTCCCTACCTACTGGCAAAGCTCCGGGGCCAGATGGTTTTGCCGCAGAAATTTTTAGATCCTATGCTACAGAACTGGCTCCACTTTTGTTTGAAGTTTATACTGATTCATTAAAGAATGGAAAGCTTCCTCCAACCATGACACAAGCCCGGATCAGTTTGATTCTTAAAAAGGACAAAGATCCAAGCGAGTGTAAAATTTACCATCCAATTTCCCTGATCCAACTAGATGTAAAAATATTGTCAAAAATTTTGGCTAATCGATTAAGTAAAGTTATGACATCACTTATACATATAGATCAGATGGGATTTATTCGTGGCCGCAGCTCTTCGGATAACATCAGGCGTCTCATCAATATCATGTGGTCAGTAGCGAATGATCAATCTCTGATCGCTGCCATCTCACTTGATGCCGAAAAGGCGTTTGATATGGTAGAATGGGATTTTCTTGTTAAGATTTTGGAAATGTATGGGTTCGGGAGTACATTTATTGGTTGGATTAAGTTACTTTATAGACACCCTGTAACAACGGTACAAACAAATGGATTAATTTCAGATTATTTTAATCTCAATAGGGGCACTCGGCAGGGCTGCCCTCTTACCCCATTATTGTTCTGTCTTGCCCTGGAACCATTAGCAGCCGCGATAAGAAAGGAGGATGATTTTCCAGGGATGGTGGCGGGAGGTGTGCCGCATAAGCTTCTGCTTTACGCAGATGATATTTTATTATCTGTCTCTGAACCTACTAGATCTATGCCTTGCCTCCACATAATTATTAATTCCTTTTCCAAGTTCTCAGGATACAAAGTCAACTGGGCTAAATCCGAAGCTTTGGCTACGACAGCGTACTCCCCAGTAACGGCTTTTCAGCCGGGCGCCTTCCAGTGGCCCAAACAGGGCATTAAGTATTTGGGGATTTTATTTCCAGCAAATCTGTCTGATTTAGTTAGTGTTAATTTTGACCCTTTTATAAAAGGTTTTCGAGCAATGTGAGCAGGTGGGCTTCATTACATTTATCGATGATTGGGAAGGTTAATGTTATTAAATTGAATTGTATTCCAAAATTTAACTACCTGCTACAATCTCTCCCTGTAGATGTCCCCCTCTCTTATTTCAAGGAATTTGATAGCATAGTGAAGTCCTTCATTTGGAATGGTAAACATCCCAGATTACATTTTAATAAGTTACATAGGCCGATAGACAAAAGAGGGCTAGGCCTACCCAAGATTTTGTTTTATTACTATGCGTTCAGTCTCAGACATTTGGCTCATTGGTCACTTCCACCTGAGAGTGCCCCTCCCTGGTTTGTTATTAAACAGGCAGTTCTTGCCCCTATTTCGCCATACAAAGCATCTCTATCAAACTAATCGGAAAAGTTAAGTTACACCCCGTTATTTTGCATTTACACTCAGTATGGACTAAAGTGTCCAGATTGTTTAAATTGGACACTTATGTAAATGTTGCCTCGAGCATATGGCAGAACCCAAGACTGTGTATTGGCAAGTCTCCTTTCTGCTGGCCTGAGTGGATTGTGAGGGGGGTTGCTACACTCAGTGACCTATATGAAAGTGGTGTGTTGAGATCTTTTGAAAACTTGGTCCAACATTTTGGGATCCCCAGACCTCAGTTTTATAGGTATTTACAACTGCGCCATCTGCTTTGTACTATTTTTGGGAGTAGCACACATCCCCCTAAGGAGGCAGATGCTTTGGGAGATGTGATTGCGGCTTTTGGAAAAGGTCGTTAATTCAGAGTATGGTGGACGGAGCCTTAACTACTCTCAAGAGAGTTTGGGAGAAAGATTTCAACTTGGCATTGGAGGAAGGAGTGTGGGCTAAGATTCTTAAAAACGTTAAGTCTGCATCTAGTGATGCAAGGGTGCGTCTTATACAATTCAATTCAATTAGACTGTATAGGCTTGGTCTTAAATACACACGCACCTGCTGGAGATGCCAATCAGAGGATGGAGACATGGCCCATGTTTTTTGGTGGTGTGTCGAGATCCAGAAATTCTGGTCGAAGGTTCAGAATTTTGTGTGCGACATGGTGGGCACTCAGGTTTCGTTTTGCCCCTGACTTTGTGTTCTGGGCGATGGGGCGGTCATCGATGTGAGGGATGGCCATATAGAGAACTGGGTTCTGACATGTGTGATGATCGCCAGGCAGGTTATTTTGAGGGGTTGGAGGTCAACTGGTGCCCCCCCATATCCGGAGTGGTGCACGGAGATGGGGAGGGTGGCAGCTTATGAGGAGGTGTCATCGGGATGACAGGGTGGCTTGGATAAGTTTATTCGGAAATGGGGCAGGTATTTGTAGTTTTTGGAGGGCTCTCGGGTGGGGTGTGGAGAGAGTAGTGTATTATAGTTAGTATGATTATTATGTGTATGTGTATATATATGTATATATATTTATGTTTGTATATGTATGTATGTATATGTGTATATATATATATATATATATATATATATATATATATATATATATATATATATCAAATCAAAATCAAATCAAATCAAATCACTTTATTGTCACACAGCCATATACACAAGTGCAATGGTGTGTGAAATTCTTGGGTGCAGTTCCAATCAACATAGCAGTCGTGACAGTGATGAGACATATACCAATTTACAATAACATCAAATTAACACAACACAATTTAAACATCTGTTATACACATAATTACACTCAACAATATACAAATAATAACATACACTGTACAGTATATAATACGCTGTTTTTGTTTTTTGTTTTTTTGTTTTTTACTATATAGATACACATTATTCAATAAAAATTAAAAATTAAAATATATATATATATATAAAAAAAAAATAAAAAAAAGTATATATATATATATATATATATATATATACATATATATAGAATGTACAGTATTGTACTGTATTGACATTCAGGCTGTCGGTTGATAGTCAGTTGTTAAGAGAGACATAATATAATAATAATATAATTTATGACAGTCCGGTGTGAGATATAAGAGTAAGAGTAATAAAGTGCAGTGCTGATGTATATTGATCATGAGAGATCAAGAGTTCAGAAGTCTGATTGCTTGGGGGAAGAAGCTATCATGGAGTCGGCTGGTGCAGGTCCTGATGCTGCGATACCGCCTACCTGATGGTAGCAGTGAGAACAGCCCATGGCTCGGGTGGCTGGAGTCTCTGATGATCCTCCGAGCTTTTTTCACACACCGCCTTGTATATATTTCCTGGAGTGAGGGAAGCTCAACTCCGATGATGTGTTTGGCAGTTCGCACCACCCTTTGCAGTGCTTTGCGGTTGTGGGCGGTGCTATTGCCGTACCAGGCGGAGATACAGCCAGTCAGGATGCTCTCTACAGTGCAGGTGTAGAACCGTGTGAGGATGTGGCGGTTCATTCCAAACTTCCTCAGCCATCTCAGGAAGAAGAGGCGCTGATGAGCCTTCTTCACAACGACTTCAGTGTGGACGGACCATGTGAGTTCCTCAGTGATGTGTACACCCAGGAACTTGAAGCTGCTGACTCTCTCCACTGGTGCTCCATTGATGGTGATGGGACTGTGTTCTCTGTCTTTTCTTCTGAAGTCCACCACAAGCTCCTTTGTCTTACTGACGTTGAGGGAGAGGTTGTGCTCCTGACACCAGTGTGTCAGAGTGTGCACCTCCTCTCTGTAGGCTGTTTCATCATTGTCAGTGATCAGACCTACCACCGTCGTGTCATCAGCAAACTTAATGATGGCATTGGAGCTATGTGTTGCCACACAGTCATGTGTGTACAAGGAATACAGTAGTGGGCTGAGAACACAGCCCTGTGGGGCTCCAGTGTTGAGGATCAGTGATGAGGAGATATTGCTGCCTATTCTAACCACCTGGCGTCTGCTTGACAGGAAGTCCAGGATCCAGCTACACAGCGAGCTGTTTAAGCCCAGAGCCCGGAGTTTCTCATCTAGCTTGGAGGGCACTATGGTGTTGAATGCTGAGCTGTAGTCTACAAACAGCATTCTCACATAAGTGTGCTTTTTTTCCAGGTGGGAGAGAGCAGTGTGTATTGTAGATGCAATGGCATCATCAGTGGAGTGGTTGTTGCGGTAAGCAAACTGCAGCGGGTCAAGATTGAGTGGCAAGACAGAGCAGATGTAATCTCTGATTAGTCTCTCGAAACATTTGCTGATGATGGGGGTCAGAGCAACAGGACGCCAGTCATTTAAACAAGTTATTTTTGATTGTTTTGGAACAGGCACAATGGTGGATGTTTTAAAGCATGTGGGGACTACAGACAAAGAGAGGGAAAGGTTGAAAATGTCCGTAAAAACACCAGCCAGCTGGTTCGCGCACGCTCTGATGACACGGCCCGGAATGCCGTCTGGACCCGCGGCTTTGCGGATATTCACCCGTCGGAAGGATCGGGTTACATCCGCTACAGAGACGGAGAGTGAACTAACCTCTGTAGCTTCAGCCGCGAGAGCTCTCTCCGCGAGGGCGGTGTTATTTCCCTCGAAACGAGCATAAAAATTATTTAGCTCATCCGGTAGAGAGGCAGCAGTGTTCATGGCGGAGTTTTTATTCCCTTTAAAGTCCGTGATGATGTTAATTCCCTGCCACATGCTTCTAGAGTTGGTGGTGTTAAACTGTCCTTCAATCTTGCTCCTGTACTGGCGTTTTGGTGTTTTGATAGTTTTTCGGAGGGCATAACTGGCTTGTTTATGCTCCTCCGCGTTCCCAGAATTAAAAGCAGAGGTCCGCACATTAAGTGCCGCGCGAACATCGCTATTGATCCACGGCTTCTGATTCGGATAGATTCGCACAGTTCTGGTCAGAATCACTTCCTCTACGCACGTTCTGATGAAACACATTACGCTATCAGCGTAAAGCTCGATGTCGTCATCAGAGGCGGACCAGAACATCTCCCAGTCCGTGTGATCAAAACAGTCCTGTAGCGTAGAGTCTGATTGGTCCGACCAGCACTGGATCATTCTGAGGGTGGGTGCTTCCTGTTTCAATTTCTGCCTGTAAGCGGGCAGAAGCAGAATGGAAGAGTGGTCTGATTTGCCAAATGGTGGGCGGGGGAGGGATTTGTAGCCATCCCGGAACGGAGAGTAGCAATGATCCAAAACCCGGTCCCCTCGTGTGTTGAAACTAATGTGCTGGTGATATTTTGGTGCGACTGATTTTAAACTGGCTTTATTAAAGTCCCCGGTCACAATGAACGCGGCCTCATGGTGTGCGGTTTCCTACTCACTTATAATCCCATACAGTTCCTTGAGTGCCCGGTCTGTGTCGGCTTGTGGCGGGATGTACACAGCTGTGATAATGACCGCTGTGAATTCCCTCGGTAGCCAGAATGGTCGACACAGAAGCATAAGAAATTCCAGATCAGGAGAACAGAAAGACTTGATGGAATGTACGTTCCTCTGATCACACCAGGATTTGTTGATCATAAAACATACACCACCTCCTCTAGTTTTACCTGAGAGGTCTTTCGCTCTGTCCGCTCGGTGCATGGAGAACCCCGCGGGTTCAATGGCTGAGTTTGGAATCTCCGCAGACATCCAAGTTTCTGTTAGGCAGATAATGCAGCAATCCCTCGTCTCTCGTTGGAAAGAGATCCAATATATATATTATATATATATATATATATACACATATACATGCATACATATACAAACATAAATTTATATACATATATATATACACATAATAATCATACTAACTGTAATATATATATTTGTATATATATGAGTCAGTTTGATTTTTATTTCTATATATTTTCTTATGTTTGACCACAGGGTTGTTTTTTGGGGGGTGGGTTCGGGGAGGGGGGGTTGTGGGGTTTAAATGTTGATTTTTATATATATATATATATATATATATATATATATATATATATATATATATATATATATATGTGTGTGTGTGTGTGTTTACATTTTATTGCTCATGTATGATTTCATAAAAATGTTAATTACAAAAAAATCTATTCCAAATCCGATGCTAAATTCTACTGAAAAGGGGCATTTATCTGCGACGTGCTCGCCTTGAATTATGATCATTGTACATTAAATATAGAACATGACACGCATTCACTGAATCAACATTAGTGAATATTTAATATACATATTTATTGAAACAATTGAATGAATATTGCAGGATCAATGGAACAACCCTAAAAGCCTGTTCTATACGGAAATCACCAAGTAAAAGTTACTTAACATATTTAAACAGTCAGGACATTGTTGAAAATAATTAACAGGTAGACTAAGCCAAATCTATGAGAGAGAAAAAAATGCGCTGAAAAGTCACGCGTATTTCACGACATGCAGTCATGTATTAGCCATTGATCTAATATGACAGCTGTTCGGTAAAGAACGTTAACCAATAACAATTACGATGTAAAAAAAAAAAAAAAAGTAGCTATAGAATAGAAAACATAGGCCTGTGATGTAGCCTACAATAAACCTAATGTATTCTTAACATGACGTGCACACAGAATCAAAGATAGTTTAACATGTTAAGCAGTCGGCACCTCGTTGAAAACAACCTTCTTAATCAGCAAATTAAAAAAAATTGCATACCTAGTCTAAAACAGTTATTTTCTAGGCTACTTACTCAAAAGCATACATTTTTGGATGAGTAAAATTAACACGTGGACATGGTCCGGTGAAAGACGGGACTTGACTCAACTGAGGCGGCTATCTTGCGCTTGAAAAAGCCCGCTCAGCGGAAAAATAACATCCAAGCATGCAGAGATGTAAAGAAGACTCAAATGTGAAAACATCCATAGGGACTTTCAAACATTTGGAAAGCCGATTCCCGCACCACCGAAGTGATTTCATAACTACTTTGCTGAGTTTGCTTATCTAGCGAGAAGACATTTTCCTGCGCGCGCCGCGAGTGAGAGGGGGGAAGAAGCACGTGCAGCCTGAGGTGAAATGAAACTTTGTATCTGCTCCAGATATCCTGTTTTTAAAATAATATTTGTATTATTAATTCTATTTAAAATATGTAACATTAATATGACAGTAATTTAAGTGCAGCCTCTGTAAAAATATAAAGCCAAACATAAATGTGTAAAAATTATTATCAGTTTAATGGGGGAAATATTAACCGACTAGTAATTCCAGTGTCGACTAGCAGCATCAGAACCGTTTAGTCGACTAGTCTTGCACATCCCTATTTATAAGACATTAATTTAACCGCTGGAGTTGTATTGTTGACGTTTCTGCTAACTGATTGTAATATCTGGAGCTTCAAAAGAGAAATCTCCATTCACTTGCATTTTAAGAACCTACTGAGCTAAGATATTTTTCTATCTTTCTTCAAATGTGTTCTGGTGAAGAAAGAAAGCCATACACACCTGGGATATCATGGGGGTGAGTAAATGAAGAGAGAATTTTTATTTTGGGTGAACTATCCATTTAATCAAATATTTGAAGGAAGGACATTAGCTGAGGAATTGAAGCTCCTCCATTATCTCCATGTGTGGGCACATGACTGGATTGTTACCAGTCCTTCCATTCATCTTCTTTGCCCTGTAATAGCTCTGTTTGAGGTGCTTTTAGCATAATGCATATCTGTTCAGGGGTTCGAATTAAACCTGCTACTTCTAGTTTTTTGCTTAATTTCTTAAAAAAAGTTAATCGTCCCTTGTTTTTTGCTCTCCGTGTATTTAAGAATGTTCACTTTTATTTTTCAGAGCATGTACACAACGCAGAGGCCAACTGTGGTCTGACCAATGTGTATGCTGGGTGAAGCAGGACTAAAAAAATGACTACAGAGCCATTGGCTCTGAAATATTTAGGAGCCAAATGGCTGTTTTTAGTTGCCAAATTAGAAAATTGCTCAATAGTTGTTCAGAAGAAGATGCTTGTTTAGTTAAAAATCAATATTATGTGTACATGCTAGGGCTGCAATGGTACATCCACACTGAACCAAACAGATACAGGGCCTGTATCTGGTATCGTTTCAAGAGAAGAGAAGCAATTTCATTGCGTTCCACGTTGATTTGATAATACTTTCATTCTAGTCTTCAGCAAATCAGCTGAAATGTATCTGGTTACCATGGAAATGACGTCATGCGCTTGGCACTCTCACTCTTTGTCATCCTGTCATTCAGCGCAAGTTAGAAAGGCCCAAATAAAAATGTTTTCAACAACGAGCTGAAAGAAGCTGATCAATTTCTTCAAGTAACACGTGAAAATGTGAGCGAGGATGTTCATTTTCCCCACGAGCATGGAGGTGAATCAAACAATGTCACATTTAGACAGCTACACTGCACTTTTTACAAAGTACAAGCATTTAAATGTTGAGATGTGGGGATTGAATGTATTTTGAATGTTAGGTTAAAATGTTGTGAATTGTTGCCCATCAGCCAAAATAAATAATTTAAAGAAAGATTCTTTGTTTTCCCTGCTGTACCAAAACCATACCAAACCGTGAAGCCCAAAACGGAGGTACGTACCGAACTGTGAATTTTTTGTACCATTGTGGCAGGAGAAAAAAAATCATATATATATATATATATATATATATATATATATATATATATATATATATATATATATATATATACTGTATATACAGTGCTGTGAAAAAGTATTTGCCCCATCCTGATTTCTTCTGTTTTTGTGTATATCTCATACTCATGACTCAACTATCAGAAAAACACTGGCCAAAAATGCCATCCATGGAAGAGTGGCAAGGCGAAAATCACTGCTAACCCAGAAGAACATTAAGGCACGTCTGAATTTTGCCAAAACACACTGTGGAACTGTTTGAAAGACAGGGGTCCCGTTACAGCTGGCGTAAATCAAACACAGAATTCCACTAAAAGAACATCATACCTACGGTCAAGCATGGTGGTGGTAGTGTGATGGTGTGGGGATGCTTTGCTGCTTCAGGGCCAGCGCGACTTGCAATAATTGAGGGAAACATGAATTCTGCTCTCTACCAGAAAATCCTAAAGGAGAACGGCCGGTCATCAGTCTGTGAGTTGAAGCTGAAGCGCAACTGGATCATGCAGCAAGACAATGATCCAACGCATAGGAGTAAATCCACCTCTGAATGGCTCAAAAGAAGTAAAACTAAAGTTTTGGAGTGACCTAGTCAAAGTCCTGACCTGAACCCCATTGAGATGCTGTGGCAGGACCTTAAATGGACAATTCATGCTCAAATCCTCTAATGTGCCTGAACTAAAGCAGTTCTGCAAAGAAGAGTGGGCCAAAATTCCACCACAGCATTGTGAAAGACTGATCTCCAGTTATCGGAAGCGTTTGGTTGCAGTTGTTGCTGCTAAAGGTGGCACAACCAGCTATTAAGTTTAAGGGAGCAGTTAGTTTTTCACATGGGTGATATAGGTGTTGGATAACTCTTTTGCTTCAATAAAAAATATATATATTTGAAAACTGTATTTTGTGTTTACTCAGGTGGCCTTTGTTATATCTCGTTTGAAGATAAAAAACAATTTAGTATGAAAAATACACAAAAATAGAAGAAATCAGGAATATACTTTTTCACAGGCCTGTATATCAAAATATTAGATCTGTGCATTGCAGTGTAAATACTGTCAAAGTGTCTTCCTCTCAAACTAAACAAGGCGTTTCATGCCCCTCAGAGGTGTTTTTGACAACTACAGTGTTGTACAGAGAGCAAGTGTCGATTGGTGAAAAGAAGCGTCATGGTAACTGGTGTAACCTCCGTTCCCTGATGGAAGGAACGAGACGTTGGTGTCGATGTAGTGACACTAGGGGTCACTCTTGGGAGCCCGAGACACCTCTGGTCTTTGATAAAAGGCCAATGAAAATTGCCGAGTGGTATTTGCATGCCACTCCCCCGAACATACGGGTATAAAAGGAGCTGGTATGCAACAACTCATTCAGGTTTTACGCTGAGGAGCCGACACAAGGTCCGGCCATTTCAGCGGGTAGTTCAGCGTTGTGGCAGGAGGGACCAACGTCTCGTTCCCTCCATCGGGAACGGAGGTTACACCAGTAACCATGACATTCCCTATCTGTCACTCACTCGACGTTGTGTCGATGTAGTGACACTAGGGGTCCCTATACAAAACGCCAAAAGGCTGAACTGTGTTACGTGAACTGGCGGTGTGTGGTGGGCAGACTTGCTGTGTGCCTCATAGCCAGCACACCAGGTCGACACGTAACCTCCCCAAACACAGTTATGAGTGTCGAACGGCCCTTTTTGGGGACAAGTCGACGACCCAAAGATAGAGACAGGCTTAACCCAGTCGTGGCCTCTTTTCCCCTTCTCTTTTTCCACTCCCTAAAAAAGAAGGGGGATTATCCGACTGGTTAATCTCCATTATCCGACTGGAAGGGGGATTATCCGACTACCTTGAGCCTTCAAGGTAGATCCTGCCCAATGGGGGAGGAGTTACTACAGCATGGAGACTGGGGCAGGGGGGTTCTGCCCAAGGAAGATGCAGTTTGCCAGCAGGGAAATGAATTAGCGGAAGATATAGATCCCATGGGGTTAGCCTTACAGGGAACCGCCACATGCGGAGCACTTACCCCAGAACCGGGCTCTTAGTTAGCGCGTGTAATGGGCCGGCAGCGAGTCTCTCCGAAAACTCGACTGCCACAGGGCTCGGAGGAAGTCAACCAGGGAACAAAATTTGTGAACACTACCGGGAATTAACAGCACACATCTTCAGCTCAAAAGGAGGTGGAAGGCGCTATGTGCAAGCGATACACCCGGCTGGCTATCCCGGGCTTATCTGCTTGTTGCGTGCCACTACATGGGATGAAACCGGTTCCACCTGGAGGTTGTAGAACCTTGCAAAGGTGTTGGGTGTTGCCCAGCCCGCTGCTCTGCAAATGTCTGTTAGAGAGGCACCCCTGGCCAAGGCCCAAGAAGCCGCTACACCACGGGTAGAACGGGCTCGTAGCCCTACCGGGGGCGGCATGTTTTGGGCGAGATATGCCATAGTTATGGCATCAACGAGCCAGTGGGCAATCCTCTGCTTGGAGACAGCGCTTCCTTTCCGCTGTGCACCAAAGCAGACAAAGAGCTGCTCAGAGATCCTAAAGCTCTGCATGCGATCCAAATAGATGTGTAAAGCACGCACCGGACACAGCGACGACAGGGCTGGGTCTGCCTCCTCCTGGAGCAGCACTTGCAGATTCACCACCTAGTCCCTAAAGGGGTGGTGGGAACCTTGGGCACATAGCCCGGTCAGGGTCTCAAGATCACATGAGAGTAACCTAGACCGAACTCCAGGCACATTTCGCTGACAGAGAACACTTGCAGGTCACCTACCCTCTTGATGGAAGTGAGCACAGTCAGGAGGGCAGTCTTCAAGGAGAGTGCCTTAAGCTCGGCTGACTGCAAAGGCTCAAAGGGGGCTCTCTGTAGACCCTGAAGAACTACAGAGGTCCGCTGAGGGAACGAGGCACGGCCTGGAGGGATTCAGCCTCCTGGCGCCTCTTAGGAACCTGATGATCAGATCATGCTTCCCTAAGGACTTACCGTCGACTGTGTCATGGTGTGCTGCTATGGCAGCAATGTACACCTTCAAGGTGGAAGGGGACAGCCTCCCTTCCAACCTCTCCTGCAGGAAGGAAAGCACTGATCTGACTGCGTGTCTCTGGGGGTCTTCCCGACGGGAAGAACTCTACTTAGCGAACAGACGCCACTTAAAGGCATACAGGCGCCTCGTTGAGGGAGCCCTAGCCTGAATGACCATGTCTACGATCGCAGGTGGGAGACAGCTTAGGTCTTCCGCGTCCCGTCCAGGGGCCAGACATGGAGATTCCAGAGGTCTGGGTGCGGGTGCCAGATGGTGCCCCTTCCCTGAGAAAGAAGGTCCCTCCTCAGGGGAATTTTGCCAGGGGGGAGCTGTAGTGAGGAGCGTGAGGTCCGAGCACCACGTCTGGGCGGGCCAGTAGGGTGCTTACCAGAACGACCTTCTCCTTGTCCTCCCTGACCTTGCACAGGGTCTGTGCAAGCAGGCTCACTGGGGGAAAACGCATATTTGCGAATGCCAGGGGGCCAGCTGTGTGCCAGCACGTCTATGCCGAGGGAGGCCTCGGTCAGGGCGTACCAGAGCGGGCAGTGGGGAGGATTCTTGAGAGGCGAACAGGTGCACCTGTGCCTGTCGAATCGACTCCAAATCAGCTGGACCACCTGAAGGTGGAGTCTCCACTCTCCCCTGAGGGTAACCTGTTGTGACGGCGCGTCCGTCGTAGTGTTGAGGTTGCCCGGGATGTGAGTGGCTTGCAGCGACTTGAGGTGCTGCTGACTCCAGAGGAGGAGACGGCGGGACATACAACGAGAGCGCAAACCACCTTGGCGGTTGACATATGCTACCATTGTCATGTTGTCTGTCTGAACTAACACGTGCTTGCCCTGGATCAACGGCCGGAACCTCCGCAGGGCGAGCAGAATTGCCAACAACTCGAGGCAGTTGATGTGCCAACACAGCCGCGGACCCGTCCAGAGGCTGGTGGCTGCGTGCCCGTTGCAAACGGCGCCCCAGCCCATTTTGGAGGCGTCTGTCATGACCACGACGCGCCTGGGGACCAGTTCTAGAAGAACACCTGCTCGTAGAAACGAGAGGTCGGTCCAAGGGCTGAAAAGACGGTGACAGACCGACGTAATGGCCACGCGGTGTCCCGTGGCGCCATGCCCGTCTCGGGACTCGAGTCTGGAGCCAGTGCTGAAGCGGCCTCATATGCATCAACCCGAGCGGGGTGGCCACCGCCGAGGATGCCATATGCCCCAGGAGCCTCTGAAAAAGTTTCCAACTCCAAACTGAGAAAAGAGATGCTCTGAACCGGGAGGAGCTTGCTCTTTTCCCAGCTGACCCAAAGCCCTAGTCGGCTGAGGTGTGAGAGCACCAGGTCCCTGTGTGCGCACAACACGTCTCAAGAGTGAGCTAAGATTAGCCAGTCATCAAGATAGTTGATAATGCGAATGCCCACCTCCCTTAACGGGGCAAGGGCAGCCACTGCGATCTTCGTAAAGACGCGAGGAGACAGGGACAGGCCGAAAGGGAGGACTTTGTACTGATACGCCTGACCCTCGAACGCGAACCACAGGAAGGGTCTGTGTCGAGGAAGGATCGAGACGTGAAAGTACGCATCATTCAGGTCTACCACCGCGAACCAATCTTGATGCCGGACGCTCGCTAGAATGCGTCTTTGGGTCAGCATCTTGAACGGGAGTCTGTGTAAAGCCCGGTTCAGTACTCGCAGGTCCAAGATTGGCCGCAACCCACCGCCTTTTTTCGGTACAATGAAGTAGGGGATGTAAAACCCTTTCTTCATCTCGGCTGGAGGGACAGGTTCTATCGCGTCCTTCCGTAGGAGGGTAGCGATCTCCGCGCAAGGTAGCAGCGTTTTCGTCTTTCACCAAGGTGAAGTGGACACCGCTGAACCTGGGCGGATGCCCGGCGAAGTGAATCGCACAGCCGAGTCGGACGGTCCGGACCAGCCCTCGTGACGGATTGGAAGGCGCAAGCCATGCGTCCAAGTTCCGTGCAAGGGGGACCAAAGGGACAACATCATCGGATGTACCGGCAGGTGGGGCCTCGCGGCAGGGCGGAGCTCGAGGTGCCACACCACGTCATGGCCGTGCTGAGTCCGAGGACATCGAAGCACTTACCTGGCTCCTTGTGACCACCCCCAGAACAGCCTGGGATGGGGGAGGAAGAGGCCTGTCCTCGTGACCCGTGGAGACTGTCACATCGAGGGCGGATTTGTGCCACAGCTGGGCGCTCAGGGCGGGAGACCGCCGCTGGAGTGCCACCCTGCCAAATGGAGTGGTGGACGGTGGTCGTGATGCCAGCCGTACACACCAGATACGTGACCCAGGGAACAAGGAAACCACTCTTGCTGAGCTCTTGAGTACTGCAGCCACTTGGGCATGCAGCGCAATTAAATGCAAAAGGTAACAAAAAGATGAAGATCTGCTTACCAGCTCCAGAGCAGCGGGTTTCGTTGTCCCTGGGTCGCCCGTCTCAAGGGCGCTTTGAAGCCTTTCACGGGTTCTGGGCAGCCGCGAGACGGGTGGCGTCTGCTTCCTGCGTTGGGGTCCACGCCGGGGCCGGGCCGAAGGGGCGGGCTGCGGCGGAGCCGGTGCATTCACCGCAGGGGTACGCCCTTGGTGATGAGTAGATGGGGTGCGGGATCTTGAGCCGTGCCGGGGCAGGATATGCCGGCTAGCACCCATCTACTGCTCTACCATCGAGAACTGCTGGGCAAAGTCCTCGACGGTGTCGCCGAATAGGCCCGCCTGGGAAATGGGGGCAGCAAGGAATCGTGTCTTGTCGGCCTCACCCATCTCGACCAGGTTGAGCCAAAGGTGGCGCTCCTGGACCACTAGTGTGGCCATCGTCCGCCCGAGAGACCGCGCCGTGACCTCCGTCGCTCGGAGAGCGAGGTCGGTCGCCGAGCGCAGTTCCTGCATCAATCCCGGGGCAGAACTACCCTCGTGCAGTTCCTTTAGCGCCTTGGTGGACTTGCAGGAGAGCCATGGCGTGCAGGGCGGAGGCGCCCATGCCAGGTGGCGGTGCTCTGCGGGCATAGGTGCACCGCGAGCACCTTAATCCACCGGGGGATTGACGAATAACCCTTGGCCGCCCCACCATCGAGGGTAGTGAGAGCGGGGAAGCTGAAAAGATCGGGACCGGGCAGTAAAAAGTGCCTCCCGCGACCTTGTCAGCTCTTCATGCACTTCCGGGAAGAAAGGAACGGGGGCGGGGCGTGTCTTTGAGCGGTGCCGCGAGCCCAGGAACCAATCACCGAGCCGCGAGGGTTCAGGGAAGGGCGGTGAAATCCACTCTAACCGACGCTCGCGGCTGCCCGGGAAAGCATGTCCTCATCTCCGCGTCAGCCTGTGACTGGGCGATCGACCCCGAAGGGAGGAGCCCAGCTGAGGCTTCCGACTGGACGAGCCCGCTCTCCGATGCTGCGCTCGAAAGCTCATCACTTTTGCGGGCTCCGAATAAGAGGTTGAACTCGCCGTGAGACGAGCCGGCAGACTCACCCGGAAGCCCGATCGGGGCAGACGAGCGTGCTGGGGAATGGGAGGTCCGCAAGGGGATACCCGGCGGAGGTGGTCCCATTGGGGTCCCCAAATCGCCCCCAGCGCTAGCCACGCTGGCTTCAAACCCGTGGGTAAAAGGGCCAAGGCAGGAGCCTCTGGGGTGGCTTGCTTTCTTACGAAGGCGAGCCGCGACCACAGCGTTGCCATGGACATATTCTCGCAATGAGAATGTGACCATCCACGAACGCTGTCTCCGCGTGAGCAGTGCCCAGACACGAAAGACAGTGATCGTGACCGTTAGAAGGAAAGAGATAACGAGCACAACCAGGAATAACACACAATCGGAAAAGCATCTTTAAAAAGACGCGTCTTTAAAAAGACGTTCCGTGTGTGCGCTCTTTTAGAGAAATATATACTCTTTTAGAGGGGAAAAATGCTCTTTCAGAAAATATACTCTCTAGTTTTTCTGCCGAAGCGCCCAGGGGCATTCTCTGCAGTGCACCAGTGCAGAGGAGGGAGAAGCCGCTGAAATGTGCCGTCAGATCCAGCAGAGGTGAATGAACAGTAGTATTCAGCTCAGTGAGCATGACCGTTCGGCTCTGAAGAGAAATGCTGAATGAGTGGTTGCATACCAGCTCCTTTAATACACGTATGTTCGGGGGAGTGGCATGCAAATACCACTCGCCAATTTTCATTGGCCTTTTATCAAAGACCAGAGGTGTCTCAGGCTCCCAAGAGTGACCCCTAGTGTCACTACATCGACACCAACGTCGAGTGAGTGACAGATAGGGAACCATGGTAAACCATTCAGAAACACAAAACTTTGAGCACATTCTTCATGGTCATTTACCCTTTTCACTTGACTGGAGGAGCAGTGAGTGGACAATGTAATCTGTGCCAGCACTAACATTAAGACTGTTCTTCTAGTAAAAGTCAGGATAAATCACAGCTCTGCGAGAACTTCTCGTACATACACAGATGCTCCAAAACACTGACCTCAACATCTGCCTTTGACACTTATGTAGGAGATGAGAACTGCATTATAATTTTGGTGAAGGGGTCTTATTGAAAATAAACTGAGATGACATCATCTCCACGAAGAAATCTCAGTTCTGTTGCTTTGCTCCTCAAATCCTTCTTAGGGTTAGAAGAGAATCTGATCACAATCAGCCTCAGCCGAAACAAAATGAATCTTTTAGTTCTGTCTCAGTTGTGTCCCTGTACAACATAGGCTCCAGGACAGACTCTTTCCCTGAGACCTGCAGACAAAGCTTAAACAAGAACATTTCCCTGGCTATAGGAATTCTATGTGATGTTTGATAGATTCGCCAATAACTGTTTATTATCTGTTTAATATCTGTAATGTTACTGGGCAGACAAGGCAGCCAGGAACAGACACAGGAACAGATGAAGACGATGATGAAGTGTTGTGAACCCAAGTGCAGTTTATTCCAGTAAATCCAAAGGTGAAATACAAAGTGTGAATCCAAAATGTAAAACAAAACGAAAACCTAAACTTGAACTTGATATAACTATAAACATGAACAAGAATGAGAACTTGACTAATAAACTTGACTGAAACTAGACTTGGCTGGAAAGAACTTGAATAGACTAGACTAGACCTAAGGAAAGTAATGTCTCCCTGCTGAAAAGACCAGCAAAGCTGGTTACCAGTATACATAGTGTTTTGTTTGCTGGTCCCCAGCATGGAATGCTGGTGTACTGGTGGCCCTGGTTTAGCCAGCAAGACTTGGACCTTGGTCAAACAAAAAGACTGTGCTGGTCAACCAGCTTGGTCCACAAAGTTTTGCCAGTGAACAGATTGGCTATGCAGGTCTACCATCTAGACCAGCACTAAACAAGTGACAACTTGGACCAGCATGGAAATTCATGCTGGTGTAAGCTGGTCTTTTCTGCAGTGTTATATGTAACTACAGCTTGTTTAACTAAATCAAACTTAAAAAAAAAATTAAAAAAAGGATCATATTGAGAAGGCACTTTTGCTTGTTAAGCATGCAGACATATTTAACAACTCATAAAAAGAGTGTCAGATCTCCTCCATCTCTGCCTCTCTGACATGTAGGTAGCAATAATTAAAGCATTTCATGTGCTATCAGCAGTTTATCTCATTGGCAACACTCTGATCACATCAAATGCCATCAGTAAACTTCCCAAAGGCAGATGTGATTCCAGATTAGGAGGGGAGGACACACTTAAAGGACACTCTTTGGCTGAACTTGATTCAATCGTGGACAATGGTTCCACGTGTTTGAAATTAGTTTTCTTAACTTAAAATTACTATGAAATCTCAACACAAATGCTTTGTGTAAAGGGGACCTAATTGAATTGGGTAAACCCAAGAAAATTAGACTTGTCAAAGTAACTCAAATAAACCTCTATTTTTTTCTTTATGTACAAACTAGTGACTGAATTTTAGAAAGCTAAATACATGATAGTAGAAAGCACTACAAAGTGTAGCTTAGTAACTTTGCTATGGTTAGCACAGCAATTTCTGAATAAAGAGGGCAATCAATATCATGTGCCACATGTGCCTGTCCTCATCATAAGCTCAAGCTTCACTCTTCACCATAATGGTAACCCCCAATACTCCAACATAACAGAAACTCTTCTAAATCTCAACATAATAAAGCATTAAACACTTCAACTTCCACAAAAAGAAAACAAAAACAAAGCCAGCTGGGAACTAGAAATCTCCTGGCAAGTATCAGATAACCAAACAAAAAATATTAATGTTGTCCCAACACAAATGGATTCAAGTAAACTTTTTTTCATTGAAACAACTCAAAAGATGATTCTGTAAACCTAACAATAGTGAAAGTTTTTTTTTTTTTTTTGAGTGCACTCAAGCAGAAAGTACACAAGAGGAGAACAACAACAGAACTCTTCTCTATCTTGACACATTGAGACACCCAAAGACACGTCAGCTCAGAAAACACATGAGCCGATCAACATGATAAGTTAGAGACAGCTGTAGAGATTCTCTGTACAACAGGATTGTTCATAGCAGAGAGAGAGGGATGAACCTAGACAAAACAAAATGACTCAATGTACTGCTAATTACAAGGCCAGTTCAAGCTCATTCCTTAGATTATTGCAAGAGAACATTTGCCAGCCTATTTACATCATCCCCACACGACGGCTTGTAGATTTTAAGACTGAATGCTAAACAAAACAGTTAGAAAGGCTAAATGTTAATACTCAAACTCCAACCTGCTCCAGGCCTCCCACCTCATTTCACATACACATTCTGAGATGAATTTTCACCCCTTTCCCGTTAACTACGAACTATGAGTCAGCAACTATTATTAAACACAGGTATCTTAAACAGACTTGCTTACAGAGAAATGACCCAAGAATAATCCCCCCGGATTTAGTTTTGTGGCAGAGCAGACACCTAAATCAACTGTAACCATGACTAACAGCACTCTGGGGCAAAAAGAATTAGTCAGATAAATAAGAGAGAAAAGTCAACGGCCTGATGGACATCTAGACTTAGGCTGATGTAATAAATATTAAGTGCATGTTAAGTAGTAGCTCATATGGATTTACATGTTTAACTGTCTGCAATGATTTATTTACATGTGATGCACAGACTTTGGGAAAAGCATTGAGTGGACAACTTAAGCACAACTTATTTACACACACATTTATTTGTGTTTCTCATTCAAATTTGGGTGGAACATGTTTTTTATTGTGACAAAAGTGCATGTCACAACATGAAACTTTTGTAGATAAGGCCTTGGCACTGACTCAAATTTAGTCTGTCACAAAATCATTTGTAAGCAGCTTTAATGGACCAAAACAGTATTATCATTGTATTAAAAGAATATTCTGGGTTCAAAACAAGTTAAGCTCAATCGCATTAGTGGCATAATGTTAATTACGTACCATTAATTCGACTCACCCCTCCTTTTCTTAAAAAAGAAGAAGCAAAAATCAATGTTACAGTGAGTCACTTACAATTTTTGGAGGGTTTAAAAGCAGAAACTTGAAGCTTATAATTTTATAAAAGCACTTGTGTTAATTCTTCTGTTAAAACTTATGTATTATTTGAGCTGTAAAGTTGTTTAAATGGACATTTTTACACTAATTTTAGGGTTTGTTGACATTAAATCGTCATGGCAATGAAGTAAAATTGGCTATAACTTTACACAGAAAAGGTTAGTAAGTGATTTTATCACACTAAAACCACGTTAACACGCATATTATCTTATCATCATGATGGTGCCGCGGATGGCTGCCTCGGTGTGGAGCTCCTCAGTTCTTTTGTTGTTTTTGTTGGTTTGTCCTGTGTTTAGTAATCTTTTTCCAGTCAGTTTTAACAGTGACGAACTGCTGAACATTCAACAGCATGTACCAGACAATCTTTTCCCGGTTTTCGAATATTCAGACGTTTTGCTAGACATTTTAGTTGGAGGCGCAGCTCTGCTCTTCAAGAGACACAGGTGAGGGAGACGAGCCGGTGTGCTGGTCAAACTCCGTCGGCACGGATTTCGAACAGCGCTGCCGAGTATTCACTTAGAGAATCTCCGCTCTCTTCCTAACAAAACGGACGAACTACATCTCCTCACCCGCACAAACAAAGACTTTTCAACCTCTGCTGCCTTGTGCTTCACAGAAACCTGGCTGAAGCCATTCCAGACAGCGCGTTACATCTGCCGGGCTTCCAGCTGTTCAGAGCGGATCGCATCGCGGAGTTAACGGGGAAAACGAGAGGCGGTGGAACATGCTTTTATATCAATGAAAGTTGGTGTACAGATGTAACAACGTTAAAGAGGATGTGCTGTCCTAATTTAGAAGCGCTCTTTATTAACTGTAAGCCTTTCTACTCGCTGCGGGAGTTTTCCTCGTTTATTCTGGTAAGTGTGTATATCGCGCCAAACGCATGTTTGAACACAGCGCTGCAACAGCTGGCTGATCAAATCACAGACATGGAACAACAATACCCGGACTCAGTTATTATTATTCTTGGGGATTTTAACAATGCAAATCTCACACGTGAACTGCCCAAATACAAACAGCACATCACATGCCCCACCAGAGACAGGAACATACTGGATCATTGTTACACAACAATAAAGGATGCATATCGCCCTGTCCCTAGAGCAGCTTTGGGACTCTCTGATCACTGTCTGGTTCATCTTCCAATCTATAAGCAGAAATTAAAATCAACCAAGCCAGTAGTAAGGACTGTAAAGAGATGGACCAATGAAGCAGAGCTGGAACTACAAGCCTGCTTTGAATGCATGGATTGGAGTGTTTTTGAGGCTGCAGACACCAATCTGGACGAGCTCACAGATACTGTTACATCATATATCAGTTTTTGTGAGGATATGTGCATTCCTACTAGGACTTATTCAACAATGACAAACTGTGGTTTACAGCAGAGCTCAGGCAGCTTCGTCAGGCCAAAGAGGATGCTTACAGGGGTGGGGATAAAGTCTTGTACAATCAGGCCAGGAACACACTGAACAGGGAAATCAGAGTGGCTAAAAGAAGATACTCTGAGAAGCTGAAAAACAAGTTTTCAGCTAACGACCCTGCATCAGTGTGGAGTGGCATGAAACAACTTACGAATTACAGGACTCCTACCCCCAACTCTGTGGTTGACCAACAACTGGCTGACGACCTGAATGTATTCTACTGCAGATTTGAAAGGCCCAATCTCACACCCCACACCCGCTCTGACCTTCACTTCACACAATCACCAACACCTCCTGCAACCCCCCTCCTCCCCCCTCCTGCTACTCAACCTGCACTTAAGATCTGTGAAGATGATGTGAGCCGAGGCTTTCAGAAACAAAAGACGAGGAAGGCTTCAGGCCCAGATGGCGTCTCACCAGCGTGTTTTCGATCCTGTGCTAACCAGCTGGCCCCCATCTTCACACAGATCTTCAATAGATCACTGGAGCAGTGTGAAGTCCCATGCTGCTTCAAATGCTCAATCATTATTCCTGTCCCAAAGAAACCAAAAATCGCAGGACTTAATGACTACAGACCTGTCGCCCTGACGTCTGTGGTCATGAAATAATTTGAGAGACTGGTGTTGGCCCACCCGAAGAACATCACTGGACCATTTCTAGATCCCCTTCAATTTGCTTATCGAGCAAACAGGTCTGTGGATGATGCAGTCAACATAGGATTGCATCATATCCTGCAACATCTGGATAAACCAGGGACATATGCAAGGATCCTTTTTGTGGACTTCAGCTTTCAACACCATCATCCCAGCTATACTCCAGAATAAATTACACCAACTCTCTGTTCCCATGTCTGTGGATTACCAGCTTTCTGATGGACAGGCAGCAGCTTGTGAGACAGGGGAAACTCACTTCTAGCACCTGTACAATCAGCACTGGTGCCCCCCAGGGATGTGTGCTCTCCCCAATACTCTTCTCCCTCTACACCAATGACTGCATCACTAAGGACCCCTCTGTCAAGCTCCTGAAGTTTGCAGATGACACCACTGTCATCAGCCTCATCTGAGATGACAATGAGTCTGCATACAGAAGGGAGGTTGAACAGCTGGCTGTCTGGTGCAGTCAAAACAACCTTGAGCTGAACACGCTCAAAACGGTGGAGATCATTGTGGACTTTAGGAGGAACACCCCAACACTGTCCCCCCTCACCATTCTAAACAGCACTGTGGCAGCAGTGGAGTCATTCAGGTTCCTGGGCACTACCATCTCAAAGGACCTGAAGTGGGAGAACCACATTGACTCCATTGTGAAAAAGGCCCAGCAGAGGTTGTACATCCTTCGCCAGTTGAGGAAGTTCAACCTGCCACAGGTGCTGCTGATACAGTTCTACTCAGCGGTCATTGAGTCTGTCCTCTGCACTTCAATAACTGTCTGGTTTGGTTTAGCTACGAAATCAGACATCAGAAGACTACAAAGGACAGTTCGGACTGCTGAGAGGATTATTGGTTGCCCCCTGTCCCCCCTTCAAGAACTATACACTTCCAGAGTGAGGAAAAAGGCTGGAAAAATTTCTCTGGACCCCACTCACCCTGCCCACTACCTTTTTGAACTGTTGCCTTCTGGCCGACGCTTCAGAGCTCTGAGCACCAGAAACCATCAGGCACAGGAACAGTTTTTTCCCTCAGGCTATCCATCTCATGAACAGTTATATTGCCCCACTGAGCAATAACTATGTGCAATACACAGTTTAGTCTTTCTTATATTTATACAACACATCAAACCTCTTCTGCCATTTCATTCCTCTGAGAAAAAAAACAAAAAAACATTTGCACTGTACATAACAGATTGTATTAGATTTGCACTACCCATGTGTATGTGTGGATGTATATATGTGTGTCTGTACGTATGTGTATAATTATTTTTTATTTTTTATTATTATCTATGTCTTGCTGCTGTTTTTGTATTGTTTTTGTATTGTTGTACACTGGAAGCACCTGTCACCAAGACAAATTCCTTGTATGTGTAAGCATACTTGGCAATAAAGCTCAATCTGATTCTGATATTGTTTACATGGCTATATATGTGGAGATGTGGTTTATATTGTCTTGTGGCTATACTTTTGTAACAGTGAGTAATTTAATGTTTATGGATTGGCCCCCATTCACTTCCATTGTAAGTGCCTCACTGTAACCCAGATTTTAGCATTTTTTTTTAAAGAAAAGGAGGGGTGAGTCAAAATACATTTTTGTGTTAATCCATATTATGCCACAAATGCTGTCGATTGAGCTTAATTTGTATTGAACCTGGAATATTCCTTTAAGATAGTATTGTATTTAAAAAAAAAAAAAATTCAATTTGGAATGTCCAATTCCCAATGCTCTCTAGGTCCTCATGGTGATGTAGTAACTCGCCTCAATCCGGGTGGTGGAGGATGAATCTCAGTTGGCTCCTGTCTGAGACCGTCAATCCGCGCATTTTATCACGTGGCTTGTTGAGACCTAGTGCGTGTGGAGGCTTCATGCTATTCTCCGCGGCACCTGCACAACTCTCCACACGCCCCACCGAGAGGGAGAACCACATTACAGCGACCACGAGGAGGTTAACCCATGTGACTCTACCCTCCCTAGCAAGCGGGCCAATTTGGTTGCTTAGGAGACCTGGCTGGAGTCACTCAGCACACCTTGGATTTGGGTGCTGTTTAATTATTTATTTAACTAATAATATGTTATAAATTTACATCATAATTTGAATTCAGTTATTTATAAATTAAAACAATATTGAAGATATTTAATATACAATATTTAAAATGAAAAAATACACAAACTTCTGCCAAACAAAACTGGCACTAATGGCAACAACAACAACAACAAATTCAAATACACAACAACCAGATTGTCATCCATGTGACCGTTACCTTGATGATATTCTCAAAGATCGTATCTCTAAAGTCGAGCAGAGCTTTCTGGTCGAACTCTTTTCCATGGATGATCCTCATTTGTTTGAGAAATGTGGATTTTCCGCTCTCTCCGGCGCCCAGCAGCAGGATCTTCACCAGGCGCCGCACCGAGCGCCTCTCGCGCGCAAGCATGGCATCGATCTCGCGACTGCGCCGCTTCGCCTCGCGCTCCTGGTTGACATCTCGCTCGCGGGCTCGTTCTTTCCCGTTACTCCTGTCATCATGAGCGGCCTCAGCGGGCAGCAGACACCGGCTCAGGGTGCGCACCACGCCAGCCATGCCTTACGGTTAAGCCAACTTCAACACGGGTTAGTTACCACCTGATGTATTCATCCAAGTGCCAGAGAACTTCAGTTTATGTTTTGTACAGGGAATACATAGACCAGACTCTGTTTTCACCGGCAAGCATCTATTTATGAACATTCACCGGTTAAAACAAACTCTAAATGGATCAAACATAACAACGATCCGCATTTGCTACCATTATAAAGACATTTCTGAAGGAAAACCGTGATGAGGTCCTTCCTCGGTAAAGCGGCCACTTTTGTCCGTTAGAAGTATTCAAAGCCAGCTGCCCACTAAACAAATCCGTTGTTCGTGGTCATGAAATATATAAAGCGGTAAATGTGGTCAGTAAATGTTATTTAGCTCAAAGAAACGTATTCCTTTACAGACTGAAGGCGATCCCAAAGTACGTCCCAAAAGTTCATTCTGCAGGCGCGCGAGAGTTTGTGACTGTTTCTCAGTGTTGGGAAGTTTCTTTGATGGACTGACTTACGCCCCTCCTGCTGTTGTGCCGCACGGCCGTCAGGGGGCGCCAGTGAGGCGGCAAGTGAGGATTCCAGTGTCAGCTATGTCTTTGTATTACAGTGGCCCCTTGTTGTCTCTCTTGCACTGTTGTCTCAGAGGCAGTGCATGTTAAAATCTCATACCTGGCAAAAGCTAATGAGGAAAAAAGGTATCTCATTGGCTGAAACGGTTTGCTTTGTGCAAAGTAATTAGATGCATGTGTTTTCCCTATGAAAATATTTTCTTCCATTTGCATGCAGGGCATAGTGTAATGCTTGTTGCTCATTATATTGAACAAACCCTTAAAAGGTATTTAAGTATTTGTTTGTGCTACATGAACGGTACCTGAAATGGCACAACTTGTAGATTTTCACCTAGTGGACATTGGACAGTAAAATAGGTGAAAAAATCCCCTAGACCTACTCTGAAGAAGGGGCCAGAGCCGTGTCTAGAGATATGATAGAGACTTTGGGGGCGAGGTATTTGTATCAGCAACCCCTAGCAACCAGCCAGAACACCCTAGCAATCCCCGTACCCACCCTTAATACCTTAAGTTCATGATGGTGACTGTTCAGAAAATGTTTTCCTCAGAAAATATGAAAATCTATTTTCATCCTATATTTATTTTTAGGAAAAACATGTTTTTGGACCCATTGTGGTACAGAGTTGCCATATGCCAATGTTTCCCAATTATATATATATATATATATATATATATATATATATATATATATATATATATATATATATATATATTAATATCTATTTTATGTAAAAAAAAAAAAAAAAATCAAATGGTAAAAATATTCCACAATTCCAAAACTCCACTGTTAGTAGAAAATAATGCGTAACATGCATAGTTAAAGGTGCACTACGTCATTTTTGCACCTTAAAAAAGTTTTACACCTAATGAAATCAACACTACGATCACACTTTATTTTATTGGGTATTTGCAGAGGTAATTACTGAGTAATACTAATGAACCACCTGTAATTGCTGTGTGACTGTTTTTTTTTTTTTTTTTAGAGCTGCTTGTACTTATTGTTATTATTATTACTGGAGTAACTCATATTTTAAGTAATAATTAACATGTAACATGTGTAACGCAGACATTGTAAAAAAAAAAAGTGTTATCAATAAACATTTACTGTATGTTTACAATGATGAAGATTTATATCAGTCATATTAGTGGTCTAGAAAAGCTATTTTATACTACAATGGGCAAGTCGCCCTCTCATGAAGACCACCTTGTTGAGATCACATGACAAATACTACTCACTGTAAATTGGGAACCCCCATGTCCTATGAATAGGAAATTCTTTGCTTGTGTGATGCTGCATCTGTGCCAATACATGTTAATATAACAAGACTATGTATCGGCCAGTGAAACAAAAAATTAACTAGTGCACCTTTTGATGTTTTGAGAAAGTTGGGGGGGTTACATGTCAGGAACATGGGTTATTATTGAAAATGTGATTATATTCGGGTGATCCTCAAGAAAATTGTCAAGAAAATATCCTATATAAATTACATATTGCATGTAGAAAATGAAGCCTTCATTAGGGCCTTTAAGAGTTTTTACATTTTGACATTATTTTCATGATAGTTTAGGACATTTTACTTGCCAATTTTTATTATTGCAATGTGAAGAAAAAAAAAACATGGTCATTATGATATTGTCATTACCTCAATGTGAAAAAATGATATATTATTTAAATTGTAAAGTACTGATGCATAGTAGTACTTCCTTGGTACTGCCTTTCATCTTCACTGATTTGACTTAAAAAAATAATTGTACAACAGGATATTTGTTACTGTAATACAGTAAAATAAAATAAAATAAAAATAATACAAAAAAGACTGTTACGGTAATTATAACCATCATTGAAGACAATGGGAAAAGTACGAGTGAAATGTCCACAAGTGCTAGTGATGAGAATTGGGGGGTAAAATGGGCTCAAGTGTCCTGAAAATAATGTCACAATGCAAAAAATCATAATGGTCCTATAGGCTTCATTTTCTTTATCTTTCTCTCCTTATATATATATATATATATATATATATATATATATATATACATATATAATGTCATAATTTTTTTTACATTTCTTTTATTTTTATTTTTTTTATTATTATTTGTATTGATTTGAGGTTAAATATGACCAGGACATTTTCTTGACAGGTTTATATTTCTACACTTTATTCATTTCATTTCATTTTTATTTATTTATTTTGTATGAATATCAATAAAAGGGACAGAGCTAGGATAGCTTTATTTTTGTAATGTAGTCTATTTTTTGCATAATCAAAATATTTCAAATAACTGTTCATTCAGCAGAGGGCAGTGTTAACCTATGCTTACATCTGAATCATTTTCCATATGCACATACATCACTTGTTACTGTGAAAATGAACTCTGCCTGTCAGTTAGATGTGTGAGTGTAAACCAAAGAATGAAAAATTGAAAAAAGAAAAAATGTATAGCTCCACCAACAGGTAAAGAGACCATTTAATAAGCACATGTATCGAAACATAACTTGTTAAAGAGGAAATTTGTGATCATTAGTCTGGCTTTTTGCTCATGTGTCTACATTTAGACCTCTTTATCACATGCCAAAACATAATACATATACTGACAACAACATCATAAAATCTTTTAATATTTAAATGTATTCCCAGCACAATGGCTGGGCACTACAAAGACATTTCCTTATTAAAAACCACAGGTGCGGAAAGTAAAAGTAGAACAGGCTAATTTCGTGCCACTGACTACATGTAAAAAAAATAAAAAAAATAAAAAATAGACTTCTGACATTAGCATATAAATAGTCACTTTTTTTCACTCCTCCTCGAAGTAGATTATTCAGTGCCATTCATAGCTTAGAAAAAAAACCCTCTCTGATTACTGTGGCCTGATGCAGAGTTCCTAAACCTATTTGTTGAGTTGATGTGCACAAGGAAAACATTTAATGGAAAAGCTTTCAAGTTGACTTTCAAGCAGGAGGTTAATTGGACTGGGTTTTTGGAGGAAAGATGAAATCAGCATGTACACGAGATGCAGCTGAAGAGGCTTTCAGAGAGCAACATGGCCATGATTTCACATTTTGATCACCAAATCAAAAAACAAAACACAAATATACATATCCATTCTTCTGATTGGATAAATTGCACTTGAGAGCATTCTTGTGGAGAGTGTGTTGATGCAAGCTAAAGTTGAAAGAACCATCATCATCCATGTTGCCTACCATACTTTCGAGCAGTGGCAGCAATGCACATGATGGAGAAGAAAGTGCCTGTAACTTTGGAAATATACATAGTTATTACCACAATGTTCCACTTTGTTGTTATAGATAATGACTTCTGCTAACTGCCTTAAATGCAAATTTTATTTATATTTTTTGGGGTGTAGTGGTCAAAGTTGTCTTACTGTAAGTCTTTTGCATATTTTTGTGACTGAACACAGTATGTGTTGTGTCTGCCAGCATAAAAAAACCATTGACTATTTTATGTATCTTGCATAAGAAATTCAGAATAGCATAGACATAGACATGGACTTAATAGTTACTGTAATAATAAGATACTCTTAACCTTGTTTTCAAAAGGCGACTACATTATTTAAGCCATGATAAATAGGAATGATAAATAATGTTTTTCAGACACAAACATTTGGTGAATATTTGACAAGGGAATCAGACAGTGAAACATTAAAAAAACCATCAGTATGCTTTCAAAGCTTTGTCCAGCCTAATTAAGTGTGATAAGAATAAACTAAACCCAGTGTGCATTTGGTCTCTGTTCTTATTACAATGTCTAATTATATCAATAAAACAGCAAATAATTAAATCCATGGCACTTTTTGATTCCAGCAAAATGACTCTCATACACGAACAAGTTTAAGTGACATTAATGGAGGTCTGTTTGTGTTCACAACATGATCACACAGGAAACGGGTGTGGGGGGGGGGGGGGGGGGTCTCTTCCGTGCGGGCCAGTGTCATTGATGTTGTAGCGTGAGTGTTTCTCCAGCGCAATCAAGTTGGTTATGGTTAGTGCTTCACTCACACTTGGGGGGGGGGGCATTGGGATAATTTGGGGCCAAAAAGCCCACCCCAGCACCCCTAGATCTGGCCTGTCATTTACCCTGAAACTGACCCCATTCTACTGAATTACTGAGAAACCTCATTCTCCATCTCCCAAATTACTGACAAGCACTATACCCCATCAACCATTTTTGCATCAGTTCAAAAGTTTTCACCTTTTCCCGTGGCACTACTGATAGTGCAGTGTGCAAGTAATTTCTGAAATATGAGTTCTGGTCCCATGGAAATCAGGAATTAACCGCATTCACATAAACAATGGTGAGCACAATTCTGAGTAGGGTTGCAACGGTATGAGATTTTCACGGTATGATAACCATCTCAGAAAATATCACGGTATACGGTATTACACAATTATAATAAAATTAATAGAATAAATAAAGCTAACAGAATTATAATAATAAACTGAATTATAACATGATAAAATTGAGTGGTTCTCAACTGGTTTTGCTTCAGGATGCAGATTTTAAAATGGAAATCAAGTGGCGACCCACTATAGTAAAAACGTAACCTGTATTTAATGTATCTGGGATGCATTTCCTTTTATGTTGCATAGTTTTGTTCATGGTTTTCAAGTACAAGGACATGCATCAAGTGACATTATTTTTGTTGGTGATGTCAACAACAAAAGCGACAGGAAGTTTTTTCTCCCTCCTTTTAAAAATTGAAGTGCATATTTACTTATATGAGCCCATTATTATCCCATTTGTTTCCTAATTTCAAACAGAACATACATATTACACAGGAGGAAAGGCTCCTCATTACCATGGTTAGGTCAATGTAGCTAGTCTTAAATTATTATTATCATTAAATCTCCCTCAGCAGTCCTAAATAGACTATCACTTGTGCGGCCGCCGAAATATCTTCAATGGGAGAACCATGTCATTGTTCTTTCCCTGCTGTCCGCAACCCAGTCCGAATAGACCTGCAAACCACCAGTTGAGAAACACTGCTTTAACTCACACACACACTCACTTATGTCAGACCCCCTCGCTTCTCTCTGACATTTTCTCCGCTGCATGTGTGTGGCGCAAGTTGACGAGTCTGACCCTAACCCTAACAGTCCAGGAGGAAAGGAGATGCGCACGCGCAGGTGAGATTCTCCGTCCTGTTGCATTTTTTTCCTCAACACCGTAGATAAGCAAATGTACATGGTATGAAAACAGTCAATTTTCATACCATGGTATACCGTGAAACTCTAATTCTGAGGTTACATTTTCGCACTAAAAATAAATTTTTAGCCCATTGATGGTTAGGTTTAGGGTTGGGGTTTAGGTTAGGGGGTAGAATTAATAAAATATGCATTCCTGTTGACTGTATTACATCATTTAGAACAACAAATACTACTCGCTTTTGGCACCACTCTGTGGACATTTCACCGTTACAACACTTCCAGCCTTGGTCACTGGGGGCAGTGGTTCGAATTATGGTGAGCACAGACCGATTTCAGTAGCAGAACTTTTGACCTACTGTTGCTGAATTCACAGTCTGTTAGTCTGTTAACATTTCATACTGAATACTTAATCACCATGATGAAAAATGAATAATAGGATGGTTTGCTTGAAAAACAAGCCCATGTTTTTCATAACGAATAAAGAAAGAATGAAAGAAAGAATGCTTGTAATTGAATATGACTAAGCAGATAATAGTATCAACTCTAAAGTGATAATTTTAACACAAAAGAGAGCAAAGAGTAGCACATTGTTGATGCTCCCTTTATTGGGATGAGCTCGTTCAAATTGCGGAAACTCTTTTTATTGTCCTGACTCCACAAAACACATTAAACACCTTCTAAGGATGCAGCTGATGAGCAAAGGCCTCTATTTTCTAATCAGAGCAATGATCTTGAAAATGTGTTTTCATAATCAACTGTAATAAACATTTTTCCGCACATTTGACATTAGTATTTAACATATTTAATAGTGTGGAAAACATATTTACCTGTGTTTTGGTAAACAGCATCTCAAAAGGATGAGTGGGATCTGAATGCGTATGCATTTGTGGGTGAAATATGGAGTGTTACTGCTCAGTATCACCATGTTGCATGGGGTTACAGATGGTCTAGGCACAAAGTTCTGATGTCCGTTACAGACACACCCTGATGGAGAGTCTGTTATGGCATTTCAGCTCCAGCGCTCCTCAGATTTGACTGGTGGATACAGTGACCGCTGCATTTAACAGACTGGCAAGCCATCTGTCACATCAAAGCGATACCCTCGTGATGTACGCAATAATTCCTGTAGCTGTCAGTTGTATAAGAAAGGCACAAAAAGAAGAAAAAACGTGTAGAACATTGCAGCACATCATTGAAAAGCTTGACTGGTTGCTGCATTATGTCTAGACTGGTTGTTCGCATAGTGGTTTTGAATATGCGATAGTAAAAAATACAAATAATTTGTTTTTACATAATGCTATCTCTAAAGCACATGGGTCGCAACAGTATAATGCACAGCCACTGAGCAGGTCTAGGGAGAAACCAGCGTTGTTTGCTCTAGACATTCACAAAATGATGTGTTTGCATTGATGTGCAAATTATATTTTCTTATCTCTACTTCCCCCTTTCATGAAGGAATCTTAAACATGGTAAACAATAAGCTGACATATTAAAAAGGAAACAGGGCATTTCGTTCTGCAAAACAACTTGCTTATGACTAAAAACGTGGTAGTCCTTCTCTCTAACTTCTTGAGAAACTTTAGCAGAGTTGTATACAATCTTATGTGAGGCATTACATTAAATGAAACTTATTTCCCTTTGTTTTAGTAAACAGTGACAGACCTGAGAGTTTCTTGAATGGTATTTACAATCACAGTGGAAAGTTGGTTTACCGTCAGGGTTGTTGTCTGCAAGTGACGCTACTCTGAGAAGAACCACCACCAACACCACATGAAGCAACAAGATGTCTGCTGTCAGGGAGCAACAGAAATTTCCACTGCTGCGCTCGTGACACACTCTGTCCAGGATTTCTCCTCTTTTCAAGCCCTTTGACTGTTTTTCAGTTTTCATTTCAACAGCAAAAATGTATCAGATAGTTTCTGAAGCATAGTACGCATGCCTCATAAAAGATCAGCAGCCGAAGCATCTAGTGAGTTTTAACCCTGATCACTGTAAGCATTCTCAGCTGGATGTACACATCAGATGACAGAAAACATAAACTCTGCTTCTCAAAACCATTTAATATAAAACACACCTTGCATTGAGTCAGCTGCATAAAGTACATTCTTGTGTCTTTTTCCAAACAATGTAAAATAAAAAATAAAAAAGTAAGATCAAGGGGCATATATCTCATTACAGCTGAGAGAAGGGCAACAAACAGTAGACAATTTAATGACCCTCCCACAGCATCTTTGCCCCTGGATAAAACTAAGTTAATGACAATAATAATAATAATAATAATAATAATAATAATACATTTACAAACATAATACATCAGGAAATGTCCTACCCTGTCTTTGCCGTCTTCTGCAATAGAAATTGCTATATATTTTCATTTAATTGGTGCTAATATGGAGCTTTGTGGTATAGAAAGTTTCTTTATGAACATTATTAATCTAAACAATAAATATATTCACCTCTGCATACAGTATGTTTAAATCAGATAGGCAAGATAGGAAGTAAAAATGACATGTTCAAAAGTAACGGCAGTGTCCTGCAGCGCAACATGCAATACTTCTAAAACTAAAACTATTTAACAAAAATTCAACATGAAATATTTGTACTTTTAAAAATTCAATTGTCACACCACAGGACTATTTATGTAAATAAGCACACAGAACCTAAAATATGTACTTTCCCTTATACGGGTGATTCTCACGAAACCTGTCCTGGTCATATTATACATATTATTTTGTACATATTGAATATAAGGCCTACATTTAAGACCATTAAGATTGTTTGCATTGTGACATTATTGTCAGCACTTTTTTTTTTATTACTGTATTACAGTTTTACAATGATTAAAAAATATATATACACTACCGGTAAAAGTTTTGAAACGCTTATTCTTTATTATAATTTTTTTTCCCCCACATTTTATAATAATAGTAAAGTCATCAAAACCATGGAATAACATAAATGGAACTATGGGAATTATGTTGTGACTAAACAAAATCCAAAATAAATCAAAACTGTGTTATATTTTAGCATCTTCAAAGTAGTCACCCTTTGCCTAGAATTTGCAGACATGTACTCTTGACATTTTCCCAACCAACTTCTTGAGGTATCACCCTGGGATGCTTTTTAAACAGTATTGAAGGAGTTCCCATCTATGTTGGGCACTTATTGGCTGCTTTTCTTTATTATTTGGTCCAAGTCATTCATTTCAAAAACTTTTTTTTTTATTACTAAATTGTAGTTTTATAATGAAATAAATTAATATGGTGGCACAATTATATTTTTGTCTACAAAACTAATTTCAAACATTTAAGCATACGCCTTCAGATCAAAAGATTTTTAAGATCATGAGAAACATTTCAGTCAAGTGTTTCAAAACATTTGACCGGTAGTGTAAATCTGTGAAAATGCAAGGTAGTACCAAGGAAGTACAACTATGATGTATAAATAATTGACAATTGAAATAAAATAATTCATTTGTTCACATTGCAGTATTAAGAATATCATAATGACTGATCTTTTTTCACATTACGGTAATGAGAATTGGGGTAAAATGTCTTTAACTGTAATGAAAACAATGTCACAATGTAATACATCTTAATGGCCCTGAAATAGGCTAATTTCCTACTGTATATGTAAAATATAATTTCTTATTTGTTTACTTTGATTTTGGGGTCAAATAAGACCGGGACATTTTCTTGACTGGTTTTGTGAAAATCTCCCATACTCCCATTCTTTTAACCAAAAATCCTGATGCTGAAAAAAAAAAAGGTTTATGTCCATGTAGTCAACTATAAACCATTTGTCTCAGGTCTGAATGCCAAGCAGTACAACAGATCTAAATCTATACAGAATGTAATAAGAACATTGTTATGCATCAGAAATAGCTCTCACACATAAAGACCATCTGTAATATAACATCTAAACGAAATGAGTGCCCACTGTAGGGCAGAACATACCAAGAACGTCTGGTGGTAGTTTTTAGAACAATCAATGACAGCTTAAACAGAAACCACCAAAGCACTACAAGATAATGCCAACATAAAAAAACAAAGCTTCACAAGATGTCAGTCACAGTCTTGTGCTCAAAATGTAGATCAAACAAAGTTAATGCCATTGAACTAGAGTATGCAATGTTCAAAAGCTTGGCAAGTACAAAGGTAGCAGCTGAAACAGGCAAAGAGATAAGCCACACTTGTGTTATCCATATTAAAGCTTACCACAACAACCAAAACACATTCCAAATGACATACGGAGGGCTCATATTAAAATAAATATACAAGTAACAAATTAATAAAAACATATTCATCTACGTAATGTGCCTTCAAAGAAAACAAATGTGGCTACTGCATTGATAAAGGCATCAGATTTAATGTACAGTTATACATATAAATCTAATTTGTGGTCACAACTGAAGCACAATGCATTGGGCAGTGCTCTATTGAGTATTACAGGTGGAGAGTGGACAGGATAATGTTTTATTGACAACAGCTTCGCTTCAGGAGAATAATAAATAAGAAGCTTTGGGATGAGAACATTTCCAGTTCTTACAATGAATACCTCAGGGGTGTCAAAGGATTCCTTGTCCACGTTTTTTTATTTTATTTTTTTTACTGCGAGAGAAACACACTACGTCAGTCTGCAGCCTTTGACAGAGTCACTTCCTGTTCATGCGCCTGTGCTGCATACATTCCACCCCCGAACTGGAAACAGACAGAGTTTCGGTGTGCAGACATACCATAAGCCGTATCACAGCGTATCCTTATCTGCTCTCCTGATAAGGTTAAAACAGGTCATTTAAAGTAGATCCTGCTCCACCCAGACCGTCTTCTTTTGCTCCTCAAAAATCTTGTCCTTGATGATTTTAAGGAGGTCCTCCACCCCACCCCAAAAGTCTGACTCCACGCTGGCATACAAGCACGGCAGAGTCTCGAGCTCCTTCTCTTTGGAGCGGCACATCTTTAAAAACTCATCCTCAGAGTCCACCTTCAGAGGCAGTCTTCTGCTTAGAGGAAAACATAATAAATGATTACTAGTTGACCTTGATCAATGATGAAAATTTAATTGGAATTAGAAATGAATACAAAACAGAGAGAAAATAAGAGAAACAAGCAATTTCTGACTTGTTTAATCTTTGCAAGCTAGATGTAAAAAGATCTCAGAAGATTGCTTGCCTTAATTTTTTTATGTTCCTTTCACAGATTTTGATGAAAATCACGATGGGGTAGATCTCCCTTCTTAGCAGGTCTTTCACACAACTCAGATCAGCTTCCAGTAGACAGTGCTTATTCTAAGAAATACATGAAGACTAAATAAACATTTTCCCGAAGGAAATACCAGTGCTTACAAAACAGCAAAAAAAAAACAAAAAAAAAAAAAAACAGAATGTTAAAGTTTTACATAAAATGATAGTTAGAAAAGTTAAAAACCCAAATGTAGATAAAGTGAGAGACATTGATAGTAACATGTTTCAATGGATAAACAGATCAATCAAAATTAAGCATGCATAAATACATACTTAAGAATGACCAATCGCAATTAATTATGCAAATATAACGATGACGTAATCGTTGTTGATTAGATTTCGAATCCTGAACATTCTAACAGTGTATATCATTTTAAACCTTTAATCTTAAATTTCTTCAAAACTATAATGTTTTAAAAAAAAAAAAATCTAAAACTTATCAGCTTTACTTTATAAACTAAGGCTGAAGTCATCTACAAAACAAAGTTTGAATGGAGTATGTAAAATCTGAATTAACTGCAGAGTGTTTTTAAGAAAAATATTAAAAAAGTGGACTTTTAATCCAGTGCTGTAATAAACAAAGACAAGCAATAGGGATTATTTGACAAATTACACAATAGTTCACATAAAAAGTGACACAATTAAAGATCATTATGAACAATAAGTGCACATTTTGTTACAATTTAAAATGTATATGTTGAGAATACATATAGTGAGGCTTCTGTTCTCATTTCTTTGTCCAGTTTTTGCCACAACTCGAATGAGATTTGCAGTGGAAAGTTTGACTCATCTCCTGACAGATTAGTATGTGAAAAACAATATGCTGCCTCTTGTCTAACCACCTGATAAAACCCCAACAAGCAGACTGCATCTACAGAAGGCTTCAGACATCTCCTACATGCTGCTGTTTAGTTCCCTTTTTAATAAAAAAATAAAATAAAAATAAAAAGATGCAGTGTTTTATAGAGCTCTTCTTGTGACTGCCAGTTCTTAAAATGGTTCTACTTCTAGTTTCTGTGTAAAGGTGGGACAGGATCCATTCACAAGCAGAGAGCATGGGAGTTAATTGATCTGATTTAGACTAGAACACCTGTCACCTATTGAGGACTTGGAGTCCCACCAAAAAATCAAATGAAGGAATCAATTATCACTTAATTCAAAAATAAAAATGTCTTAAAATCAATTATTAAATGTTTGTTAATATCTATAAACAAAAAAATAAAAAAAGATTTGCAGGCAGGCAGTCATTGTGCATCTAAGGGGCGTGTCTTAAAATTCAGTTGGGCGCTCCCATGTGTGAACTTTCCAATGCATGGCATCTCAATTGGCAAATGGATAAAGAAAAGCATTTGGCAAATGCTTTTTTAAAATGCAATTTCAAATATGCATTTAAAACCATTTAATAATTTATTATATTATGGTTAAATTCGACTACATTTTTAAACATGAACTGAATAAACATTTTTAAATATGGGTATTCATTCATCAATTTGAAAATGGTTTATTATTTAAATATTTATTTTTCAAATAATATATTGATAATTGATTGCTATATTTCATTTTTTTAGTCTTCCATAGTCACCAGTCTACCTTGGGTCACTGTTCCTCAACTGGTGTTGTGTCACATAACACTCGCTCCCGTTTCCACTGATTTCAGAGCCAAACATTGATGCAGCTGAATACATTACATAACCCACCCACCAAAATAAATAAATAAATAAATAAATAATAATAATAATAAAATCTTACTTCTAGTTTGTGAACATATTTTACCATCAAAAATATAAATACAATTTACAGCTATTGATTTCCACATGATATTTGTGAGTAAAAGCTTTTTTTAATGACAGATGGGGAAAATAAAATGGCTGAAGTGTCTTTGTAGCATGACAAAATTAGTGTCCGGACACTGAATGCATGTTGCTTTGCTGCATTGGGCACTTGCAGTGTAGAGAGCTTCATTGATTATAATTGAAGCAATATCGTTTTTTTATGCATGGAACAGTGCCAGATTGGTGGAAAGGGGGTATGAGTCTTCTAGGAAAGGGTTAAGCTCTCACCAAGAGGAAGCACTTCGAAATGAGTCGTGAGACTTGCTTGGCAAAGCAGCAAATATATAAAGATCTGACAACTTTGAGTAAGCAGAAGAAATGACAGCACATAAAAGCAAAAACATAATTCAGCTATTTTTAAATTGTCTTGAAAAGAGCATTCATTACTGTACCTTGGAGGCAACTGCTTCAATATTTTCTGGGGTGATACATTCATATGTGCCTCCCTGCTTTTCTTTGGAATAAATGATGGGCTCAATCTTCTGTTTCATGAGGAATTCATCTTTTGTCAGAATGTCTGAAAGGAAGATGAATTAGTAGTGCTTTAGTGCAAAATTTTGTTTCTATGAAAACAATGCTGACATTCCCTGTTAAATAATAATTGATTAAAATTATGTTAATGTTCTGCTTGTAACAGCTGTATTCATCTAAATCTTTTTGAGGTATTTTACATATATTTCATGAGACTGTACTAAATATAGACCGAGTGGGATGTTGCCTGTGACATAACGGTTGAACTCATGGAAAAGAGATAAAAATAACATAAGATCCTTTTCCCAAGATAAATATATTGGACATGTGATCCACAGTTAACAATCTTTTTGCAGTTTTTGTTCAGTGAACAGTATGGCTCTGTTCCAAAAACCTGGACAGCATTTTAAAGGAATATTTCGGGTTGAATACACATTAAGCTCAATCGACAGTATTTGTTCATTTTTTTTTTTCACATTTGTTCACAGCACAAATTCACTTAGACTCATCTCTCCTTTTCTTTAAAATAAAAGCACAAATCAAGGTTACAGTGTGGCACTTACAATGGAAGTGAATGTGGACAATTTTTGGAGGGCTTAAAGGCAGAAATGTGAAGCTTATAATTTTATAAAAGCACTTATATTAGTGCTTCTGTTAAAACTCGTGTATTATTTGCTGTAAAGTTGTTTAAATTGTCATTTTCACAGTCATTTTAGGGTTTTAGGTTTTATTGACATTACATCGTCATGGCAACAAAGTTGTAAAATTGGCTATAACTTTACACAGAAAAGGTTAAGTTATTTTATCACACTAAAATCATGTTTACATGCATATTTGTTTATGTCTTGTGGCTATATTTTTGAAATAGTGAGTATTTTAATGTTCAAAAATTGGCCCCATTCACTTCCATTGTAAGTGCCTCACTGTAACCCAGATTTTTGCTTTCTTTAAACAAAAGGTGGGGCAAGTCAAAATAAATTTTTGAGGTAATCAATATTATGCCACAAATGCTGCCGATTGAGCTTAACTTGTACTGAACCGGGAACAGTGCATTAAGGCATAATTTGAAGGCAAGAAACCAAACGCAAAAGCTATTCCAAAAGGTAGGCAGTAATATGCTGACTTATAAGATACCTCGATTTGGCCAGATTTTAAAGCAGTATTTCATGTATCCTTTACAGAGGTAACAACTGACCCCTCACTAAGCACCCTTTTTGGGGGGGGGGGGGGTATTTTTCCCCTTTTTCACCCAATTTGGAATGCCCAATTCCCAATGCGCTTTTCTTTTTTTTTTTTTAAGTCCTTGTGGTCGCGTAGTGATTCGCCTCAATCCGGGTGGCGGAGGACGAATCCCAGTTGCCTCCGCGTCTGAGACCGCCAACCCACGCATCTTATCACGTGGCTTGTTGAGCGCGTTGCCACGGAGACATAGCGCGTGTGGAGGCTTCACGCCATCCACTGCAGCATCCACGCTCAACTCACCACACTCCCCACCGAGAACGAACCACATTATAGCGACCACGAGGAGGTTACCCCATGTGATTCTACCCTCCCTAGCAACCGGGCCAATTTGGTTGCTTAGGAGACCTGGCTGGAGTCACTCAGCATGCCCTGGGATTCGAACTAGCGAGCTAGAGAACTCCAGGGGTGGTAGCCAGCATCTTTTACCACTGAGCTACCCCCCACTAAGCACCCTTAGTTACGGCCGCTCGCTCTGACAAGCTCTGCAAAACTCCCCATAAGAATGAATGGGAGATTGCCGTGAACTGCGCAGTTTTTGGCAAAATATTCTCATAAACGCAAGGGATAATATTCTTACATGGGCTGAAATGAAAGAGTGACATTGTAAAGCATATTTATCTGACATTTTTTGTAAAATAAATTGTTAAAATACACAGTAATTTGATTGAAAACTCTGTAGACTGTGAATCAGAATTGAGGCAAACGATTATCAGTCACATAAAAAGAGAAAAGCATCACTTGATAGCAATTACAAACCTCACAACATTAGTATAAGTGAAAAGAACTGCTTATAACATCTCATAACACACTCATTTTGATGATGTGAACTGTTTATTTACCATCACCTTTACTAAGACCTAAATCAATACGTAAATGAATTAATGTTAAGTTGTTAGCTTTAATTTACCTTGGAGGAAATGTAGGTGACTTTGCTGATGTTATACAGGCACATTTGGGTATGAGGAATGATACACCTGAATCCATAGCATGCTCTTCTCAATATTTATTTGAAGTTTTTTTTTAAAGAAAGAAAAAATACTGCGTGTATCCTCTCTGGGAACCTCGTGTCACTGTTACATGTGACCCAGCAACAACAGTTTTTAATTTTTTTTGGATAATTTCGATAAAATCCCACTTAAAACTACTCAAATACACATTACTTCTGTAGGCTCTTATTGTAAAAAGGCAAACGTGTGTCAGAGTAATGGCGGCGGGGCAACAGTTGCTAAGACAGGATTGGTCAGAAACGCTTTTAAGGCAGGGCTTATTGAAGGGTCAATTACAGAATGTATAGTGACAAGCTCTGAGGATGGCAGATGACTCAATAGGAATGTCGACTACAAATATAATTCACATAATTTAACAATATTTCAGTCTAAATTAATTTTAAATGTAACCAATATTTGAGAGTGCTACTTTTTGTTTCAGCTTATTAGAGTATTGCGTCGCTATAAAAATAAAAATCTCCAAATTATTAACTTTTGAGGTTCAATTTCAGTTAGGATGCTGCCTATTTAGGCACTAGACTGCAAGGCAGCTTACTAGGTTTTGAAACATCATCACCGCAGTGCATTATAAATCAAGGGACAAACCCTCACAATTAAGCTTTACCTGGTTTGCAGATATTGAATTCCATAGCGCCTCCAAGATTGAGGAACTTCTGGACGATGGTCTTGGCCAGGACGTTGGGGGTGAAGAGGACAGGTCTTTTGCGCTGGCATTGGTGTGGAGTCACCAAACTATATGGAATAAGGTTCAAGCTCTTATTTAAGTCACTCTCTGGGTCAGACGAATCTGGAAGAATGGAAACAATTCATGGGTTAGCCTTAAACAATCAGTTCACCCAAAATTTTAAATATCATTACTTAAACACCCTCATATTGTTCCAAACCCATTTCTTTTTTTATTCTTCTGTGGAACACATAAGGAGAATTTATGAAGAACATCCTGGCAACGTTTTTTTTTTTTTTTTTTTTTTTCATTTAATGAAAGTGAATAAGGACTGGGGCTGTTAAGTTCCAAAATGACAAAAAAGGACCATTAAAGTGGTCCATATGATTCTATTACAAGTCATACAATAGCTTTGTGTGAGGACAGACCAGAATATACTGTATATACTGTAGATACAACAGTTATATGGGTTTGTAACAACATAAGGCTGAGTAAATAATTTTTGAGCTAACTATTCCTTTAAAAGCAGTTTAAAGTAATTGTAATTCAGCTCTAAATACTAAAGAGAGGCGTGAGAGGACCTGTGATTAATGAAGTACGACACCCACCACAAAGATTACCTGGAAACAGATGAGTAAAAAAGAGGGTGGTCATTCTTACCCTCAGGCCTCAACGTTTCAAAGCCTGGTCTGGAGACCGATGATGGATTCCCTCCATTGACAATGCGGACACGTTCATTGCTGTTCATCCTCTTGTACTTGTTATCCGTCCTGCTGACAAACTGACACCAGAGATCTCTTTTAATCTCAGCAAGACACTTTTCTTCTATCTACAGCTATTCCTCATACTGTGCCATGGAAAGCAAACTCAGGAGGACCTGTTACCTGTAATATCTGACAGATGAAGATACTGGCTCTGGACAGGCGTGGGCTGGACTTGGGGTCTGGAGATGGTGTGGGTTCCTCAGGTTGTAGAGTGTTCTGTGTGGACAGATGGAAGTAAGAATTCATTGGGAAGGGAATATGAAAAGCAGGATTTTCCTGGCTATTTTGAAGTAAAAGAGTTAAATGTATTATTTAGACTCTCAAATGTTCACAGTGTAAAGCTTCATTCAGTCTTCAGTCCAATTTAGAAAATAAAGTTGCAGAAATGGGTCTATTAGAAATTGTCATGGTTATGATATAATAATCAATGTTCCCTCTAACATTTGTTCTTGCAAATCCCATTTCTCTATTGGGCAGAACCTTCGGCCACCTGAGTAGAATATTTTATTATATACTGTATATGTATATATATATATATATATATATATATATATATATATATATATATATATATATATATATATATATATATATATACATGTATGTACTGTATTATCCAACATACCCTACCTCTTCTGCCATACATTCACTTGCATCTGTATATAACAGATTTGTATTTGTACATATGTGTATATATATATTTATATATATATATATATATATATATATATATATATATATATATATATATATATAGCCACAGTATGCAAGAGACTGGCTTGTCTTAAGGTCAATATTAGGTCAAAAATGGCAAAAAAGAAACAGCTTTCTCTAGAAACTCATCAGTCAATCTTTGTTTTGAGGAATGAAGGCTATACAATGCTTGAAATTGCCAGAAAACTGAAGATTTCATACAAAGGTGTACACTACAGTCTTCAAAGATAAAGGACAACTGGCTCTAACAAGGACAGAAAGAGTTGTGGAAGGCCAGATGTACAACTAAACAAGAGGATAAGTATATCAGAGTCTCTAGTTTGAGAAATTGACGCCAATTTTTCACGTTATTAATGTCCTGATCATACATTGTGATCAGCTGAATGCCAGTTTGCTGAATAAAAGTACCAATTTCTTTCCATAAGAGCAACATCTGTACATTATTTCAAACATTTGGCCGCCAGTATATATATATATATATATATATATATATATATATATAATAAAACCAAAAATTTTGTTGGTTCCAATACCTGTGAAATTTCACAATTCTTGATATTTGAAACTCAACACCACAGTAAAAATGGATATTATGCTATTAAACATACTCCTTTATTTGAAAAGTTAAATATTAATGTAAATATAAAGATAATAAATAAAAACAGTGGACAAGACATAAGCGACTGTTTATATTAATCACTCTTGGGATGGGCATTGACCATGAAGCACATTTAATTGTTCGGACGCGCAGCCACATATCCACATTCACCAATAGCGCTCGCGCCTCACAGTAAATGCAGTATGTTGTTTCACGACTCAGTAATGTGTATTTCCACCTAGTTCTCACAAAATTTCACTCAAAGCTTCAGCTCCATACAGGAAAACAATGAACGTTCATATGGACTCCAGTTGAAACACTGAGCGTACATTTAGCTCTGATTCAGGAAAATGTTCCCACACAACTGAGTCCGCCATCTGCGCGCATGTTTTTTCTGTCTGCTTAGAGGGAACATTGATCACAACTATTAACAATAACTCTACTCATGTGGCTACTCATGTTTATAGATGAATTTCACAAAGGCTATAATGAATATGTCTGGGTCTTCTTAATTTTTTATTTTGGGGTGATATATGACTTAGACATGTTCTCTCACACACTTTGTGAGATTCATCAATAAATATATCAACGAGTATTTAGTAGTACTTGGCCTGTCATGATAAACGACAGTGTAACTATGCCAGTATGCAGAAGTTAGTCAGCCATAAGATTTACCATTTACATAATTACAAACTTTAGCAAAAATAGCCTGTTGAATTCTTCAGTTCAGACAGGGTGGAAATGGTCATGTAAAACTAAATGTTTTTGGTGCAAGAAACCTTATTAGTAGATTCCAGGGGAGAAATACCACAATAGTGTTGAATATGGACTCGTTAATTACTAACTGTAATTCACTAGGGGTGGGTAAATGTATCGATTTTCCGATGCATCGTGATCTTCAACTGAATTGATGTCGATACTTAAAATCCAAGATTGATGCATATGCGACGAAATTTTGCACTATGCGACTAAATATCTGTGATTAGTCATTGGCTGGTGAACCAGTGATTAAGTTGTACAGTGGCAAAAAAGTTCAGCATCAAGATCTTTTCACTGTGTGTTCACAGTAAAAGTTTGTTTCGACTTGTTCCGTGTAATGTGTGTCCAAAGACGAGATTCAGGCAATCCATCTGTCACTGAATACGGTCTCTTTTAATATGCTTTCTGTTCTTTACAGTCAGTTGTTGATAAAAAACAACAAAAATAGAAACATTTAATTCTAATCACACAGCATGGATGGGGTAAGGAAGCCATGCGACTCCACTCACGTTAATATACGCTCAACCAAAACACTTCTGTGAGACACTCACTAAACTGCCGCTATTCATTGCCGCTATTCTTAAAGAGACAGTACCGTGTTTGCACGTATGTAAATACTTATGTATGTAAATGATAAAAATGTAACAATAAATTTATGCAATTTCAAGACACCATATTTATTTATTGATGGAATATACAGAATTTGTCCTTTTTTTAAAAAAAAAAGAAGCTAAAATGTCACCAAAATAATGGAAAAACTAATGATAAAATAAAAATGGTAAAATCTACTTTATATTTTCGTAATGTACCAAGTAAGAAGGTCCCCTCTATAATTAAAAGCATTAAAGTAGCTGAGAGATAATGTTTTTTATTTTTTTATTTTTTTTGGATTTTCTCCCCATTTCTCTCCAATTTGGCATGCCCAATTCCCAATGCGCTCTAGGTCTCAGAATTTCAGTTGCCTCCGCGTCTGAGACCGTCAATCCGCGCATCTTATCACGTGGCTTGTTGAGCGTACGTGTGGAGGCTCACTCTATTACTGAGAGAGAATTTAACTGAATATATAGAATAACTGAAAATATACCCATATGAATCTGAATTTAATCTAATTGAAATCAGAAGCAAACCGAATCGAGAACTTGTGCACTGAAATCAAATCAAATCGGGAAAGCTCTATCAATACCCAGCCCTAGAACTGACAAAGTGTGTCTTGTCAGACATCTGACAAATCTGCATATGCAAAAGCCCAAAGTGAGTGAATTTCACAACAATCCAGAAGGAACTGACCCGCAGCCCTCGCAGAGTGTCTGCTTCCTCTCGACCTCCTCGACACATCAGCTTCTGAATTTTCACCAAGAGGAGCTGCTGGGCTCTGGGGACGAGGTGACAGCCAAGTTCACTAAACAGCTTTTTAACACAGTCTTATCACATAGAAAAATACACACACACACACACACACACACACACATACTCACCTACAAACTGATAGACAATAATAAGATAATAAGTTACAGACGACAGACAAATTTCGATGAATTTCTAGAGGTTTTTTTTTATTATGGTTGATGCAGAGTGGTGCTGGTTCGCTCTTTATTTGAAACTGGGACATAATACTGCCACTAAACTGCCACCATACTATAACTATGCCAACACTGAAACTGAGAAAAATGGGTTTGAAGTTTTCTGAATGTCTAGCCAAATGTGAATTATAAAATCCTATTATTATAAAAGTCTCACTCTAATTTCTCGAATAGCTGAGCAGATCACAATCTAAGACACGTTTTTTTGTTTGTTTTTTTAACTGGGGTCTTCAGAAAATTTCAGAGAAAGAAAAGTGTAAAATAAGTTAAAAGTTAAAAAAGTTAACATTTACAGAATTTGACATTATTTCGGTTTTATTCTGCTTGGAAATCATGAGGTTAATCTTAATTATTTTATTCTATTGACAGCCATTTTTCTTCACCACTGTTCCCCTGCTTGGCTTGCTCACTGGAGGTTGTAAAGCAATATTCTCTGTGAAGTTGATTTTTAACAATAATTATTTTTAAAAGCGCTATACAAATACATTTTACTTGAAACAACATGTCCTTACAATATCAAACTTATAATTTTTCTTAAACAATATAAATGGGTCTTTATACAAAAAAATATATACAGCTGCCTGTATATTTTCGCAAGCGGGTCATCATATATGGAGATCTTTGGCATCAAAAAGCTTGAGATCCCTTTGTCTAAGGGACCAGATTTTGCTCATTACTCAGTTTGGACAAAATGTATAGTTACTGTGTTTTTCTTTTGCAGAGTAGTTTAATGGTTTTTCCTTCTTTTTTCAACATCCTTACCTGGAGTAGCTCGGTATAGTGCCTCTCTCCAGGTCCTTGTCGGTAAAAGAGTCCACACGAGCACACAGCCATTCGCACCTGCTCTGATGCATGGTGTCCAGCACGTGGAGAACCTCATCACATCTTACGTTCAATGAGCAGTTATCTGACTGGCTGGAGATGTTTAGATTGAGACGTATGTAGAAGGAGTCTCCTGACACCACCGTGCCATCTTCAATGTCCTTCAGCAGCCGTCTATAGCCTAGAAACAAGAGAGCATGGTCAAAACATGGACCTTTTGTGGCTCAGTAAATAACAGCTTTTTTCACAGCTCAGACTTCAATGGCATGTCTGAAGAGCTAGTGCAAGTGGCCCGGAACATAGTGTGGTGCTGGATGCAATCCAACTGAGTGAAATCTTTGATGGAAAGACATGCTCTAAGGTCTGTGTAATGGACTCCCAGTAGAAATTTGCACCAAACAGAGGTGCAGCACATTGATTCAAACAGAGCCGTGGGCTAAAAGACCAAAGCCCAGTCTTTTCTTTAGAGCCTGCATATGTAATGCGGATCCTCTTGGGGTGGCACAAGTCTTTTTTGAAGTGTTGGACCCTCTAACCTCTACCATCCACCTTGATCTCTTAAAAGAAACACGCTACTTTCAGAGAAGTTGGGACTCACCATCATAGTTGGACTTGTAGTGGAGATACACCTGTCCAGAACATCTCTGCAGGGTCCAGTGGGCTTCCTCCTTGGTGCATGTGTCCAAAGCCACACGCTGGGCTTCTCCACGGACACTGCCCTCCAGCTAGGGGAAAATGAAACCAAAGTGTAAAGATTGCACTAGCTTGGGTTTTCTGATTGTGGAACACATGAAGGATCCAGCCTCACCATTAAGAGATGGTGTCCAACTTTAACTCCGGCTCGCTCTGCATTAGAACCGGACTGGACAGAGAAAACAAAGATGCCACTATCATTTCCACCAATCAGAGCGATGTCTGATAAAAGATTTTCTCCTGACAGAGAAAGGCTCTGCACTGGCCGCAACGAGCTGCGAGGAGGGTCTGAATTAAACGAAGGACGGAATGGTCTGGAGATAGAAAACAGACACATTCACTGATCAAAGAGGTGTGATAAAATAGATGTACAATACTGTACTAAGGGGTTGAAATGACAAGACCGAAGTAGATAAAAAAAAATTCAATGTCACCAATCAAGGGAATCAATTTAAAGCTAAAATTATGATAATGAATACCAATTAAATGCACTGTCAAAGTAAAACAAAAAATGTCAAAAACCTTTCCAAAGAGAATTTCCTGAAGATGTTATTGACTTGCTCCAGATCATAGGAGTCCATTGTCTCAGACTGGTGGGAAGATGAAGACGAGTGAATGGATGAAGGCCCGTAGGAGGAAATGTCTACATCATGGTCATCTACAGCAAAGAATTAGACATTTTTCATTAAGTCGAGTCACTTAAGTGTATGATTCAGATGGTGAGAGGGCAAACTTAATGATTAATGTGCTTTCATACCCATATCTGCATTGTCTCCACTGTCAGTATCTGCAGTGTCTGAAAAGGGAATACTGAAAGAAGGATACAAAATATTACAATGTATTTAACAATAGTAGCACGGCAACAGCAATTACGCAAATATACCATGGTTTTACTTTACTTACACTAACTATATTTGCTATGGTACTTGGTGGAAACATTTGATGCTTTCTAAATAATCTACAGTAATCTAATTATAACCTCTAATTCATTTTTGTCCCGTTTTTAGTATATAGCTTTAAAATGTTATTAGGCTACTACTTTTCGAAATAAATACCTCTTACAGAAACTAGTTACATTGATCTATCCATGGTAACTGGCTATCCATGGTTTTACCCATGGTTTCACTGCAAAAAATAAGCATAAGATATAAAGAATTTAATGTATTTAGAATATATAAATGTATATGAATGTAAGTGTATTTTGTTCCATTCCTAACAGTGTCTATGCTTTCTCTTTGATCTGTGTGTCTGTTCTAGAGAGCAGTGTTTTTGATTACCACTTGAACTGCGAGTTTGGGTTCTCCTTTATCCTCCTGACAATGGAGTGCTGGTCTGGAGGCTCGGGCGCAGTGGACAAGATGCTGTCGTTACGGTAGCGCAGCTAAAGAGACACAAGCACAAACAAAATGCTTGTCTTCAAATTCAAGCTACTTGGAGAGATAAACCAATTAGCTGAAAATGAACTGAAGCATACATTTTTACAGTAGATCTCTCCAACATTAGGAGTGGGTGTGATAGGAGAATTCATTAAGTTGGCATTGGCTGGACTTGTGCTGTCAGTGGCTGCAGGTTCTGAGAGATCTCCATTGGTGAATGTCAAGGCTAAATAATGAGAGATGAAATCAAAGAAAACCAAGGTCAGAGACCCTTAAATTGTGTCCTAACCAGTGGTGACTGGTGCTTATTATATGTGGGAGCGCACAGACTATTGATTTTGTTATCTGCAATGTTGCTCCCAAAAGCTGCTCAAAGTACTACTCAAACTGTGAAATTTCTTAAAGCTGAAGTATGTAATTTCTAAAAATAAACAAAAATAAACATTGTTTTCAAAAAAGTTTTCTGAATACGCTTCCCGTATGCCGTAACCCTGTATCAAACAAAGAGATAGTCCCGCCCCCAACTCACGCCATTGGTTGAGTGACGTTGTTGGGGCGGGTCTAAGCAAATTCACCCAAAAATCTCTTATCATTTACTCACCCTCATGCCATCCCAGATGAGCATGACTTTCTTTCTTCAGCAGAACACAAACGAAGATTTTTAGAAGCACATTTCAGCTCTGTAGGTCCATAAAATTCAAGTGAATGGTGATCAGACCTTTCTAGCTCCAAAAATCACATAAAGGAAACATAAAAGTAATCATTATGACTCCAGTATTTAAATCCATATCTTCAGAAGCAATATAATAGGTGTGGATAAGAAACAGGACAATATTTAAGTCTTTTCTCCACTTTCACTTTCACTTTCAGATCCGATAGTAAAACTAAACAGTAACCACATGTGACTTTCAGATGTAAAAGTGAAAGTGAAAGTGAAAGTGGAGATTTAGAGTAAAAAAGGACTTACATTTTTATCTGTTTCTCTTAGCATATCTCTCTTCTGAAAACATGGATTTAACCACTGGAGTCTTATGGATTACTTCTATGTTTCCTTTATGTGATTTTTGGAGTTACAATGGTCTGATCACCAATTGCTTGCATTGTATATACCTACAGAGCGGAGATGTTCTTCTAAAAATCTTCATTTATACTCAGCAGAAGAAAGAAAGTCATGCACATCTGGGATGGCATGAGGGTGAGTAAATGATGAGAGAATTTTCATTTTTGGATGAACTATCCCTTTAAAACAAAAACAGAAATTTTCATAGTGCGGAGAAACATAGCACTTACAGTTTTCAAGAAAATGAACCTATGATTGGCTTACTTATAGCTGTCTCTGCATATTAAGCTGGGATATGAGAAAGTATTTTAACATACCATTACATCAGCTTTAACAAAAATAATTAACTATGCTCAAAACTGTTTTTCTAACAAATCAGGCAAACTATCTGATTATGAAGACTTAAAAAAAATCTGTTACATCAGATTGCAAATAACTGTGCATGTATTTCAGAGCTGGCGAACACTCTGCGTCTGAGAGCGTTTTGTTTACATTTCATACGGCATCAATCACATACATCACCGTTTCTATTATTGGCCGTTTATTGCTAAAAAAATGTTTTTAATTCAACAAAGAATGATATTCAAGTTATATAGATTTTTTGGTACATTTCTTTTATGAAATTTTAGGTGAAGCTGTGCTTCTTGTTAAGTCACTAAAGCAATAGCCACTGGTTCTAACCATTTATAATGCAAAAAGGCAACAAGTTATAAAAGCAATCAAATGAAAATGGAAGAGTTTTAGTCCTAACCAGCTAACATTTGATCTTGATTGCTTGGTTTCTACATGGTGTCGCAAAAATACTGTAAAATACTGCAAACATTGCTGCAAATTTAACACATATTAACGGTAAGTTTGTTGCAAATACTTTTTGCACAGAGCATATTTTACCTTGTAACTGCAGACTTTTAAGTCCAGTTGCTGGAGATTTTGGTCTGGCAACCTATTAAATAAGGATGGCACAAAAGTTGAGATATAGAAATAATAGTCTAAAAAAATATATAAAATAAGAAATCCCAAAGAAATTTTAAAAATTGTTTAAAATTCTGCTTACCCTGGCCTTGAGGTTATGTCTACGTTTGAACCTCTGCTCTTGATCCTCAACAGTGTCTTCTCCAGAGTCTTCAGAATGTCCTCCAGTATTTGGGTCAGGTGGGCCAAAGTGCTGAGCTATAATGTGTGGAGTAATGTCTCGTGGCAAACTCTGAGATAGAGAGGGAAAACAAATAACAATGAAGAAGAAATTGACTAAATAGCTGTGCCACTGCTGTGCATATTTTTCAGAGCCAAAACCTGCATCTTATTCTTTGCTCTGTACAAATTATGTTCAACAGATCTTTTTGGTCATGTTTTGAACAAACAAAACATGTTTGGTTTAATTTTTTAATTTTTAATTTTTTTTTATTTGGAAGGCACAATTCCCAATGTGCTTTAAGTCCTCGTGGTCGCGTAGTGATTCGCCTCAGTCCGGGTGGCAGAGGACGAATCCCAGTTGCCTCTGCATATGAGACTGTCAACCCCCGCATCTTATCACATGGCTTATTGAGCGTGTTGCCACGGAGACATGGCGCGTGTGGAGGCTTCACGCCATCCACTGCAGCATCCATGCTCAACTCACCATGCGCCCCACCGAGAGCGAACCACATTATAGCGACCACGAGGAGGTTACCCCATGTGATTCTACCCTCCCTAGCAACTGGGCCAATTTGGTTGCTTAGGAGACCTGGCTGGAGTCACTCAGCACGCCCTGGGATTCGAACTAGTGAACTCCAGGGGTGGTAGCCAGCGTCTTTTACCACTGAGCTACCCAGGCCCCCTAGTTTCATGTTTTTGTCCTTACCTGATTTGTATAATTACATAACGCAGACAGCGTGTGCACACAAATGATGCTATCAGCAAATGCAATTTGAATGCATGTGAATTCCCCCCTGAAGTGTTTAACCTGACAAATAATATTCTCACCTGATCCAGACCATTTTCCTTAGACACACGTCTAAGTTTGCACTCCACGTTGACAATCTTGGCTTCTTTGCGTACAATCTCAATTTGAAGTTCATCGCTCTTTTCCTCCAACTCCCGTATTTGCTTGCGGTACTTGTCTTTATCAATCAAACACTGAGACACAAGATGTTGGGCATCATCTCTTGACTTGAAAGCCTGTCGGATACAGAAAAGAGCACTAAATCAGTAGCCCTTTTGACTAAAAGTAAGTGAACTGATCTAACAACACTAGGAACATTTGCACTCAACCTGGTCTCGCTCACGTTCCACCTCTTCAAGCTGAACCATGATGGTATTCATGCGGTTCTTGTACATTTCACAGTCCTTCACCAAAGTGGAGCACTTCAGTTCAAGGTCTTCCTTCTCTTCCAGGTACTGTGCATGATATTATTGAGAATTTTGAATGAGTATAGTAGACTAAAGAGTAAAGTGACATCACTCAGTACTGTATAGTTTGACACTGAGCGGCAACCTTCTGAACTGTTGAAATGTTTTAAAGGCTACATTTTGCATGCTTCCTTTCAGCACATTAGTAATACTTCCCCGTCAGACCATCATTTCACACTAAGCAGTTTCATGTGGCTCAAACCCTGCTGACTGCATGTGACAGAGGCAGATCTCCATCATTACTGAGAAAATGCTCTGCTATGGCATAAATCTCCATTTTGCTGTTGCATAGCTTCCATATGGCACACCAAAAATGTTTCAAAGATTACTTTCCAAAAAAAAAAAAAAAAAAAAAAATTGATATCAGACTGCTTTTTGGGAACGTGGAAAGGGTCTCAAGAAGTCTGATTTGGTTTGAAAAGCATTCTGCAAGGATCAAAGTCTGTAGAGTGTTTGGTTTGTGTGAGTGATATAACGTCCAGGGTTATTATAGTTTTAAATTTAGAATTTAGTTATTATTTCGATTTTGTTGTTTATCGTTTTCGTTTTTGTTAGTTTCTGCTCTGCTTTAGTTTAGTTTATCAGCACATTTAGTTTTTCATTTTAGATTAAAATTTTTAGTGCTGCCAAAGTTAATGTGTTAACGGACATTTTTTAAATATGTTTAAAGGGGTCTTTTTTCTTTCTTAAGGTTCACTTATAATGCTAGTAAAAGAATTGGCACAAAAAACAAACAGTCATAATGTAATATTACATGACCTTTTTCTACCCTGTGTTTAGCCCTGTCTCAAACGCTCCATTTAACCAGTACTACAGCTTTAAGACACGCCCACTGTTATGATTGAAAAGTAGACGTCCTACACCATTACAAGCGTGGAACTGTATTTTACAAGAATGTTTCTCTCCGATACTTATCAGGCATACAAGATTTAGTGATAAGATAACGCTATTTAAACAGCAAAAATCGAACACAAGCTACAAATGTAACAGGTTAATAAATGTGTATCACGCTGTAGGGAGAGTGTTATAAGGAATGGTTGGCCTGGGGTTTCCCGTTTAATCTCCCAGCTTCAATACGCATCCCGTGTCAGGAAATATGTGATGTTCACTGGCTGGAGAATCACGCTCGAATGATTCGCCAATCGACCGGTGAGGGGGTCTCCCTCGATAAATTCGCAGATTAAATACAGGAAAATTAGCGTTCAGATGCATTCATTTCAGCCAAAATGTAGGACATCATGGCTAATATGAGACAGATGAGAAAGCAGGCAGACTTACTAACATAAACGTCGCAATTGTTTTCCGTTGCGCTCCACGTTCTGCTGCTATATTTAAATAATTTCACCTCAAATCAGTATTTCATGAGGAATTATGTATTTGTTTGGTAAGTCACTATGTAATAAGCACAATCCAATCCCCTTTGGGGTAATAATCATAGTTTATTTTGCGTTAAAAACGTCTATACGATTCCTTACATATCAAACAAATATAGGCTGATGAAACATTAGAATTACACTTATTACTCACCAGCATTACTGTCGTGTCCAATATGGTTTACTGCGGTAAAGATAGTTTGCGGTTTGAAATTCAAACTTCGATTGGCTATAAATCCGCTATGCGCTGTCGTAGACACGTAAATAATGTTGCATGTGATTCTTCATGATTTGTGAATTCGGATGACATCATCCTCCGCTCCGCAATCAGTCATTTAAATTTTACGTCTCTTCATTTTCTAATCCAAAAATCTTAAAAAGTTGAACACCTAGAAGACTGAAACCACTCTCATCTTAACCAGTCTGATTTGTGCATTTTTTTCACAGCAGTTTGTTTTCCTGTCAACAATTTAAGTTCATGAGTCGGGATGGTGAAAATAAGTGCTCTTAGCTTTTAACGGCTATTTCCAGTAAACACGTAATCTGGGTTCATGCAAATTCTCTTGTATTAGATAGATCCTGATTTGTGTAACCTTTCACAATCATATTTGGTCGCATTTGATTGCATCTTACTGCTCAACCCCCATTGCCTTGTGTAATAATAACCAGTGGCGGTTCTGGCTTACTTGGTGCCCTAGGTGAGATCGGACGTGACACCCCCCCTTAATGCCCCTTATATATATAAATAAATGGCACATTCTATTAACATTGACATTATACAGTATATACAGTACATAACTTAAATTGCACAATTGAATTATAGAGTCAATAAATAAAGTATATGGCATAATTCTTACAAATTGCTGCTACTCTGTGCTATTACACCTAATCCCTAATTTAAAATGTAACCCTCCCCTCGTAGATTTCATTGCTGCAAAATCATCAATAACTTCGTCATATCTGCCCAGCAATCACATGGTTGATACTAATTATTGCAAGACCACTAATAAGATCCTGTGTCATGGTGTAGCCTACCTATAGGCCTACTGTTTATCATGGTTATCTTATGTTTGTTCATAATGTAAGAATACATTGCCTGCCTGTATCGCCTATGCCAGGATCCGCTTCTGATAATAACAATATAGGCTGTGTCAATGGATAAAGCCATTAGAGAAATCAGCTTATAATTCTAAAAACTGAGCACCTAGCATGGTCACAGTAAGCTCAAATAAACCTTCATGATTTGTGAATTTTTTCACAGATCAGTTTTTGTCTCAACCCTTTTTGAGTTCTGTAGTCAACAGTTTACCTGAAAAATCAGTGTTATAGGCTTATTGTTATAATTGCTCTGTGTTTTAGTCTTTCCCATTCATTTTCTATGGTGGGTCAAAAATGAAACGGAACACTACGAGTGTTACTTTTTTGTCATGGGGGCTAAACTCATCAAATCCAGTCCAATGTTTTGTGTGAGTTCAGATGGCAAATGAAAGAAAAGTAACCAAGCCTTGGCCCACTGAGATGAATGAAACCATTTTTATTAAAGAAACCAAAACAAAATGGGTAAAAAATGACCCGAACACAGTACAAGGGTTAAATAAAATGACTAGCTAGTTGACACATCATCCATATCAAAACTTTATTTGTCAACAACAAGCCAAAACCATCAAACTGAGTCAAATCAATCTCTGAAATTTTTCACAAATCCAGTTTTGTGTAAAACTATTGTTTTTCCATAATAATTATCATGTGTTTCAAGAATGTGACTTCTCAAAGCCTATAACACTGATTTGAAAGCTGTTAAATCCAGAACTCAAGAAATTGGTTAAATGACAAAAACTGATCTGTGAAAAAAATCACAAATAATGAAGGTGTATTTGAGCCTACTATGATCTGTCTATGTGCTCAGTTTTTAGGGTTTTAGGCCTTTTATTACTTTTTTGGCTTACATCCTTAATATTTCACAATGCCAATATGCATGAAGCCATGAAAATGAGTAAAATCAATCTGTGAAGGTTTTCACAAATCCAGTTTTGTGAGAAAATTGTGTTTTTCCATTATAATAATGTTTCCAGAATGTGACCTCTCAAAGCCTATAACACTGATTTTTTCAGGAAAACTGTTGAATCCAGAACTCAAAAATGGTTAAATGACAAAAACTGATCTGTGAAAAAATTCACAAATCATGAAGGTCTACTACTATGACTAATTCTATGTTTTTAGAATTATAAACTGATTTCTCTGATGGCTTTATCCATTGACACAGCCTATATTGTAATTATTACACAAGGCAATGGGGGTTGAGCAGTGAGACACAATCAAACATGACCAAATGTGATTGTGAAAGGTTTCACAGGATCTATCTAATACAAGTGAATTTGCATTAACCCAGTTTGCGTGTTTACTGGAAATAGCCGTTAAATGTGAAGAGCACTTATTTTCACCATCCAGACTCATGGACTTAAAAAGAGATATCAGGAAAACAAACAGCTGTGAAAAAATTCACAACTCAGACTGGTCAAGATGAGAGTGGTTTCAGTCTTCTAGGTGTTCAACTTTTGAAGCTATTTAGATTAGAAAATGAAGAGTTGTAAAATTTAAATGACCGACTGTGGTCATTCGGATGATCCGAATTCACAAATCATGAAGAATCACATGCAACATTATTTACATGTCTACGACAGCGCATAGCGGATTTATAGCCAATCAAAGTTTGAATTTCAAACCGCAGTATATTGTTTGCACTGCTCCATCTCTCAATACAAGTTTCTTTGCAAAGCCTGAATCCTTGAATCTCAGAAGAATACATTCATGAATCCAAACATTTATTCCCATATTGATGTGTTCAGGAACTTCATTTGAATTATTCACTCATTCCTAACATTGGGATCCTTTAGAAGGCTATGCAGAGATATTGTTTTTTCACAACCAGGAACACAGTGTCCAGGGACCTAACTTTATTCTTTATGCTGGCAAAAGCAAACTATTTATAATAGTTCCACTTTCAGTGTTGCAGTTTCTCAGCCGCCTTCTCTCTCTGTCAACTCACCAGCTGTGACGATTATGTATGTTGTAGAGGCGGGGACTATGCAAAAGAGTTCTATCTTCTATTTCACAAGGGGGCAATTTTAAAACGAGTCGTTTTTGCAGGGTGAAAACAATAAATGCTCTTTTTGGGCTGGAGAAGAGTACAGTCAGTTTTTATAGCACAATGACCTCTTATATGTCAAAATTTCAAGGAAAATTTGGTTTCTCATAATGTGACCCCTTTAATGCTGCTAAATTTGTAGAGGTAAATGTTTCAAATGTGATAATATACTGTGTATCAAAAAACGAATTTAAAATAATTTAAACTAAAATAATTTCATTTTTATTTTATTTTAATTAATTTTAGAGAAATTAAAATGTATTTTAGTTTAGTTTAAATTGTTCTATTTTATTTTTAAGAAAAATCTAGTTTTTATTTTAGTCTTTGTTAAAGATAATAACACTGATAACAAATGAGAGATGTTGGTAAGCTAGCAAGATGAAACAAAATTAAATTGTATATTTTTGGCCTAAATTATTCTAAAATGCACATTTGATTCAAGTGGCATATTAGAGAAGCTCCAAAAGAGGTCTGACTGTGATGAGATGTCTTTGCGGCCCCCCTCCTCTTCCTGTCTCACCCTGAATTCTGACACTTTTCACACGTCACTTCAGATGTGTTGCTAATTAGAGATGCAGCACATTGCAGAAGGGGCAACTTAGAGCAGCAAGTCCTCATCAGCCTCTGTCACTTCTCGTTCATGTGTGACAAGTGAAAAACCCTTTGCCTACACTTCATTATTTCTAGGTGTCAACTAAAAACTCTCATGCAGAGACCATATTAAATACACTTAATATTCCATGAGACCAGTGTAATATCACATTAGCATGTTTATTGTGAGGTCATTTGAAAATTCAAGACATGACCTAAAGATAACCAGTCTGACCTTAGAAGCTCAGTTCTGCTCACACTGAAGCAAGCTGCCAACCTAGATGGCATTTGAAGGCAAGTTATTTACAAGAAAAAAGACTAGGAAAGCTTCAGGCCCAGACAGTGTCTCACCTGCCTGTCTGAAAGTCTGCGCTGACCAACTGGCCCCCATCTTCACACAAATCTTCAATAGATCATTGGAGCAGTGTGAACAACCCTGCTGCTTCAAATGCTCCACCATCATTCTGGTCACCAAAATTCCCAAAATCATAGGACTTAATGACTACAGACCTATTGCTCTCACGTCTGTGGTCATGAAGTCATTTGAGAGACTGGTTTTGGCCTAACTGAAGGACATCACTGGACCCCTGCTAGACCCCCTTCAGTTTGCTTACCAAGCAAACAGGTCTGTGGATGATGCTATCAACATGGGACTGCATTATATCCTGCAACACCTCAACAGACCTGGGACTTATGCAAGGATCCTATTTGTTGACTTCAGTTCAGCCTTCAATACCATCATGCCTGATCTTCTCTCAACCAAACTGACCCAGCTCTCCATGCCAACCACAATCTGTCGGTGGATCAACAGCTTTCTGACAGATAGGCAGCAGCTAGTGAGACTGGGGAAACTCACATCCGGGACCCTCACTATTAGCATTGGTGCTCCTCAGGGATGTGTTCTCTCTCCACTGCTCTTCTCACTGTACATGAATGACTACACTGCAAAGGACCCCTCTGTCAAGCTCCTGAAGTTTGCAGATGACACCACGGTCATTGGCCTTATCCACAACGGTGACCAGTCTGCATACAGACAGGAGGTTGAACAGCTGGCTGTCTGGTGCGGTCACAACAACCTTGAGCTGAACATGCTCAAAATAGTGGAGATGATAGTGGACTTAAGGAGATACCCCCAACCATCCTGAACAGCATTGCGGCAGCAGTGGAGTCATTAAGGTTCCTGGGCTCTACCATCTCACAGGACCTGAAGTGGGACACCCACATAGACTCCATAGACTGCTATGAAGAAGGCTCAGCAGAGGTTGTACTTCCTTTGCCAGCTTAGGAAGTTCAACCTGCCACAGGAGCTGCTGACACAGTTCTACTTGGCCGTCATAGAGTCTGTCCTGTGTACATCTGTAATTGTCTGGTTTGGTTCAGCCACCAAATCAGACAGAAGGACACTACAAAGGACAGTCAGGATTGCTGAGAGGATTATTGGTGCTCCCCTGCCCACCCTCCAAGACCTGTACATCTCCAGAGTGAGGAAACGTGCAGGTAGAATCACTCTGGACCCCACACACCCTGCCTACTCCCTTTTTGAACTGTTGCCCTCTGGCCGGCGCTACAGAGCACTCAGTGTACGGACAACCAAACACAAGAACAGTTTTTACCCTCAGGCCATTTATCACATGAAAAATTAAACTGCCTTCAGGACTCCCCATAGTGCAATGATGTAAATAAATATCTCATGTACATATGTAAATTCACTCATATTTAATTCCATAACTGTACATACCCCTACCTTGCACATATATTATCACTTGCACGTGTACATACGCCATTCTATGTTATATGTCCTATTTTTTTTATTTTTTATGTCTATTTATACTCTTACCTTGTTTTATATTCTGTGTCTCACTGTAATGTTCTGAGCACTTTCTTGTTTCTCCTATCACCAAAAAAATTCCTTGTGTATGTGAGCACACTTGGCAATAAAGCTCATTCTGATTCTGAAGAAGGCTGTTCCAAAGAGTAAGCAGCAAAACTATTCTGCCTTCTAAGACACCTAATTTTAGGGATACATTAAGGTAGCATTGTATGATAAGGAAATCCCAGAAAGCAATTGTGAAAAGCTCACTAAAGAAATTCAAGTTGAAAGAAATATCAAAGCTACTTGTATTTTATTACTTATAGAAAAATATCAATTTTATAAAAATATTACTATTTTACCCAATATTTGTGTGTTATGTATTACTATAGTTATTACAGCAGTGCTTCTCAGCTGGTTTTGGTTCAGGATCCAGATTTTGCACACAATATCAAATCTGTGCCCATATTTAATGTAGCATCTGTTGTATTTTCTTTTACCTTACATAGTTATGTTCATACTTTTAAGGATAAGAGCATGTCATGCAACCTAATGCTGGCATCTGCCTTATTTGGCTAGCTAGCATGGGCTACGAAGTGACAGATACATTTCCACCAAAACGACTAAAAGTATGGCTGGATGTACAGCCTTTGACATCAGCAATAAAAGATATGGGAGGCATATTCTCCCTTTTTAAAGTAAATAAACCTATTTGCTTTGCAACCCGAAAGGCACAATTATATGGTAAGTATTTTATATCCATTTAGCATTGTTTTTCCCTCCTGTCATTTTAAAACAAGCCTGTGACCAACTTTTGGGTTCCAAACCACCAGGTGTATTACAATATATTGAGTTGTTCGCCTAGCAACATGCTAACACCAAACTGTATAAAGTGCAACAGTCTGGTTCCAGAAGTAAAAATCCCATTCTTTTTTCCATAGGGGAATTTATTTTTTGAGGATAACTTATTAATCTTTAAAGACAGACTTACCAAGAGCTCAGAGGTTGCTAAAGGGAAAGTTCACCAAAAAAAGTAAAATTCTTTCATCAATTACTCACCCTCATGCCATCCCAGATGTGTATGACTTTCTTTCTTCAGCAGAACACAAATTAAGATTTTTGATGAAGAATATTTCAGCTCTGTAGGTCCTTACAATGCAAGTGAATGGTGACCAGACCTTTGTAGCTCAAAAAAATCACATAAAGGAAACATCCATAAGACTCCAGTGTTTCAATCCATATCTTCAGAAGCGATATAATAGGTGTGGGTGAGAAACAGATCAATAGTTAAGTCCTTTTTTACTCTAAATCTCCACTTTCACTTTCAGTTGTGGCACCACATGTGACTTTCAGATGTAAACGTGAAAGTGGAGATTTAGAGTAAATAAAAGGACCTAATATTGATCCGTTTGTCACCCACACCTATTATATCGCTTCTGAAGACATGGATTTTACCACTGGAGTCTTATGGATTTCTATGTTTCCTTTATGTTATTTTTGGAGCTACAAAGGTCTGATCACCATTCACTTGCATTTTATGGACCTACAGAGCTGAAATATTCTTCTAAAAATCTTCATTTGTGTTCAACAGAAGAAAGAAAGTCATACACATCTGGGATGGCATGAGGGTGAGTAAATGATAAGAGATTTTTCATTTTTGGGTGAACTATCCCTTTAATTGATGGAATATGCTTCTGTTGAAGCCATCAGTTTGTGATATTTCAACTTCTTTAATTAAAAAAGGTTTTTAATAGTGGAATTTGTGGTGAATTACTACACTACCCATGATCCTACAGAGAAAGATCCACCAATCAGATATTTCACGACAAAGTGCACCTAAAGAGCCATGCAGCGACCAACTCACACAATACACTACTTTTGTATTTGTGTATATGTTAAAATTTTGCAATAAACCTAAACAATATTGAATGATTCCATCATTTTTAACTCAATTAACTAACTGGCAATGCTTCGTGGGATTGTAGTTCATTCCCCCTAATGAATAACATTAATTACGCAGTCTTATGCCTTTGTCTTTTTGTTTGATTGTCAAATACTGTTTAGCTTCGATTCAACATTTGTAATGTTCTGATTCACCACAGAACTGGTTGGTTTGGTTCATGGCTTAGAACCAGTGGCGACTGCTTTAAGACTACATGGGAAGCACGGCTTATACGTAACAGAAACAGTTATGTATGTGATTGACAATATCGATGGTCAAGCAATCGGCAGCTCAGAGATACACATGCAGTTATTTGCAAACAGACGTAACACATTCATTTCAACTTTTAGAATCGGATATTTTGGCTAATTTGTTGCAAAAACAGTTTTGAGCTTAGTTAATTATTTCTGTTTAAATGTGTAACTGCTTGAGTAGCAGTAGCAACTTTGCAGATCCCACAAACAATAGTCAGTGCTTCCCTAGCACCAGCTGTCACTGCTTAGAAGTCTTTTATGGAGAATTTTATGAAATCCTGTTGGAAAAAAGGAAATATATTTCTGGAACCAGAATGGCTGAAAAAGTGGGCGAGCAGTGTTGCGCTTTGTTAGAATCATGTTTGTGAGTTGAGACTCCTATTTGCTCCACATGATGAGCACTACTGGTTTCTCAAGAATTTTAAATCAGTCATTTAAGAGGTTCAATTTCAGGAAGACAGTACAGAAAGGCAGCTCAATAGGTTTTAGAACAGAACTTGAGTGTTCATCTGAAATGAACAGAAATGGTTATAAATGGAGTAAGGCTGGTCCTCCTGACCTTGTCCCTGAGCTCCTCAGCCTGTCGGACCTCCTCATGCAGGTTATAGAGTCTGTTGACAAGCTCCTGACGATCCTCCAGAGCCTCCTGTCGATCATGCTCCAGGATATCCAGGATGGCCTTGTCTGAATCAGGTAGGGGTCCCGGCTATGCATGAAAGAAATAAAAGGAGCATAAAAAAACCCATCTGAAAATGTTTGCTTTTCACTGTCTTCCATATACTGTGATGTAAAAAGGATCTTCACCTGTATGATGGACTGCAACTCCTGGAGTTTGATCTTCAAGACCTCATTCTCACGCTCCAGCTCAAATATCTGCTCCTTCCGAGGTCGGTTTTCAATGTCATTCTTCAATTTCAGAGACTGCCTCCTCTCCATTTTACACTCCTCCTCCAACTTGTTGAGTTTGTGCTTTAGCTGGTCAATCTGAAGGAAATATTGAGATAACAAGCAACATTTGTGTTCCATTAGCATTTTCAGACCATGGGTTCCCTGTGGGTTTTCAGAAGAGTGGTTCTCAATTTATTAGTGAAACAGGGTCTGTGGTTAAAGGAAAAGTTCACCCAAAAATGAACATTCTCTCATTATTTACTCACCCTCATGATATCCCAGGTGTATATGGCTTTTTTTCTTCACCAGAACACATTTGAAGAAAAATAGAAAAATATCTTTGCTCAGTAGGTCCTCAGTAAGTGAATGGAGATTTCTCTTTTTAAGCTCCAAAAATCACAGAGAGTCAGCATAAACGTCATCGATACAACTCCAGCTGTTAAATTAATGTCTTCTAAAGTGACACGATCACTTTTGGTGCGAAAAGATAAATATTTAAGTACTTCTATTTAACTCTAAATCATGCTTCCTTTCTGCAGCGGCATGTGCGTGTGATGTAATCACAATGACATTTGAAACACACGAGAACTGACGTATGTTTCTTCACAGCTGGAAAAGCAGCGCTGTTTACAAGTGAGGAGGAGGAACGTTGTACAGTAGCTTGGTTTGTTTTGGTTTAGATCTGTATTTATCTGTTTCTTTACTCACAATGGTGCATTTGTGTGCTCGTCCTGGATGTCTCAACCGAGTGGAGAACATGAGATTATGTCTGTATCATTGCAACTCGAATATATCACACGAGACCGTTTGGAGATTCATCCTCTCCTGAAGTGTTGGATTTTAGTTAAAAAGTACACAAATATTGATATTTTTCACACCAAAAGTGATTGTGTTGTTTTAGAAGATATTAACTTAACCGCTGGAGTTGTATCGATGATGTTTATGCTGACTGTCTGTGATTTTTGGAGCTTTAAAAGGGAAATCTCCATTCACTTTTATTTTAAGGACCTACTGAACTTGATATTTTTCTATTTTTCTTCAAATGTGTCCTGTAGAAGAAAGAAAGTCATACACACCAGGGATATCATGTGGGTGAGTAAATAATGAGAGAATTTTCATTTTTGGGTGAACTATACCTTTAACATTACTTGCGTCTTTCTCGTGCTATTTTGAAATTGCTGAGTGCTTTAAAAAAGTTAAGTTGCTGCTTAAGGACAACAACAGTTGTCCGATTTGTCCAACCTAGTCTCACAGAATGAATGTTTCTATACTGACTTTTACGTGCCTAACTCTACATTTCATTGCAGTTTTCTGGTGAAATTAACACTAGAGGCGCTACAACAAACGTGTGTTTTATTCACTTTCACACAAATCACGAGCACAACGGCTGATTATTTCTTATATAAACATGTATTTTTTGCACAATTACTCACACACTGCATTGTTATGATATTGAAAAACAATACTTTTTAATGCTTGAGTTACAGACTCACCACCATTTACATTTATACCAATGTGAATAGCTTCTGTGGTGGCTCACCTCATAGAGTGTTAGACTTTGGACTCAGAAGTCCACGTTTCGAGACTAGTCAAGCATTCAAGCTAAGATGTGAGATGAACGTGTCATAGAAGCGACACGAGATGACGTGATTGCTTAAAAAATTTGCTTTTCATTTCTCGTTTTGTTTTAGGACACTACTGGTTAAGTTTAGGTGTTAGTTAAGTGTAAGGATGTCTGTTTTGTTCACCTCTCATTTGATTTTAGATCACTATTTATTATATTTAGGTTAAAGTTTTTGGTTAGGGAGGTATGTTTTACTCATTAAAACCTCCATCTAATATTCACCTTAAAAACCTTGTCTGATAACTACACCATTTCACCCACTTTTGGCACCCCCCCACTGGACATTTCACTGGGAACCTACAGGCAAATGTGTAATAAGGCACGAAATTTTGTTTTTCAAAAAATGGTCACGTAATGTACGAGAAACCAGGCTCGATTTGTCATGCCTCCAAAACTTAAAGCAATATTTAATTTCACGTGTTCACTGGTTCATTGTACTGGAGCGCATTAAGGAAATTTTGAATAATATTTGGTATAGGCATTAAAAATCTAAAATTTAAAATATAAAGGTGGAGATGGGAAGGTTGAAGGATGCCGGAAAAATCATCGCCAATGTGAGGGCACCTTAAAAGCATCTAATCTTTAAGTAACCTAAAAATGTGCTTTGTGTGGTAACATCTAAATTAACTGGTTTTATTAAATTCAAAACATAATTTAATCGGACTAAATTTACCTGACAAATTAGGTTGCACCAAGTAATTTTTATGGGTTAGATCAAGTAGAAATAGATCTTTGAGGTACCAGTTGCAGGTTACCACTTATCAAATTAACTGAACAACTCTATTCATGAAAAAATCACCACCCTTGCATGGCCTCTGACCTCTAGCTGCAGGTCCCGGCTCCTCATAACGGCCATGTTCTTCTCCTCGCTGAGCTGGGCATACCGCATGGCCAGCTGATAGTTGTCATCCTTCACCTTAATGAGTTCATCGTTATAGTTATTGCGCTCTTCTTTCATCTTATTGTAGCGCTCCTGGAATGTAAGCAACTCCTGGTTGGCAAGCCGAAGCTTCTTGTGCTCGTCTTCTAGCGTGCGGCATTTGGTCATGAAGTCAACCCGCTGCACATCTTTAGCCTTGGATTGCTGCTGCAGCTTCATGACCTCATTCATTAAAAACTGGATGAGCCCTTCCTGCCCCTCTTCCACTGCAGGTAAAAGATGAATTACAGTCAATCCAACACTACTGCACAAATAAGTTCCATGGTAATACAATGGTTTTAGGACACTGTATCATGGTTTCACCATGTTTTTGGGATATTTACTACAGTAATACTATGGTAGTCTTTGAAGTACTTTGGAGTACTACATACTGTACCATAGTATATGGTATTTAGAGCATATTTACATAAATAGTAGAATTCTTTCACAATCCAGTCTTACTCATCCATTTAAAAATAATAACAATTAAAATGTTTGTTTTATAAAGAAAATAATACATAGGAACAATTTATATATGTCTACAAAACTAATTTCAAGCATTTACAGTAAGCACAAGACTTGAGATAAAAAGAAACATAAATGCAGTCAAGTTTGTCAAAATATTTGACTGGTAGTGTAGTTCCACAATATATTTCAAAGTACCATGATACTGTATAATCATCTGATACCATTACATGTACCACAGAACTTTTTGTAAGGGTACTGCATAAATCTGAAAGGGTGAACAGGGGAAGCAGCTGGAAGACAGTAACAAACGTTTTAAAGGGATGATTACAAGTCATTTATATGTGTGCCTTTTCCATTTTAATTAGCTCACCAACAATAGTGGAGCATCTGCGAGTTGGCTCCTTCCCTGTAACGAGTTTGTAGAGGTCAGGGTAGTACAACTCCAGACTCTCCAAAAACACCACATAGCCCCGCTCCCCCTTTGTGTGTAGGATATCTAGTAGCCGACCTAAAAACAAAAACAGTTAACCATTGCTTTTGTTGCATTGTAAAAAGTGCAGTTGTTACCTTAAAGGAAAGGTTCACAATAAAATTAAAAATCTGTCATTCAATCACTCACTCTCATGTTGTTCTAAACCTGTATGACTTTATACAAAAGGAAACATTAAAGAATGTACTGGTCCCTCTTTTCCACACAATTACAATGAATGAGCTTTCAAGCTTCAAAAACGATGCAAAAGCACCAGAAAAGTATCATAAAAGTGGTCCATATGACATGGGTGCCATATTCCAAGTTTTCTGAAGACATATGATAGCTTTGTGTGAGGAACAGACCAAAATTTAAGTCGTTATTCTCCGAAAAATATTCACATCCACTCAAGCTTTCCATGGCTCGATTTGTTAACGAACTGTTCTGTTGAGTTGAATCTTCCCAATGAATCGGTAGATGCAGTTCTCAAAACTGGTCTGAATGATTCATTCACGAATCAGACTGATGCAATTCTCGAGTTAACCTCACTAACTCAGCGACCCAGTTAACAGATCACTAGAAGAGAAGATTATCAGTGAATAATGACTTAAATCTCAATCTGTTTCTTGCCCAAAGCTATCATATGACGACTTTAAATATAGCACACAAGTCGTATGGACTACTTTAATGATACTTTTACAGTGATTTTGTGTACTTTCGGAAGGATAAAAGCTCCAGTCTCCATTCTTTGCAACTGCATTGAAAAAAACAACCAGTATATTCTTTAGAATTTCTCCATTTGTGTTTCATGGAAGACGCTAACTAAGACTTTTTATAACACTGATGACGTTATGACCATTTTCTATGCTTTAAAGTGAGTCAATCTCAAGTGTTATTATATGGAAATCAGTGATTGCCACATTCCTTAATGCTTTGTGTTCTGCAAACGAAAGAAAGCCATAGAATGATGTGAGGGTGAGTAAATGATGACAATTTTCACTTCTGGGTTACTTTAAGACACAATTTCTACAATTTCAAATCTTTTGACTCCAAAAAATTCCTTTCACTGGTGTCATACAAAGCAGTCAGGTTGATTCAGTCATGTTAAACAATAATTTAGTTAATTAGTCACATTTATGAAGCACATATTTCATGTTATCTGACAAAATGTTTGTGTGTGTGTGGTGTTAATGTACTATAATCTGAATTTCCTGATCTGTCTTTGATAAAGCAGTGCATTGTATTTTAACTCATAAGACAAACTCATAGCACAAAAACACTTGAAAGATCTTCTGTATTATGTACCAGACTGCCAGTCCCAGATGTAAAAGAGAATCATTAGGGGGCTGTGAAATCTCAGCCGTGGTAAACAAGCTCTTTTATTTGCTGCTTTGTGACAAACAAATAGCGCAGACTTTGGCAAGCTGCTTGGGTGAAATCCTTGTCATCCATTTCGCCGTTGGCCATTGAGAAGTTGAAAAATGATCCGGGGGTTCAGGAAGGAGTCGTTGGAAAAAGAAAAGCTACGGCAGCAGCTCGGGATTAAAAGTGTCCATTCATCATCACATTACAGCACTGGAAAACTACAGTGAAAGATGGCTGACCGAGTAATTGATTGATGGTGTGATTTGCATGTAAATGTTTTCGGCTTGGAATTTGCATTTTCATATTCCATCGTTTTTAGTATTTTTGTCACCAGCATGTATGAATGTTGATGTCCTGGCAATATGACAAAAAAACCCCAACCTTGGACAGATCCGTATAACAACATCAACTATACAATATCAGAGTTCCCACACTTCTTGACGAATGAATCTACATTACTTTTCCATGAACTTTCCAGTCATTCGCGGTAACTAGATAAGAGATTGCTTGGCTGATTCCTTTCCAATGGTATGTCATGTACCAGTCTTTGGAATTAACAGATTTAAATTATTACACTTACCAGTGTACAGAAGTCTCTAATAAGACTCTAAACACAGAGACGTATATTATCACGCTGGCTAGTGAGTACATTTTATTCTACACAAGCACTAAACATATCATCAGCACTAATTTGTAGCTGCTGAAATATTCTAGGGCAGAGTAAAACGAGACAAATTTATATTCACTACAGAAATTCCCATGACTTTTCCAAGACTTTACTTATTTCCATGACTTTTCCAGGCCTGGAAATCACAATTTCAAAATTCCCTAATATTTCCAAGTTTTCCATGACAGTGGGAACCCCGCAATATGCTTAAACCAATAAACACACTAAATCACTCAACTCACACAGTATCCTACCTGCTCGGTTGGCTTTTGACTCCAGCAGGCGAGAGTTCAGCACTTCGTCTTCATCCTGCTCGTCGATGACTTTGCATTGCCGCAGGTACGAAGTCAGTTTGTTGGGGTTGATGAAACGGCACAGGATGTACCTGTTTTTCTCCGCATTTTCCCACAATGTCTCTCCATAGTCTAGCAAGTCCATCATTGAGCCTCCGTTCTCCATACCTGCAGAGGCCTCTGTGAGACGAGAATGATGTTTGAGACACTATTTCAACACTTCTCTCACACCCACAGCATTGACAGCACATCAAGATTAAAAATAAAATTGTAAATGCAAGCACAAAGAGTAGATGTGTCCATTCAGGCAAAAACATGCTTTAATTTGTAAGTTAATGCTTCACCACTATAGGCAGCACTTTATTTCATGCAGGCAGCATGGATGACCTGCTGCTGCAGTGGTTCTGTGCTTCATCATGACACATTTGTGCCTTACCACGAGAATTTGTTTTTTTTTTTCTGTGGTATCACAACCTCATTTTAGACAAAGTGTAACAAACCATATCTTTTTTTAAAACCTTGCGGACAGTGGCTGTGAAGTTGTCAGAGCACACCACTGATAGACTTCTGAGTAGCTGAACTGTGGGCAGGGTCTGAAATTAACACCTGCCAAGCTCCAAATCTGGGTACATTACCTATTTTGTTGGTTAATTTTGCATCACACGCAACTCTGGTGGGCACATTTTCCTTTCTATCAGTTTGTGTCAGTGTTACGAGGAGGAGGGCTAATCAGCCGGGAGGGGGATAAAGACTAGCCGGAGGCGCCAGTTCGAGAGAGAGAGACGCACGCGCCCACGTTGCATATGTGTCTGTGTTTGTTTACGTTTGTTTTAAGTTGAGTTTCTCATTAAAACTTTGTTTACTGTTCTGCCGGTTCCCACCTCCTCCTTGCCCGTCCTTATCGGTTACATTGGTGCCGAAAACCGGGTGGGAGGAGGGATGCAGAGTCCTCGGCGCTGCCATCCGCCAGGGGAGGAGGACTGGGGACGGAGTGGGGTCGCTGCCGGCCACCGTCCGCCGAAGAAGTAGAGGAGCGGTTCCGTCCGCAAGGGGCCGGAGGATTCGCTGCCATCCGCTGGGAGAGGAGCGAGCTGGTGTCCGCCAGAGGGCCATGCGACAGTGCGTCCAGGAGCCGGCGAGAAAGTTTTTCTCTCTCTCTCCTCTCTCTCTTTCTGTCGTTCCACCTCATTCTTTCTCTCTCCTCTTTCCCTCCCCTCATCTCTCCCAGGGCTCCAAAAGGCGGGGAAGACCTGCCCCCCCCCCCCCCCAATGCGTCATGCCGGGGAAAGTCAGTCATTTTACTAATATTTTTGAATAAAATTAAGCAATATCACACAGGCAAGAGTGCTGTTGTACCAACACGATCAAGCAGGAAGTCGGCATGTTGTTTCCGATATTTCCGGTACCCTAGGATCGGCCTCACTATGCCGACAATTCGAAGTCTTTGAGTTTTTGTCTGGCCTGTGAGCCATTTTGGTAAATATCCTGCCAAAACAAAAATTATTTTCCCGTATACTCATGATGTTTCATATTTTTCTTGATTTTCTGTGGGATGTAAATGTTAATGTGCAGTAATGTATTAATGCGTGGCTCTGTGCATCGGGTTTCTTTGCATATATTTTGTAATGAGATGTGTTGAAGGTGCAGTTGAACCCCTTCGGCTGTATAATAACAGCATTGTTTTCCAGCGCTCCATGTGTCTTATTAAATCAAATCATTCTACTGATATGCCCACACAGGCTTTTGCATATTCCTGCGTATCTATCACCCCACACTCTGCACTGCTGCAAATGCGATGAAGCTCATGACATCTACCCTTTCGCTTTTGCCCTGCTGGCTTAGGAAGAGCTGCATATGTGAGCGCAAACTTGCCGCAATGGCATCACTTCCCCATTCCAACAAGACAGGAGTCATCTGATCCGATATCAGAGGGTGACATGGGAGGACAGTTTCTGGACAGGGCTAAGTTAGTCTAAGCCTCAGACAGCAGCACACCCTCAGACTGCCAACAGTCAATTCACTGACAGTCTGATGCATATTGCACATAAAACTGGAAAGAACTTTCTCTAACTGGCAAGCTTCAATCTGATTGGCTGTCTTTATTCAACTTCTATGACTAAAGGCTTTTTCCAGGAGTAAAAAGTTTTAGTAAACTACCTGGAAACAAAGTTGCGGGTAGGTACAAAGTTGCGGGTAGGTACAATGAGCACTTTTATGGATGAACTAGTCACTGGCAGTGCCGCATTAAGGTGGTCCTGGGCTCCGGGGCTTATTGTTTCGCTGAGCCCCTGTCAGTCATGAGGGGGTAGGCGTGGGGGTTAGAGCGGAATGTTTTCACTCGATGATCATGCGCTACAATCAACAGATTTATCCAAAATAACAGAAAGCCTAAAACAGTCAAAAATCTAGTTTTTTGGGCCTGGGTAGCTCAGTGGTAAAAGACGCTGACTACCACCCCTGGAGTTCACTAGCTCGCTAGTTCGAATCCCAGTGTGTGTTGAGTGATTCCAGCCAGTTCTCCTAAGCAACCAAATTGGCCCGGTTGAGTCACATGGGGTAAACTCCTCGTGGTCGCTATAATGTGGTTCGTTCTCGGTGGGGTGCGTGGTGAGTTGAGCGTGGTTGCCGCAGTGGATGGCGTGAAGCCTCCACACGGGCTATGTCTCCGTGGCAACGCACTCAGCAAGCCACGTGATAAGATGCGCGGGTTGACGGTCTCAGATGCGGAGGCAACTGGGATTCGTCCTCCACCACCCGGACTGAGGCGAATCACTACATGGCCACGAGGACTTAAAAGCACATTGGGAATTGGGCATTCCAAATTGGGAGAAAAAGGGGAAAAATCAAAAAAAGAAAATCTAGTTTTTTTGTCACATATCATAAACATACACACAAAAGATTTGTTATTGTTTGAATGAATAAAAAATGCTGTTTTGTGGGCAATTTCCATATCAAATGACTAAACAGTCATGACAATATGTTTTATTGCCTGTATGATTTGGCCAAAAGTACTTATTTCGGTCATTGACCGGGTGTCCAGGAATTTTACAGGACCAAAAGTGGCAACCCTATAGTCACTATACATGTCAGACAGTCTCTTCCTGTCTAAGTGGGTGGTTCTTGGCCAGAATAAGCTCAAAGGTGGGAAGACAGGAGACATTAAGCTGTCCAGCCTAAAGCAGGAAACAGATTTAGGGTCATAACCTTTGTGTGGGCTGCAGCTTTAATAATATTAGGCATCAGCACCCTCTCCTGTTGTTTAAAAAAGCAAAAACAATTACTCATCTTTGGAAATCAGGGAAACGAGTAGGAGAGTGTGTCAAAGTAAAGCTTTGAAAACCGTGGGGGTAGGCACATACTCCCACGGCCAACACGATCTTCAACGCCGACAATGCTCTTGTTTGAATGACTACTGGAAACACACTACAGGTTTCTCCCCTCAGATTTCAGCACACTGGCTGACTAACAAAGATACTGCATTATACTGTCATTCATCACCATTTGTGTTCGAGTCAGGAGGTGACTCAGCCGAGTCACAGTTCAGCATCACACGCAGAGGTTCATATTCACATACACAAACACGCAGTCCACCCCCACCCACCTTATACCTTCACCAGATTTCCTCTATAACTTATTTTGAAGTAAGTGAGTAAGACCGCGCACTCTACTTCCTCATTTCATTAGCAGGTGTTTAACTCTGCCTCTTAAAATAAAAAATGTTGGGAGAAGTTGTGTTTCTGTTGTGCACATTTAGTTGCACAGCAGAAGTGATACTTGTTTTGCAATTTATTTAAATACAGATGAGAAGACTGTGTGTCCTGCAAAGTATTGTAAATGTTAAGTGTGTCATTTTTTGCTTTATTGAGCTGTTTCTTTTCCAGTTTAATATGCAGAGACAAGAAAGCCATTTGAAACAAGCTGGTCTCATTGAATCATGTTACTATGCCTACATTTTCGCAAAATTTTACATGGCTCGTTGTACATACTGTATTGTAACACTAGAGGCGCTACAACAACTTTTATTCATTTTTACACAGATCACGGGTAAAACGGCAGATTATCAGTTTATAAACATACTTTTCACCTTGTTCCTCACACAATGCTATCTTATGACATCTAAAGACTTTTACTATAGTGCATGACTTGTAAGGCAATACATTTTAAAGTTTGCATTACACAACCGACTAGATTAACAAGCTTGTTCAGATGTAACCAAATTGTGCAGTAGCTCAACTGAAAGGGCGCTGCACTTGCGATGCAAACGACTGGGGTACAAGTCCTGAAGAGCACACAAATCGACATGTGAGCCTAACAGCACTAGTTAAGTCACAAAAAAAAAAAATTAATTACAAACTACTAATTATTACTCTAATATTGTAACCAAATTACTAACTTTACTGATTACTTAATCGGAAAAATTATCACATAACTAATTACTTTTAAGCTACTTTCTAAAACACTTTTCACAGAAAAGCATTTGTTTGTCTGCTAAACTAATTAAGTTAAAAAAAAAAAAAAATTCTGCCTTGTAAATTGACTCGTTAGGGGGCACACACCCTTCAGCTGTCACAAAACACAAACAGATGTACATGCATGAATTATGTAAAACATAATGAATTATGTAAAACATAATTCATGTTTTAGATGTATTCTACATATATAATATTATTTTAGAAATATAAAGAAATGGAAAGTAATTAACTTAATTGAAAGTCAGTAACTATAATTTGATTACAAGAATTTAAAATGTAATGCGCTGAACTACTTTTTCAAACCCACTTTATTTAGGTGTCTATTTATTTTAGGTGTCTTTAACTACTTTACTACTGTACTTAAGCATTTGATACAGTGTACTTATTATGTACATATGTGTTGTTGCAGTGTACTTACATTTAACACTTACATGCTTTTAATTACATCTCTTAACCTTATCCCTAACCCTAAATCTAACCCTACCTCAAACCTTTCCCGAAACCCTAACCCCTAACCTTACCCCTACTCCTAAACCTACTCGAACCTCAACCTCAGTAGCAGCAAATGTGAATTGCTTGATGCAAATTTTGCAGAACAAGCAGTTACACAATAAATACATTGTATGAAATGTAATGTATTGTTAGTACATAGTAATAAAGACACCTAATATAAAGTGGGACCACTTTCTTAAAAAAAAAAAAAAAAAAAAAGTAATTACATTACAGCAATTATTTACTTTGTAATTAAATTAAACCCAGTGCAACAGTGTCATAGAAGCTCCACAAAATGATGTAACCCTAACTCAAAAAATAAAATAAAAATAAAATATGACATTATCAGTTGGGTTCAGGTTTGAAGATCAGGTTAGGGAGGCCAGTTTTGTTGAGCGCCACACAATAGACATCTTACCGTGGAACTGCCATGATTTGTGTAAGGAACTACATAATATCGTTTTGCAATATCAATGACACCACATTCTTCTGTAAAAACCGGCGCTATTATTTTTCTGTTTGATTGAGCATTCCGAGCTGCCCAAGATAGCAACATTGTGGGATATGGGATATGTGAAAAAGAAGAATTTCACTGTATATGTGCAAATGTATAATGTGTGATGAATAAAGAAAATTATTAATTATTAATTATTATTAACATTGACTCATCCAATGGCATCTCTTTTTCCATTCAATGGCTGACAGAGGGAGTGTTCGGGAATTTTTGTTATTTTTGCAATTCTGTTTGGTGTTGTTAGTGGTGCAGAAATTACATACTTCAGCTTTAAAATAGAATGAAAAATTGCAAAAACACAATTTACAATGCATAATAGCACTACTCTAACTTTTATTCTTCGGCATAAAGGACACGAAAAATCACAAAGACATGATTTTAAAATCATGTTAAATGTTCAATGAGCAGCATCCAAATCAATTCTATTGTTTTCTCTTGCAGAAAAGCAGCGAAAGTCTGCGTCACATCTACAGGTTTGTCTGTCCCTGTGGGACCCTGCTTCAGTGTTTTTCAGTCATGTTGGAGAGCAGTGTAAAACCAAGCTAGCGGAAGCCCTTACCACGTGCTCCCCCGGCTCCGTCCGATTTTAGAACAAACCACAAACCAAAAGTACCTCATCAGCCAATGGGCTGCAGCCCTGCTCCTCCAAGCTACCAGTTCAGGGGAACTGCACCAAGATGTTTTGTATAAAAGTGAAACATGTTGAAGCAGATCTGATATGAGGCCCTGACCAACCCTCTTCCACTGACTGCGATATTAAAACTCTAAACACCAGGATACAATGTAAACTAAATTAAGAAAGTGCTGATTAGAAAACTAAAAATAGCCTTTAGTAAGCAAGATGAGTTTGCATCATGAGTTATTTCTGCAGGATATTTTTGTACTGATGCAACAAAAACGGACTATTTGTTTTCAAGTCCAGTTTCGTAAACACGGCATTACTTGCTTAAAGGGATACTTCACCTAAAAATTTAAAATATGTCATCATTTACTCACCCTCATGTTGTTCTAAACCCGTATGACTTTCTTCAGTGGAACACAAAAGATGTTATCCTTAGTCACCATTAGGGTTGCAACAGTATGAGATTTTCATGGTACGATAACCATCTCAGAAAATATCACGGTTTCACGGTATCACAGTATACGGTATAACACAATTATTATTTTTTTTTTTTTGGTTGAACAAATGCTTTATTATAACTGAAACTTGAAACAATTTTTTTTAATGGAAGTATGTGTAAAAAAAAAAAATTTCCTTTTGAAAATAAATAAAATAAATAGAATAAATAAGAAAGCTAACAGAAATAATAATAAACTGAATTATAAACATAATAAAAAATAGCATGTAACTATAACATGATATATAACTAAAGCATGTTAGTTTACATGTTAGCATAGCATATTAAATTAACTACTAAATTAAAAATAACATCAGCTGTGTGAGCTTTTAAAGTAATGTCCTATGATTATTAATAATTAACATATACTGCAGGTGCGCAACAGTGCAGCCAGACTGCTCCTGTCTGTACCTTTAACTCAGTGGTTCTCAACTGGTTTTGCTTCAGGATGCAGATTTTAAATTGGAAATCAAGTGGCGACCCACTATAGTAAAAATGTAACCTGTATTTAATGTATCTGGGACGCATTTCCTTTTATGTTGAATAGTTTGGTTTTCAAGTACAAGGACATGCATCAAGTGACATTATTTTTGTTGGTGATGTCAACAACAAAAGCGACAGGAAGTTTTTTCTCCCTCCTTTTAAAAATTGAAGTGCATATTTACTTATATGAGTCCATTATTATCCCATTTGTTTCCTAATTTCAAACAGAACATACATATTACACAGGAGGAAAGGCTCCTCATTACCATGGTTAGGTCAGTGTAGCTAGTCTTAAATAATAGTAATAATAATAGCAAATTAAAGGATTTATGAAAAAATAAATACTAGCTGAAACACATCCTGAAAAATGCCACTGTTGATATGAAATGAGGTCTAATAGATTCTACCTTTAGATGATTTCATATGACACTATAACATACTGTCAAAATATAACAGTTACTTTTACTCATGTAGAATCGTGAAACAATTTTGTAAAGGTGATGATGCATAATGATTTTATTTTATTTTTTAGCGCATAACACAGTGTTGCTCTTTTCCTCCTCAGTGCTATTTGGCATGTCAGGGCTGCCTACTGTTTGAGAGGTTCGACTTGACTTCCTCCGTAATGCTTTAAACTAGAAAAGTCTCACTAGAATTGAAATTGGTCACATCAGTTTTGAGGTCTGCGCTCTGCAATATCGAGGAAAGCCCGGCTGTTGCACGCGCGCGCCAGAGAGAAGAGCAGATCATGATCGCGAGCTGGTTCCGTTACACTTGTGCGAAAGTACAGATGAGAAGCATTTAGCTGATTGCGAGGTTCATTAAATCTTCCTTGGCAGTCCTAAATAGACTATCACCTGGGCGGCCGCTGAAATATCTTCAATGGGAGAACCATGTCATTGTTCTTTCCCTGCTGTCCGCAACCCAGTCCGAACAGACCTGCAAACCACCAGTTGAGAAACACTGCTTTAACTCACACACACACTCACTTATGTCAGACCCCCTCGCCTCGTTTCTCTCTGACATTTTCTCCGCTGCTTGTGTATGTGTGGCGCAAGTTAACGAGTTTGACAGACAGTCCAGGAGGAGAGGAGATGCGCACGCGCAGGTGAGATTCTCCGTCCGGTTGCATTTTTTCTCTCAATACTGTAGATAAGCAAATGTACATGGTATGAAAACCATCAATTTTCATACCGTGGTATACCGTGAAACCGGTATACCGCTGCAACTCTAGTCACCATTCACTTTGATTGCATCACAATGAAAATGAATGGTGACTGAGGCTGTCCCAGTCCCTGTCATTCTGTCTAATACCTCCTTTTGTGTTCCACTCAAGAAAGTCAAACAGGGCTTGAAACAGTATGAGGGTGAGTAAATGATGATAGAATATGATGATTAAACATTATGACAGATTCTTCATATAACGGCACAAATTTGGGTGGTTTTAAACTCTAATAACTGACTTCAGGACCTAATTGTTTTAAAGCTCATATAAAATCAGAAATATGCATATTTAAAGCTGTAGTGCTGCATAACTTCTGTACCACTAGCAACACCAAACAAAATAAAACAAGTGGTGTGCAAAAGTTGCCGCCACAATGCTAGGGTGTTGCACAATGCTACGGTGTTGCACAATGCTAGGGTGTTGCACAATTTTATGGTGTTGCACAATGCTAGGGTGTTGCTATAGGATTGCTAGATTGTTTCTTACTGGCCCGAGTCTAAAGAGATTAGCTGCTGTTGCTTACTCAGCCCCAAGTCTCTGTGATTTTATGGTCCCTAGATATAGCTTGAGTTCTCCAAATTTAATCTATGGGGTTTTCACACATTTTATCTTGCGCCTTTTATTGTCCATAAAGGCACCTCTACACTAGAGCTTACGATGCATTAGAGAACACTGCGAATGCACTGATTTCAATGGGGATGATGCGTCGGAAGGACGGAGAGGGAAACGGAAGGGTTTGCAATAGTGACGCTCTGTCATGCGACCAAAAGTTGAGAGCTTTTAAATTTTTGCAGCAACACTGTCTGACGTAGGCATGCATTGACCAATAACAATCTTGGAAATGCGGGACTAGTTGCTCTGTGAAATCGAAAAAAACATGGTGGAAAAACTCAAACATGCAGTGTATAAATTCCTTGTCCCTTATTATTTTTCTATGCCAGGCTAAAAAGATAGTAATTGTAGAGCGAGAGCATGGAAAAGTGTTTCGATGTTTACTGGTACGTTGTCGAAAAGATATATTTAAGATAGCCATCTCTATCCACGATCGCCACTGCATTACTGCTTTTTTTTAACTAAACCGCCTTTTTCCACTGTGGTACACGAAATCCAAACGGACCTTTCTTTCATTGTTCAGAAAACAGGTAGCTCCACCTCAAACTGACACCATTGGTTGAGCCAAAGTTGCAATGTCAATCTCAAACAAACAGAGCAATGTTGATAGCACCACAGAGGCACAGTGTATTAACTTTTCAGGGAAATCAACATAAACATAGATTACTTACATTTAGCTCTGCACAATATGAGATTAGGATCAGTGAAAATATTTTAACATCAAAAATATTTACACACAACAGCTTTAACAAACTTCAAAAAGATCCAAATGAATTAGCTGACCTATAACGAAACAGACCTTTGTGGAAGATCCCACATTAGACTTTTCGTTGGTAAAATATTGACTGCTGATTTCTACAGAAAATCAACATATTATAAAACATTCAATTAATAAATTTACACAGGCAAATAAAGAAACAAACAAATAAATAAATAAGACTTCAAAGCTTGAGGTCTTAATGTCCTGTTGCTGAAATTTGGTATTGATCAGACGTGGTATTGGTATAGTTTGGTATTGACTCTTAGTGGCTGACACAAATAGCAGGCTTAGATCACAAACCACATTTATGAAAACATGATGATGGATTGTCCAGATGTAAACTAGATATTCTCAAAATGCTAATTGCTCAGATCAATGACAGAAATATGTGGCTCTGTTTCAAATAATCCCTAATGTATCCATTGTTTTGGATTGAAGATCAAGTCAGCACATTCCAGCTGTGATGCAATCGCTTGGAATCGGACACCAATTCCAGCAAGCACAAACAATTCCACCTTTGTTAAATAGGATGCCATGCACATGAACCTAAGAGCCAATCTGAGTATTTCCAGTAACTGAAAAGGTAGCATGTGTTTGACATGGCATGCTTATTCATGTGTGTTTGTGAAGTCTAAACGAATGGAAATCTGTGCTAAAACACTTATAGGTTATATAGAATTTTGAGATGAACATCAATACACTTATACAGTCCAGGATATTTTCTCTGTTCATACTGTATATAAACTAAAATACTTCATTTTTTTTAATGTAATTTTTTAAGGTATTGTTCACCCTAAAATGAAAATGTTATCATAATTTACTCACTCACATGTTGATCAAAACCTGTATGACTTTCTTCCATGGAACACAAAAGGAGATATTAAGGAATAGTTCACCCAAATAAGAAAATTATCTCATCATTTACTCACACTAATTCTTTCCCATATGTGTATGACTTCGGGATATGTGTCGGTCTGCAGGAGAGGTGAGCGGTAAGGCTCATCACCTGGGTTGTGAGAACTTTAACACCTGTCTCTAATTATAGTGATGGTGGAGGGAGACCTGAAAAGGCATGCCAGAGTCTCAGTGTGGGAGAGAGAGTGACCGGAAAGCCCAAAACATGACCACGCCCCCCCATGCCACAAACACTTAATAGAGAAGTGCACTTAGGAGGGCTGTTTGAAAGTGGAGACTTACAGTAAAAAAGGACTTAAATATTGATCTGTTTCTCACTCACACCTATCATATCACCTCTGCAGACATGGATTCAACCACTGGAGTCATATGGATTACATTTATGTTGCCTTTATGTGCTTTTTGGTCAGCGTTCACTTTCATTGTATGGACCTACAGCGCTGAAATATTCTTCTAAAAATTTAAGTAAGACATACACATCTGGGATGGCATGAGGGTGAGTAAATGATGAGAGAATTTTCATTTCTTGGTGAACTATCCCTTCAGGCAGAATGTTAGGGACTGACAGCCTCAATCACCTTTCACTTTCATTGCATCTTTTTTACAACACAATGAAAGTGAATGGTGATATAAATATTTAATGCAATATATAATGATTAAATAATTATAAATTGTTACATTGAAATAATTATAAATAAATATATACATTATAAAAAATAATTCAGATAATTAAAATGAATTACATTATTGTGGCAGATGAGTAAAGCATTGATAAGACAATCTAAAGATTGGCTTTAGAAGGCAATATATTGTTTATTTCCATATTACTGAACATAAGTCTATCATTGGCCTACAGTCCACTGCAATCCATTTTGCAACTGAATTCATCAATTTGACTGAGATAGATTTATTATAAGGGCTTTTCTAACGACACGTCAATTTAAACAAGCATCAGATTGATGCTTTTGGAGTGTCTCATTGGTTGCGTCATGTCATAAACATACCATTTTTAGGTTGCTGTGTCAAGTTTACAGTTACATAGTTTGAAACTAAAAAAAAACACGTCTTGAGATTCAAGTGTTCCGATTTGTGCTCCATCAAGCTGTGTTTGAATGCAAGAACAGGTTCTTCTCATCTTGTGCTGTTGATGGTGTCAAGCAAGCCTGAGTGTGGTTTGTTCTCTGTATAAGCTGCGCATCACCTATACAGTTGGAGTTTCGCTTACTGCCCACTGGAGAAAACAGGTGGGACATCAAGCTTGAATTGGTCCAATAGAAGGAATATTCCTTATTATGGTCCGGGGACATGATTAACTGCATACGTTTTTAACACGTTATTTTTTTATATAATTAATTGCACAGAATTAACCATATAAATCGACAGCCCTAATACAGCACTTTGGATGGATGGATAGATAGATAGATAGGATGTACAATTTCAAACACACCTTTTAGCAACATTACACAGTTACATATAGCCCAGTTGTGAACGGTTAAAAAGATTATGTCCAACAAATGCCTAGACATCCTGTGACACTGTATTTTAAGATTTGTTGAAGAACTATTGAAGAAGAAGAACTATTTAAACACCTCTGTAGTGATGCAGCCTTTGTTCAACCACGAAGAACAGATAATATCTCCTAAGTCAACAGCAGGTCAAAATGTTTGCCTTGTCTGAATTTTTCATACATATCACATTCATGGTCATTTTTGTATCACATAGTGTGACAATAACTTTATATTTTGTCACTGGTAAATTTCAATTAGTAAAGTAAGTAAGCATGCCATGACACGCTATTTAATTTGCTAGGCAAAGCTGAGGTCAGAAATAGGGCATCTGTTAAACTGACATAGTGGATCCTTGTCTATCCCATCTCTCAATGGTCACATAACATCTTCACACCATGCACATCTCACAGGCAGGGGATGCAGGTAAGGTTTGCCTCAATAAAGGGCAACAGCAATGATATGGCTGTAATTGCATTCACTATTTAAATGTAAGTAGAGCCTCGGTAAGAAAAACCAGCAGTGATTATGAAAAGAAGGTTTTTGTGTTAAACAACCCATACAAATATCAACTCAACACAGACCGCAAAAACGCACCAAATCGCATGACTTAGTGCAAACTCTCCACTAAAGCAACAAACTGATATTTGGAGCATTTTTGCTTTTGCATTTAAAGAAAAAAATCTGATCTGGGTTTATAGAACAATGCATTGCTACAGTTGCCCCTGAAAATGATCATTTGTTGGATGTATAATGTATGAAATCAGTTCCCCTCAAGTTCACACAGGTGCCAAAGCGGACAACCATTTACATGTTCCAGTAAGTTTGACACACAGAAACAGTCCAAAAACCTTGTCTTAATTGTTAACAGCTTTTCTGTTTCTTTTATTATTTACATTTGCCTAACAAACTTCTTTTTGTGAAATGTTTTGCTTCAAAAAGTACATTTGTGCTATCTTTAGTAAATTCCATTTGGTTTCATGTCTACTTTTAAACATTTATAATTGTGACATTTAATAAATAAATACAAAACATACAATGCCATACACTGCATCTCAACTTTCATTTCACTAGAGAGGTAGTTATTTTAATGCATTTTTACTATAATCAGATTTTCCTGTTTGTCAGTGGCTTAATGATGTCAGATTAATGTGGTAGTGCAATGAGCTGTACATGATCCCTTCAATGCAAGACTTTCCAATGTGTTCAGTGCAAGCAAAAACACAAGTTTCTCTCATCATTCATTTCACTAGGGCATGCATCAGGCATTGAGTTTATAGTGTTGAGACTGCAAGATCAAACTCATTACATCCTATTATTTGGCTATTAAACATGTAATGGAGGGTAAATGACTAATAAGACTAAATGGAAATATGGATTTTATGCATAAGCTAATCAAAATATGCTATTTGCCTTTCTGCCAAAAGGCTCAAATAACTCTTCTTAACTGTCTTCATGACTGTTTCAACAGTTTAAGGATGAGCGTAACATCACTTGCACTTGCAAAATTACTTCAACAACTAAATTCTTGTCGCATGCTATATTTCTACACTGACATACAGTCAAGAATACACATTTAGATAACCAAGTGCAATAATACTACCACTATAACTTTTTGTTAACAGCCTATACATTCAGTGGCGGTTCTGGCTTACCTGGTGCCCTAGGTGAGATCGGACGTGCCCCCCCCCCCAAATATATAAATAAATGGCACATTCTATTAACATTGACATTATACAGTATATACAGTACATAACTTAAATTGCACAATTAAATTATAGAGTCAATAAATAAAGTATATGGCGGAATTCTTACAAATTGCTGCTACTCTGTGCTATTACACCTAATCCCTAATTTAAAATGTAACCCTCCCCTCGTAGTTTTCATTGCTGCAAAATCATCAATGACTTGGTCATATCTGCCCAGCAATCACATGGTTGATACTAATTTTTGCATGACCACTAATAAGATCCTGTGTCATGTTGTAGCCTACCTATAGGCCTACTGTTTATCATGGTTATCTTATGTTTGTTCATAATGTAAGAATACAATCCATAATCCTAACCATAGAGTCTTTAAGGCTGAGTAGCCTGTCGGGGCACCTTTCTCCCATCGCGATCTTGCAAGCTGTGTGGGGGCAGGGTGGCACGATTTGGGGCACCTGTCTCCCATCGTGATCTTGCGAGCTCTGTTCAGGGGCGATCGATCAGGTACCCTGTCTTGCCGCCCCAGAGAGCGTTACCGCGCTAGGCGCCTGCCTATTTCGCCTTTGCCAGCATCCGCTACTGTATACATTAAGAACGGACACAACTCAATTTTATACGTGTGTCGGACGCGCGAAGTGCGTCGAAAGTTTGCGATCAACTTTTTTTCGGCTCTGAAGTTACACAGAAATGTTCAATTTACTTTAATAGCTAGTTAATGTAAGGGAAAGTTACATTGTCTTCTTTTAAAGAGTAAAGTAGCTTACCTGTTAAAGACCACTTCCTGGTGTTTAATTTGACGGATCCATTCTGGTTACATGAAATCTTCAGTTTAAAACAGCTGAACTAAGTCGCAACAGCTCGAGATAACTCGCTGAATAATCCCACCTGCAGCTGCATTGTAGCTGTCAATCAGAGAGCTGCTGCGGAGAGTGGGCGGAGTTATTGGAGTACATCGCTATAAACTCAAAGCACCATGCCAACAACGCAGCAAGCAGCAGTACTACTTGTTTGTAATGTAGTGTGTTTCCTACGAGCTAAAACTGCAGAAAAAAATATAACGGTTCAAAGTTGTAGCCTATGTGCACTGTAAATGAGAGAGAGATGGTTAAAGAGAAAATAAGTTACATTTACTCTGAGTAATATTGATATAAATAAAATGGAATATAAATACAATATAATAATATATATTTATATTTAATAATAAATATTACATATTAAAATGATTCCATAAATATTTAATATATATAAAATATATTGTCTTGATCTGTTAACACTTACAATTTTTTTTTTTCATATTACAATGTAATAACTTTAAAAAAAAATCATATTTTCTAAGACTGTAATCATCTAAAGGCATTGTCACAGGTGGCTGCTTTGTTATTATGAAATACAGAACGAATAACCTAATTTGCTAATGACTTACACTAAAATATTGACCATTTCATGATCATTAGTGTGATGTGCATTTTAATTACCCTAACAATGACTTTAATAACTCATTAATACAATTCTGAAAGCCTAACACAATGAATGACAGGAGGAAAATGATATGTCTCATCCTTTAATAGCCTTGAAAAGATCCATTATGATAAACTTAGTGATCAGTTCTGTTCTAAATTATGTAAGATTTGTAGTGCCATAACAATATTGTAGATAATGCTGCCACACCAATTTCTAAACCAGGGACATTCTAGCTAAGGTGTGAAAATTGTATCTCTATTTTTGGCTTTGGGGAACTGTTCCTTACTCCAGGTTTTGACAAATAGTTCCAACATGAGTTCAGTGGCACAGAACATGCAAATATATTCTGCAAAACATTTGTTTATGGAAACAGTTACTCAAATGTCACACAGTGGTTCCAGAGTGTAACGAACTGGCCATGGAGACGGTGTTAGGATCCATGTGCAGGAAGTTTATTAAAAGAGACACAAGCAAACAATCCAAAACAGCAGGCAGAGAGACGTAGTCGTAAAGCAGGCAGATAAATCCAATAAACCAAACAGACAGTCCAACCAGGCAAACAAAACAAAGGGTAATCCAAAAAGCTGTAAATCCAGAAAAACAGGCAATGGTCATAACATGAATCAAGAAACAATGGCAATGGAAAAACGCTCGGTAAGGTAGGGTGAACTGGCAATACTTCGCAATGTGTTCAGTGAAGCACATGGCTTATAAAGCTACAAACAGGAAGTGAGAATACAAACAGGAAGTGCCACTAAAACTCAGGTGACGGTTCCCTCTGGTGGAAGAATGAACTGTTCATGGGCTGAGGTATTACAGATTCCCCCCCTCTAGGAACACCCCCAGGCGTTCTCCTCCTGGGCCGTCCCCTTGGTCTGGGTGCCGGTTGGTCTGGATGATCATGGTGGAAGTCCTTGATGAGTGAGGGATCCAAAATGTCTGAGGCTGCTACCCAGGATCTCTCTTCAGGACCGTATCCCTCCCAGTCCACAAGGTAATGTAGACAATTAGCCCTCCTTCGGGAATCTAGGATCTCCCGGACGAGATAGGCAGGGGATCCATCGATCTCCAACGGTGGAGGTGGTGTTGATTCAGTGGTTACAGGTTCCAGTGCAGGGTGTGCAGGTTTCAGGAGGGATACATGGAAGGAAGGAGAGATACAATAATCAGCAGGAAGCTCTAGTCTATAGGTCACCAGACTGATTTGTTTTAGTATCTTAAAGGGACCTTCGTACCTTGGACTGAGCTTCCTGCTAGGTAGCCTCAGACGTAGATCCCTCGTAGAAAGCCATACCATCTGGGCAGGCTGGTAATTAGGGTGGGGACGCCTCTGGCAGTCGGCCTGAATCTTCTGTCTCCTGACGGCTCGCTGAAGCCGGACATGGTCACTGTCCCACACCCTCTCACTACTCCTAATCCAGTTGTCCACTGCCGGCACCTCTGATGGTTCTCCAGACCAAGGGAACAGTGGTGATTGATAACCCAGAACACACTGGAAAGGGGTTAGTCCTGTGGATGAATGTGTGAGGGAGTACTGAGCGTACTCAGCCCATGGCAGGAAAGTGCTCCAGTGGTGCTGTTCACGACTACAATAGGAGCGTAAGTAGCATCCAAATTCTTGGTTTACTCTCTCCACTTGACCGTTAGCCTGAGGGTGATAGCCAGAGGTTAAACTGACATTGATATTTAAAAGATGACAAAAGGCCTTCCATACCCGTGATGTGAACTGTGGTCCCCGGTCTGTGACAATGTCGTCTGGGAGTCCATACACCCTGAAGACCTGGTTGAACAGGGCCTCTGCAGTCTCCATAGCTGTGGGTAGACCTTTTATGGGGATCAGACAACATGATTTAGAAAAACAATCAACAATGACACAGATGGCAGTGAAACCACTGGAATTAGGGAGATCGGTGATAAAGTCTACTGCTAAGTTTGACCGTGGTCGTTGAGGGATGGGCAGAGGTTCCAGCAGCCCTGCAGGGAGTTGATGGGGGGTTCTAACTTGTGCACAGACATGGCAGGCATTATCATAAGTAGTCACATCATGGAGAAGAGTGGGCCACCAGGAAGAGTTACATACCAACGTTGCCGTTCTTTGAATTCCTGGGTGACCAGAGCCTAGGGAAGTGTGCACCCACTGTAAGACCCTCTATCTGAGATTTTGGGGTACGTTCTGCCTATTAGAAGGACATTCCGATGGTGGTGGTTCATCTTGTTGTCCACAATGGATCTCCTCCATAATATCCCAACAGATGGGTGCGATGACGTCAGACTGTGGCAGAATGGGTTTTGGGAGAGGTGATGAATGAACTGGATCATGTCTTCGTGACAGGGCATCTGCTTTGCCATTCTTGCTGCCTGGACGATAAGCAACAGTAAAATTGAATCGGGTGAAGAAGAGCACCCACCTGGCCTGTCGTGGATTCATTCTCTTGCCGTTCTTAATATATTCCAAGTTCTTGTGGTCAGTGATGACTTGAAATGTGTGCTTGGATCCCTCCAACCAGTGCCTCATTGCCTACATTATAATTAGTCTTTGCAGAAGTGAGTTTTTTGGAGAAAAAGGCACATGGGTGGAGTTTACCCAGATAACCATGATGCTGGGAGAGTACAGCTCCGATGCCACAGTCTGAAGCATCCACTTCCACTATGAAGGGGAGGTCTGGATCTGGGTGTTTCAAGATGGGAGCAGTGGTGAAACTAGACTTGAGTCTTTTAAAATCATCTTGTGCACTCTCGGGCCAAGTCAACCTCCTAGGTTTTCCTCTGAGTAATGCAGTGAGAGGGGCTGCAACGATGCTGTAGTTCCTTATGAATCGCCTGTAAAAGTTTGCAAACCCAAGAAATCGTTATAGTTCCTTGATGGTTCCTTGTGGGGGCTGGCCACTCAGTGACTGCCTTAATTTTGGACTCATCCATCTCCTTTGGGGCTGATGTTATATCCTAAGAAGGTTGTGGTGGTGGTGGTGGTGGTGGTGGTGTGAAACTCACATTTTTCTGCTTTCACATATAGCTGATGGTGGAGTAGACAGTTGAGCACTGTCTTGACTTGTTGAATATGTTCACCCCTGGTCTTCGAGTAAACAAGGATATCAATGTAAACTATTACACAGCTGTTGAGAAGGTCTCTGAAAATGTCATTGACAAATGACTGGAAAACTGAAGGAGCACTGGCAAGGCCATAAGGTATGACCAAGTACTCATAGTGCCCGCTAGTGGTAATAAATGCATGTAATCTTCCACTCATCTCCTTCTTTGATACGGACCAAGTTGTAGGCACTTCTGAGATCCAGCTTAGTAAAAATCTTGGCTTCTCATAGTTGTTCTAAAGCAGATGGGACTAATGGTAGGGGATAGTGGTGTTTAACTGTGATGGCATTCAGACCCCTGTAGTCTATACATGGCCGGAGTCCACCATCATTTTCCACAAAGAAAAATCCAGCTGCGGCTGGTGACATAGAGGGACAGATGAAGCCCGATGCTAGTGCCTCCTCAATGTAATCCTCCATAGCCTGCGTTTCAGGGAGGGATAGAGGGTAAGCCTTGCTTCTAGGAGGAAATGAATTGGGTAGCAAGTCTATGGCACGGTCCCAAGGTCTGTGGGGTGGTAATTGGGTGGCTTTGTCTTTGCTAAATACCTCTATGAGTTCAGAATATTCCTTGGGGATGTGAGCGTGGATGTTAGTCTGGGGGCTGTCCACACTCGTGGTCAGGCATGGTACTATTAACTTGGTGGTTAGACAATGGAGACCAATACAGCAATTCCCCTTTTCTCCAGGAGATCAGTGGGTCATGGAGTGATAGCCATGGGTATCCTAGTATAATGGGGTGGCGAGGAGATGTGATGACATAGTGTTAAGGTTTTGACATGGAAAATTCCTAATTGAATCTGGATAGGGATGGTTTTATGGGTTATCTGCCCCGTGCCTATGGGTGCATTATCTACTGCAGTGATTCAGATGGGAGGATTACATGGTATTGTAGGGATATTGAATTTGGTAACTATCTTATGATGAATGAGGTTCAATGCAGCTCCTGAATCCACTAGCACTGTAACACATGATTGGTTATCTTCAATAAAAATGGTCACAGGAAGAGTAAAATTCTGACTGGAAACTGAATCAAATGTGATGCTCCCCCTTAGAGAAGATCCAGCTGAGGCTCTGGCTCTATGTGGGCATGTGTTACAACGATGGCCTGGTTGACCACAGTAGAAACATAACCCCTCATCTCGTCTGCGCTGGCGCTCCTCCTCGGGCACCCTCGCACGCCCGGTTTGCATGGGTTCATTCGATTCGGCTGATGAAGTAACAGAAGATGAGGCAGTAGCAGAGAAATGCTTGAGTGCACTGGATCGTGGCTGATTGCGCATGAGATTGTCGATTTTAACGGTCAAGGTAATGTACTCAGACAAAGTTAATGATTCATCCTTGCTTGCAGTGTGGGATTTAAACCTTCTCGGAATACTGATTTGAAAGCAATATCATTCCAACCGCTCTGCGCTGCTAAAGTACGAAATTGTACTGCATAATCGGCTGCACATAATTTCCCCTGGCATAGATGCAATAACTGCACAGAAATGTCTCTTCCCCCTGCAGGGTATTCAAAAACATCCTTAATCTGTTGTGAGAAATACGTGAAGGACTTGCGAATTTGTTCATCATTATCCCAAACTGCCGAAGCCCACTCTAATGCTTTTCCGGTAAGCAAACTCATCATTAAAAGTACATTTAGCTGTCTCTTGATTAAAGGAGTCGAGTTGGTGAGTGAAATATATTGAACATTGCCTCAGAAATCCCTTACATTTGTCAGCAGATCCATCAAACTTTTCAGGCAGTGCCATTCTTACTGTGTCGGGGCGTGGGGAAGGCATCTACTGGATATAGCGTGTCAAATGTACATTAGCAGCTCGAAGATTCACAAGTTGTTCTTGAAATTCCTGTAGTACATCACTTTGATAAGCGATCGTGGCTCTGAGCTGTGTAACCTCCGCTGGATCCATGGTAGGCGAAGTATTCTGTAACAAACTGGCCATGGAGACGGTGTTAGGATCCATGTGCAGGAAGTTTATTAAAAGAGACACAAGCAAAGAATCCAAAACAGCAGGCAGAGAGACGTAGTAGTAAAGCAGGCAAATAAATCCAATAAACCAAATAGACAGTCCAACCAGGCAAACAAAACAAAGGGTAATCCAAAAAGCAGTAAATCCAGAAAAACAGGCAATGGTCATAACATGGCAATTGAAAAACGCTCGGTAAGGCAGGGTATACTGGCAATACTTCGCAAAGTGTTCAGTGATGCACATGGCTTATAAAGCTACAAACAGGAAGTGAGAATACAAACAGGAAGTGCCACTAAAACTCAGGTGACGGCTCCCTCTGATGAAGGGGTGAACTGTTCATGGGCTGAGGTATTACACAGTGGCACCATGTTTTATTCTTGTCTTACTCAGGATTGAAATGAGAAGAAGAATAAATTTAACTCAATTTAAACAGACTCTAAATGTATCTCAATGAGCGATGTTTGACTAGACCAACGCTGACAAGGAGATGTTTAATTTTAACTGTTGTGCATGCATTTTGACTTTTACTTAGGCCTTCTAATCAATGGAACCACTTGTTATATAGAAACTTAACATACATTTAGCAAAAAACATATAAATGAACCCTTCTTAAAATTGCTACTTCAGATGATGTTGCAGTCACAAAAATAACCTATTGCTTATTTTAGACTTTGTACATATTAGGTTAATGTACAACAAACATGACTAAACTTTATATCAAAGACCCTATTCCAGACATCATAGAATTTTGACGCTGAACAGCAAGAAAACCTGTACAGAAGTCAGTCAATTTACTAAAGAGTGTGCCCTCCAGTGGCAAAATAACTCCAAAATTCAGCTTTGTTGTATTCTTTGTTAACAGAATTTCACAGATGAGTGAAACAGTTTCTCCATTTGTCTTGACTGTCATTCTGCTGTTGTTGACTGGATTATTTTGTTTTAGATGGCACCTGTTGCAGGGTGGCATTCTTAGCATTCGGCAACTCAGAAGTAGTTATCTGCTTTTACAAAAAGTATAGATATGTTTTTCCATTGAAATGTTTACAAGGGATGGACGTGAACAAACATGTTTCAAAGGAAAGGAGATGGATGGATACATAAAGAGAAAGCAAGAGAGAGGGAGAGAAAGAGAATTCCCCACTTGGGTGCAACAATGACAACAAAACAGAGCCGTACGAAAAACCTGTACTTGAAGCAGGCAATTGTTGTCACTGTCCTATGACAGTGGGACATTCTGTGTCCTATGACATTCTCATGTTGAATTCAACAGCATGATAACCTCCTCTATGACAAGTAGAGTATACATTTGCATTTTTGCATTCCCTTCAAGACCAGCTGTGTAGAAGCCAGAAATCAGATGTGAGAAAGGAGGACAGGGTAACATCTCTTCTGGAGATCTGCCAACTCAACACTGGCAATGACTTGTATGACTAGGGGTACTCGTAAACTGTGAAATATGATTGCAGTTTAATTAGAAAAAGAATGTGAAAATGCTACTTCAAAATGCTCCAGCAAAAACCCTGCTGTACAGTAAGTGCTACAGTAAAAACCTGTTAATTGTAGAATTGTAGGTCTCCTTACAATGTACAGCACAGTGAGCAATAATATTAGATTTAACAGGACAAGACATCTCATTGTCAGGTGTATTTTGTTGATTCATGTCTTTTATTTTGAAAAGTTTAGTTCCTGTTCCCTAGTCATGTGATGTCTTGTTTTCCCTCCATGTTCATGTGTCATGTTTTCATTGGTTTATTGTCTAATTATCTTGTTATCAGTTCTGTTTGTTCATTGGTTTATGTTCTCCCATGTCTTATATTTAAGCCCTCATGTTTTCATTGTCTAGTTGTCAAGTATTGGATGTGATTGTAGATGTTTATGTCAAGCCACGTTTATGTCAAGCCATGTTTAAATCAAGTCAAGCCATGTTCATGTTTATGTTTAGTTTATTTCACGTGTAGTCAGGGTTATTGGTTCTCACTTTGTAAATAAACTGCACTTGGGTTCTTCATCTCATCATCCTCTTCGTCATTGCCATCATTGTCAGCAGCCAGCACACGTTACAGAATACTTGACCAACCATGAACCCAGCAGTTCGGCTTCTGCGCCTACGTCAGGGGAATCGTCCCCTGGAGGACTATGTGGAGGACTTTTGCGATCTGGCCTTCCAGGTGGACTTTAATGAGGTTGCACTCAAGGACTGTTTCCGATTTGGAATGAATGAGTCCATTTCTTTTTTGATGCCTGGCGGTCGCAGTTCCCTCAGCCTGGCTCGATATATCGACCTTGTCCTATGGTTCATCGGTTCCCCGTTCACTGTGGGGGAGGCGGATGCCGAGCCAGAGGTCCACGTCATGGCCGCCGCCGAGCCAGAGGTCCACGTCATGGCCGCCGCCGAGCCAGAGGTCCACGTCATGGCCGCCGCCGAGCCAGAGGTCCACGACATGGCCGCCGCCGAGCCAGAGGTCCACGACATGGCCGCCGCCGAGCCAGAGTTTCACGTCACAGCAACGCCTCAGCCTGCTCCGTGCCACGTCACAGCAACGCCTCAGCCTGCTCCGTGCCACGTCACAGCAACGCCTCAGCCTGCTCCGTGCCACGTCACAGCAACGCCTCAGCCTGCTCCGTGCCACGTCACAGCAACGCCTCAGCCTGCTCCGTGCCACGTCACAGCCACACCTGAGCAGTGGGACCTGGAGATGGTTCCCACCCTTATACCCACCCTTAGTTCTCCTGAGCAGGCAAGGGGAACTTTCGGCCCTCCGACCCCGCCTGGACCCTCCGAGCCCTGGACTTCGCCTTGGCCTGTCAATCCCTCGACATTGCCTCAGCTCTGCGTTCCCTCGGCTCCACTGCGGTCCTTCAGCCTGTCGGCTTTGCCGGGGTCCCTCGTCCCTCCGGCTCCTCCTTGGTGTGTCGGTCATCTGGCTCCACTTTGGCTCTCTGATCCTCTGGTTGCGCCTCGTCCCTCCGATCTGTCAGCTTCACCGGGGACCTCCTTCCCTACGGCTCCACCTTGGTCTTCAGTCCCACCGGCTCCACCTCAGTCTCCCCGATCCCCCAGCTCCGCCTTGCTCCTCCAAGCCTCCAGCACCGCCTTGGTCCTCCCTGCCATCGGCTCCACCCTGGCCCTTCGAGTCTTCGGCTACTCTCCGGGCACCAAGTTCCATGGCTCCGCCCCTCGAGCCTCTCATGGCTCCGCCTTCCATGGCTCCGCCCTTCGAGCCTCTCATGGCTCCACCCCCCACGGACTTTGCCTTGGTCCCATGCCCCTCGCCCTTTCTCGCCATGCCACGCCCCACACCTCAAGACACCCCCCCCACCCCAGCTCCCTACAGAACTTTGAATTTATGTCATGTTTTACGTGTTTTGTTTATGTGTTGGGGTGTCAGGAGCCACCCCTTAGTAGGGGGGATATGTCAGGTGTATTTTGTTGATTCATGTCTTTTATTTTGAAAAGTTTAGTTCCTGTTCCCTAGTCATGTGATGTCTTGTTTTCCCTCCATGTTCATGTGTCATGTTTTCATTGGTTTATTGTTTAATTATCTTGTTATCAGTTCTGTTTGTTCACTGGTTTATGTTCTCCCATGTCTTGTATTTAAGCCATCATGTTTTCATTGTCTAGTTGTCAAGTATTGGATGTGATCGTAGATGTTTAAATCAAGCCACGTTTATGTCAAGCCATGTTTAAATCAAGTCAAGCCATGTTCATGTTTGTTTAGTTTAGTTCACGTGTAGTCAGGGTTATTGGTTCTCACTTTGTAAATAAACTGCACTTGGGTTCTTCATCTCATCATCGTCTTCGTCATTGCCATCATTGTCGGCAGCCAGCACACGTTACACTCATTTTACTGTTTAAAAAAAAAAAAAAAAAAAAAATGGAAGTAAAAGTATGAATTTATGTAGGCCCTATTATGTTATAATATTTATTAAATTACAATACAACATTTTTTTCATTGCAACAAAACAGTGTAAACTTTAACAACCAGAAAAATGTAATTATATTTTATATACAGTAATTCTGTACTCATTTGCCCAAAAATTTTTTTCTGTCCTAAAAGGCCATTTCTGCTACTTTTTCATTTAAACTAGCTGTGCCTATGAATGACAGAAGCAGACAACCAGTAAATTAATTCGGTAAACAAAATAAAAAAAGAAAACTATATTAGAGCTATGTTAAGACTACGTTCTCCATCGGACCAGGTGGGTGTGCAAACTCTTTGCCACCTCAGCAAAGGGGCAGGAACTCGAGCCCCCAGAGCCACCCCAAATTTCTGCTTTCTCCTTAAACTCTTGATAAGCTGATAAAGCTGTCCTTGATAAATCAGAATGGTGAGATCACATTTACCATGACAGCTTTGCTTTCAAGGGACTACGCAGTAATCAAATTTGTTTTGATCATAACATAACCAGACGTGATGTAGCTAGATAATAATTTTTAAAAAAAAATAAAAAGGGGGGCCTGGGTAGCTCAGCAAGTAAAGATGCTGACTACCACACCTGGAGTCGCAAGTTCGAATCCAGTGCATGCTGAGTGACTCCAGCCAGGTCTCTTAAGCAACCAAATTGGCCCGGTTGCTAGGGAGGGTAGAGTCACAAGGGGTAACCTCCTCGTGGTCGCTATAATGTGGTTCTCGCTCTCTGTGGGGCACGTGGTGAGTTGTGCGTGGATGCCTCCACACACGCTATGTCTCCGCAGTAACGCATATCGTCCTCCGCCACCCGGACTGAGGCGAGTCACTACACCACCATGAGGACTTAGAGAGCATTGGGAATTCCAAATTGGAGAGAAAAAGGGGAGAGAAAAACAAAACAAAACTCTCCATTATAGAGAGACATAATTTCCCCTGGTCCTAAATGAGTCCATCAATTTACTCAGAAGTGGGTAAATCAATGAACATCAGTCTCGATGAGGATGCAAAGATGTAGGAACAGCTGCATCTCTGATCAGTTTGAAATCTCATTCTGGACGACTTGGACTCATCTTATGATTGCTTTCTTTTATTATAAAGCAGTTATGTTGAAACATAATATATTAATGTAATCAAAGCTAAAGACTCATCTGATCTAACGATTAGATTGCCACGGACAAGGGCAAAATGAATTGATGTAGACCCTGCATGTGTCTGTGCTCTCTCAATATCTCATTAGGTGAGTCCCTCAGCCCTGCGCCACATTTAGGTAAATATTTCTAATCGCAGACCTGAATAAAGCCGCTTATCAATGGGGAGGTCTCATTAAGTCTCTGAAAGCAACTTTCATGTTCAGTATCTCATTCTCATTTTCATCCCCCAGCACTGTTCGGTCACTTCCATTAATAACTGTGGTTTGACCATGAATCCATTTCCGCACCCGACCGTTGAGCAAAAGCAACAGTGAGCCTGAAAATGGTAACAAATGGTCTGGTTATTGATGGCAGTGGAAAGCATTATGTTTGCCTTCTTGCGAAGATGAGTGCCTGTACACACACACACACACACATATACTTTAACAAAAATTCAGCCTGGAGACAGAGGCTGATACTTTGAATTTGTCCTTTTAGAATTATACTTGCTTATCATTAGTATAATTTAAGACCTTAGCTAGGCAGTAAAAATAATTAGGTGTGATTTAAAAGTGCAATTACAGGATGTCAAAGCCATGATCTGGTGCTGAGTGCACATGCTCTGATACATCCACTCATCCTGGTGATGCAGGTTCCAATATGCCTTGTGCTGTTTGATAGTCCTGTCCTAGCAAACAATATTACATGACCAGTATGTAACTACTGTGTAACCTGATGATGACCAACCTTTGTCATGGCAACATACCTTTTTACCCTGCCACAACAAGAAAAGTTCAATTATATATATTTATGTCTTCATTTGTCCAAAACTAGTTTCAAGGCTATTTCTGTTCCAGCTATTTATTAAAGGCTATTTCTGCCATTTTCCCCATTCATAATAGCTGTGCTTATGAAAGATGGATGCAGACTAATATAATTCAGTACATTTATTTTGAAAGAACAAAACAAGCCAAAATCTTGAAAAAAATAAAAATAATAATAATAATAATGCAAGAAAGAAAGAAAGAAAGCAAGAAAGAAAGGAAGACTAAACTATAAATTTGTCAGAATACCGATTCCTAAAATCCCAAATCAATCTTTTACTTCTACTTTAAGTCAGTTTTGAGTTATATTGATTATCATATATTTTAAATAAATAGAAACAGAACTATTAACTGAAACGTTAATATTTAACATTTAATATTTTCATAAATATTGCGAAACCTTCGGTTAGAAGGTTCACTGTAAATTTACAGCATTATCTCAGAGAGTATTTCTTTCATATGTAAGCAAAATGGACATTGTAACTAAAACATAAACAAATGAGTCAGAAACAAATCAAATTGTATTTAAATCAGAAACTAATCAAATCCAGAGCATGTCAATCAGAATCAATCAAATCTAAAGTCTTTATCGATGTACTTTTCCTATTTTGTGGCTGGGGACAACTTAATTAGGTTAAGTCTGTTTGAACAGTATGACAGGAAAAGTATATGAAATCTTAGATTTGCCATGAAATTCTGTGTAAATTGATCTCATCTATCATTTCTAATCACTTCTAGCAATCACATCTGACCAAAACTTCCTATCTCATCTCATTGATTTTGACTCCAGACTCCAATTAGCTTTTGGAGCAGCAGAAAATGTGCTTGCCTATTGTTGTGACTATTGGTGATAAATCTGATCACCAATTTATGCAGAACCCATGTAAATCCAAGGGTTCACATACAATAATTCTTCCATCAACTGTAGTTGCTCTCTTCAGTTATTGGCCAGGTTAAAACTTCTCAATGTTTGAACAGCACTGTTAAATTCATAAAAATGTAGGCCTGCTCAGATAAAGAGTTAAACAGTGCCTCTGCAATTAAACTTAATCAATGTGCAAAGTTCACGAATGAGAGTTCATTAGTAGAGCGATTTGTGATTAAGGGTCATTTCGAACCGAGTGCCACTTAGTCAAAGTGGCCACTCTTATACTTCCACCGGCATTTAGTGCATTAGACCAGACTGAGAGAGCTATGAGAAGGTCATGTCCTTCACTCTTAATACCCTCCGAGACTCATAAAAGACAGACATATCCTCGTTCCATTCATTGCAATAATCTACTCACACAGCGTGCGGGTAAGGACGACCCATTCTCTATTATCACATTACTTAAATACAATTGATTTATCTAACGCCATCATGAGGGGATATGAAACCTAATCTGGACGTTGTTCTGTGAAGAACAGAAGGGAGATGAATCATCATTGTAGCTTTTGAAGCCATTCACTCAACCGTTCAGCTGTATCTGTTTGAGCCGGCCCACTTGAATTTAAATCAAAGGCATGGCTGATTATCAGTGAAATTAATATTAATACATCACCTAAGGGTGAAACCAAAGGCTCGTATCAGGACCATAAGTTTCTACAGACTCTGAAGTAAACCAAGATAATCAGACAGACTGCTATTGTGCATTGTACCTACGAGGTGTCATTGTGTAATAAATGTGACCAGTGGCACAAGGTGTGTCCCTTGGGTAAGCAGGGGGTCTGCTTTTATAAATCTGATGCTGGCGAATGAAGTGGAACCACTACAATGTATGACATGGTTTAAGAAATTTCATCTCTCAGAAGCGATTCAGAAGCAGCTCAGTGAAAATTGAGCAGACAGCTGATGCCAAAAAACTCCCACACATGCAACAAGATCACATTGGCATTGTCAAGAACTTTACCACCTAGCGAGAGGGAATAGAAAATGTACAACTACATTAAAACTTTACAAGAGCAGAGGTTCAAGTTTATTGTTCACACAGTCAAATCTATAATAATGAGAGTGCGGATGAATAGGCAATATTTGCATTCAGCCACAGCAGAAGAAGACATATTGTTTTCACAAGTTGAGGTGAGGAACCCCTTAGTCTCCAAGTTAATAATAGTGCTATACAAAGGCTTAGAATTCTTAGTTCAGGCTGGATATTAATGCAAGTTGAGCAAGCATTGAAACATGTTTCATGGGACATTGGTAAATACTAATCAAATACATCAGAGAGGTAGTTTGTTGACATCTTAATGCCAAGGATGGAGTGTTTTCATCCTGCTTTTCTTCAAGGGAAAGGTCACCCAAAAATGAAAATTCTGTCATAATTTACTCACGCTAATGTTGTTCCAAATCTGTGTGACTTTCTTTCTTAAATGGAACATAAAAGGAAATGTGAGGCAGAATGTCCATGCTGTCTTTTTCTCTCTCCATACAATCAAAGTGAACGGGGATGGACGCTGTCAAGCTCCAAAAAGTCACTGACAAGACCCGTCAATTTTGAATATGTGGAAGCGCGAAAGAGATTTGAGAGCTACAGTGGAGGAGAAGATTTTTAGTTAATAATTACATACATTTTGGTCTGTTCCTCAAACAAAGCTGTCATGGGATAGTATGGACTACTTTAATGGTGCTTTTAGGCCTTTTGGAGCTTGAAAATCCCTGGTTAATATATACTTTTATTGTATGGAAAAGAAAAGTGGGAATATTCTTCAAAGCATCTTCTCTTGTGTTCTACGGAAGAAAGACAATCATAGTTTGGAATAAAATGGTAATAATTAAATTATTTTGGTTGAAATATTCCTTTTGCTCTCAGTGCACAAGCCATTCAATGGTCTTAATTCATCTTTTACAGATTTGTCATGGAGAGCGCTCTCACAAACTGACATATCACAATTAGACAAGGGTCATATGGACACCTCCCTCCCTTATATATTGCACATACATTGCATCACATTTAATGCACTAGCCATCTCAATAATCTACCACACTCCAGCCACTTTGATACTGTGACTAATGTTATTTTGGTAGCACTTTATAACAAGGTTAGATTTGTTAACATTAGTAAATGCTTATTAATACTAGAACTAATAATGAAGAAAAAAAAAATTATCAGCATTTTTTAATCTTTGTTGTTTTAAAAATGTGTTAGTATACCTTGAAATTAACATTAAAAAAGATTAATAAATACTGTAAAAGTATTGTTCATTATAAGTTCATGTTAACTAATGTTGTTAACTAATGTTAACAAATGTTAAACTTATATTAAAGTATTACCGATATTTTTACAGTTTAATCTGTTGTTCTACGGTTGCTTTGTTTATTGATTTTATAGGGTGCAACTTAGAGCAACCTCAATTGCAGACCAGGGCAAACTACTGCCCAAGGGGCGATTTATCATGAACGTTTTTTATTAGATCTTTCATTTGTCTGGCTTTGGGACCTATCGCACATCCATAAGCTTTTAATATGCTCAGAGTTGCCAGATAATGGATGCAGCACCCCCAAACAGAGATTTATACTTGTACAAATAGGAAATATTTCACCTTATGTCATACTTAATTTATGCAATCTGGCAACCATTTATGTGAGCGCGCTCTCTCTCTCTCCTCTTCAGAAAAAAACCTTAAAATGCTCAATAGTGCAACTATTGTGCTCAAAGAAAAGTGTAATGCAGCCACTCTATGTCCATTCGTGATGCTGCGTGTGCTGTTTAGTGACAAGTCTGCGAGCAAACCTTTTCAGTGATGAACTTTAGTAAAATCCCAATAGATCTTCGCATCATGCGCACGCGGAGGGGACTCGTGAGCAAAACCAAGTGAGAGAGGAAAATGTTTGTTCTTTGTGTTATTTTTAAATGCTGAAGACACTCACACCTGTATGTGAATGTTACACCGGCAGTAATCATTTATCAGTGTCATGCAGCTTGTTTTATTGAGTTGTGTGCTGAATGGGATGCCAAATAAACCATTGACAAGACCCACATCATGACCCATAAGCATGTAAACAGGTTGATAATGTTCTGAGAATAAAACAAATGTGTCCTCTTTGTGGCAAACATTAAAATAAGCCTTTAGAATCTATAATTTCAGAATATTTTATTTTGTTTATTAAACCAGACTCCTGGGTCGGGTTGCACCAGCTGTGCGTAAGTTCTCACGTAAGTTAGGACGTAAAGTTCACACTAAGGGCTTAATAACTACTAGTTAATTTGTAACTAAATCAGTGCTTAATTTGGTTGCACCACCTGTTCTTAAGGCAAGACTTAACTAGTAGGTCGTAAACTCTCTGTAAAGTGATCGCATAATATGATGTTTACCTGTATTTATCCAATAAACAGCCTTCAGATTTGTACACAGAAGTGTTAAAAAAAACATGAACTTCAGTTTGATCTTGTTACAGTTGATGTTCAAACCTTGTTTGCTCACGTAACCGTCAGCTGTAATAAATTATATCCCATTAAAATACGATACATAATAAAAGTACATTTGATAAATAGTATATTTGCCCTGTGTAAATAACAATAAATAGGAACTGTATCTAAAATAAATAAGGGGTGATACAACAGGCTGGAAAAATAGACATTTATTCATTTTAATATCATATATATATTTTGAATGTGTTGAAACTTGACACCGGGTGACACACCCTGAAAACTGCACCGTTAGATTGGTTTCATGCTGAAGAGCCGCTTAAAAGTAAGTTTTCTCTCTCGTAAATGTAAACGAGTGTAAATGCCAACACCATCATATATGTCAAAAGGACTGGAGCCTGTCAACCAAAACATGAGCTCATTGATGTCATTAAATGAGTCTGCTTCTTTATTCCATCCATTACCCCTGGTCAGAGGCTTCCGTAAATGTTTGGTTTATACGTAGGGTTACGTCCTACCTAAGTGTAATGGTGCAAACCTTAAATATTTAGTAGTGCGTAAATTGTGACTTAGTGTCCATTTACGCCACAACTAGGCTAAGTTGTAACGTAGGTATAGCTGGTGCAACCGGCCCCTGATGTAGAGTGTTAAATTGAATACTAAATTACCACTGCATTGGAGTATGGTAAAATAAACAATTAATAATTATACTCAGTCTTAATTCATTTTACTAACACGTGATAGAAATGTAGCAGCAAAACTTCAAGTAATCGCAGAATGGTCCCATCAGTCAGCACACACTTCAGAAAATTGTGCATCATTCATTAAGTGCATGAGTGCACTTCTACTTCTGGGATTAAAAGATACAACCATGCAGAACTTTTTTATCTTCTCTCTTCCAGGATCTACTTAACAGCTGACGTGGCCCCTGTACCAAAACAGTTGCACACCTCTGCTCAGTTGAATATGTAAGTCCAATACTGTAAATTGGCAAGCAGATTTCCTTGAATCCCATCAAACACACAAAAATCCCTGCAGTTTGTGAACACACAATTGTTGCATCAAAACTTATAAACATGTATGATTGTGCAAATCAGTATGTCCTAATCTGCAGTAGCAGCATTTTACTGTCATTTTCAGCGACAGATCATGTGAAAAAAAAAATGTAGCAATAAATGTTTTGTACATAAAAAACTGTTATTTACGTTGTTTTAGTAGCATTTAAACATGATTTCATATATTTTAAAAATGTGTAATTACTATACATCTCAACTTTATACAGAGCACCCCCACTATTTTCAGAAGCACCCTGAGTGATTTTCATCTGGAACCGGGCCTGTTCTAAATGCTGAATGTTTGCCTTAAGGTTTCCCAGGAAACTACAGTACATTTTGTAGCTCTCTGCCCAGCAAAGAAATAAAATAAATAAATAAATAAATAAAAACTGACTTTGACTTTAAAACCTGTCCTTGCTAAAATATGTTCTAGTACAAGCAAGCAAATATTTGTGAATGAAGTGTCATGTTAAAAATAAGCAATTGTGAGTGAAGAAGGCCAGGTATGCTTCAAGTCTGATATAAAACTCTATGTCTGTGGCAATAAATGTGCACAACATTGCAACTCGACCTTTAATTTCACCCCAGGAAAAGATATCTGTGCCATAACAAAGCCATCAGACACACACGCTGAACTCTGCAGGGGTTCCTGTGTTTATCTCCCCTCATTTTAAAAGCTATCATCAGAAGGACTTCTCTGGTGGTCTATCATACCTCCATCTCTGTGTATTTTTTTATTGTTCACAACCGAACCAAGTAGAAGTGTGTACTGTAATTTCACCAGGGACAACAGCTCCCACAAAGGACATTTTTCTTGGCATGAGAAATCAACCAAACAGCCAAACAGTGCATCATTTTCCAATTTGGACTGAAATTAAGCGTGTTTACTTCCATATACATACACTTGTAATTTGAATTAAAGTGAATATGTTATGATCTAATTATATGCTTGTGTGTGCCTTGTTTTGTTTCCCATGTCATGAGAAGCATAAGCCATCATCAGGCATATTTATGCATTGTTTATTCAATAATTTGTGGCTGACTTTGATGGGCTTTTAAAAATATTTGAAAACGGAATGGTTGCTGATTTGGAATAGGTTTCTGCTTCTCTTAGGCATCTTTCCCTCTAATATTTATATTATAGTATGAAGATACACATTGTAGCAGCCAATAATGTAATAACTACTGTTAATGTAATAACTGCCAATAACGTAATACATTTTCCATTCTTAATGTAATTAAAATCAATAATGTAATAACTTACCAATAATGTAATAAAATTTCTGAACCAAAAACATAATAACTTTTTGCCCATAATGTAATAAGTTCTTACATTATTGGCTGGCTATTACATTATTGGCTGGGTTGATAAAAATAAATAAAAAAATATATTATATTATTGGTAGTTATTACATTAACGGTAGTTATTACATTACTGGCTGCTACAATCTCTGATGAACAATACTGATTAGATCATCCCCTGTATTTACAATGCTAATTAAAGAAATAGTTCACCCAAAAATGAAAATTCTCTCATCATTTGCTCACCCTCATGCCATCCCAGATGTGTATGACTTTCTTTCTTCCGCAGAACACATTTGAAGTTTTCTAGAAGAATATTTCAGCTCTGTAGGTCCATACAATGCAAGTGAATGGTGATCAGGAATGTGAAGGTCCAAATATCACATAAAGGCATCACAAAAGTAATCCAGTCCAATATGTAATACCTTTTGAACTATAAATCTTGACAGCAGTCTCCCTGGCGATCATGATTTCAAACTTGATAAAAAAACACATCTGGTATGGCATGAGGGTGAGTAACTGATGAGTTAGTGAAGTATACATTTATTTGAATGAGGAGGAGGATTAAATCTTCTGCTGAATACTTTAGTGTAGGAAAAAAATTATCAGGTCATTAACCATCTTATGCCTCAGTTTGCATGCAGTATCTTCAGCAGAACACATTTGAAGAAAATTAGAAAAATATCTCAGCTCAGTAGGTCCTTAAAATGCAAGTGAATGGAGATTTATCTTTTGAAGCTCCAAAAATCACAGAACGTCAGCATAAACATCATCGATACAACTCCAGTGGTTAAATTAATGTCTTCTAAAACAACACGATCATTTTTGGTGTGAAAAAATATCAACATTTGAGTTCTTTTTAACTATAATCTAACGCTTTGGGAAAGCTTCAGGAGAGGGTAGAGTCCAAGCGGTCACTTGTGCGACGTTGATACAGACGTCATCTCACGTTCTCCACTCGGTTGAGGCATCCAGGATAAGCACACAAACGCACCATTGTGAGTAAAGAAACAGATGAATACAGATCTAAACCAAAACCAACCAAGCTACTGTACAGTGTTCCTCCTTCTCACTTGTAAACAGCACTGCTCTTCCAGCTTTGACGCACGTCCAGCTTTGACGCCTCAGTTCTTGCGTGTTTCAAATGCCAGTGCGATTAAATCACATGCGCATACTGCTGCAGAAAGGAAGCATGATGAGTTGAAAAAAGTACTTCAATATTTACCTTTTTCACACCAAAAGCGATTGTGCCGCTTTAGAAGACATTAATTTAACAGCTGCTGTTGTATGGATGACGTTTATGCTGACTGTCTGTGATTTTTGGAGCTTCAAAGGTCTGCTCACCATCCACTTGCATTTTAAGGACCTACTGAGCTGAGATATTTTTCTATTTTTCTTCAAATGTGTTCTGGTGAAGAAAGAAAGTCATACACACCTGGGATATCATAGGGGTGAGTAAATTATGAGAGAATTTTTATTTATGGGTGAACTATCCCTTTAACCATCATAGAAACTAAAAAATAAAAATATATTTTAATAAAAGATATAAAATATCTTCAACAAGTTTGCATTCTGAGGAGTGGAGTGCGAAAGTACCATAAAAGTAGTCCATACAGCTCATGCATCATATTTCAAGTCTTTTGATGACATACAATAGTGTTTGTTGAGAAAACCCAAAATTTAAGTCATTTTCCATTGAAAATCTTGATGTCTGCTATGTTTTCCTGAGTGCTGTGAAAGAAGATTCTTCACAGTGGTTTGCATGTTCACATAAGACATTTCACTGTTTATCACTAAAAATAAAGTTTGTGTGAACCAAGGAGCTTTAAAATACCTAGAGTTAGCATTAGTGCGGCTAGCGCAGGGTTTGCACAGAAGTACGTGATTTCCTTTAAAACCTTGCTTGACAGCCATGGTCACTGTTCAATTCCATTGTATGAAAAAGAGCAGCTTGGACGTTCTGATAAATACCTCCTTTTGTATTGCATAGAATTAAGAAAAAAAAAGTCATGCAGATTTGGAATGACATAATGGTAAGTAAATGAAGACTTTTCGGTTTTAGGTCAATTAATCTCTTTAAGCAATTATGTGTCAGAATGGCTTTCTGGATATGAATCATAAATTACATCTCTTTAGCTGCTGAACAGATGTGGCCTTCTTCTTTCAAACACCTGTTGCACAAACCTGTAAATAAAGGATTTATTTACAAACTGCATTTGAATTGTGACCATGAAGAACATATTTCCATTTCTACTGCCATCTTAGATTTACTGTAGTGTGAAGAAACAGGACAGACTCTCACATTCATTGTTGATGCATTTCATGTTTGAAGGTCTGAACACACAGGCAATAACACAATACAGGCAAGCACGGTGCAGTGACAGCAGGGGACTCACATTTCCTGCTGCAGTTTCAGGTCAAATTTTATTTGAGGCCATTATTTGCTGAATTAATTACATTTTCAAGTGCCTTCCCTGATAAGTCTTAATCCCCAGGACAACAAACTCAAATGTGCGGCTGATAAATTTTATCCGAGTTAAATGAAACCATCAGGGTGACTTCTGTGCGTCCCAACGGCAACATTCATGTCACTCAGATTCACACTCATCTAATACATGCACACTTCTACAGAGCCTGAAAAGTGAGCTGCCCAGCCTGTTGCCCCCTCTGATTGGTTTATGGCCTTTGTTGAACCAGCAGTTCATTTCTAATCATACAGGGAGATTGTGCGTGGATTGGAATGGGTGGATTCATTTTATCATAGTGAAACATCCTGTGTGACCTCCATCAGGGCGGTGAGGCATAACAAGACTCCACAGCCGAGTAAACCAACAAGAATTTTATTCAATGCTTGTTCGCTTATTCATAACTGCAAATGAGTTCAGAGAGGTCCCCGAGAGCTTCTGACGAATCCCATAGTAGAATTTAAATGCACACTGCTTCCGCACACATTCACAAGGGAACAACAGATAAAAAGAAATGCTGTGCAATCAGTAAACACTAATGGACTACAACTGTATAACAGATGAGAACTAATAATTCTACAAAGAAATGAATAAAGACATATCAGAGGTTGTATTCATTTTTGAGCCAACAATGGCTTTAATACTACCTGACTAAGTCTACCTAATACTACTCCTACTGGTGCCCAGACTAGTTTACAACACTTTGGACAAGGTGAATAAGGGTGTAGAGTAGTTATATATGAATATCACATTCACACCAATGCTCTCCATAGACATGCATTCATAGAGAATGTGGCTGCAGTTTATTTACTGTGCCAAAGAGGGCACTGTTGGGCTGTGTTATACTAAGCAATGCACCACTATGTTTTGTTAGGGCACAATGCCAGGCTTGCTATCTTAGAAAAGATGCCAGGATTTATGACAAAATCATACTCAACATATGTGGCCATATGTGAAACTATCTCTTTTTGCTTAAATGTAAAGCATTTAATCTCATTAATGGAATATTAATTTTTTTGTACATCCAAGGGATAATTCACCCAAAAATGACAATTCTGTCATGATTTACTCACCCCCATGTTGTATGAATGACTTTGTTTTGCACTGTAGTACAAAAGCAAATTTTTGGCAGAATGTTGCATCTTTTTTTCCATATAGTGAAAGTGAATGGTGACTGAAGCAACCATTATGCCTAATATCTTCTTTTGTGCTCCGTAGAAGAAAGAAAGTCATGAACTTTCTCTTTCATGTGAAATCAATTTAAAAAAAAAGATGAAATTAGAATTAATATTATGTCAACCAGTAAAACGCGGCTTAGATGCATGAGAACTCATTAGTTTTTATGCGTCTGACAAACCATCAGCATGAGGCTTTATTATTATAACATTTTATCTCATGACAGTTGGCTGTATTCACTCCCACACATACTGTACATGCTGTACACCATGACATGTTGATTACACACCAAACAGCACCCACACATTTAAACTTCACTGCATGTGCAGTGCAATGTACGTTCTGTCAGACTGTAATAAACATGTAGTTTTTTCAGGGTCATCCATATAATATGTCAGTTGCAGACACACACGTTTGCATAAAGTAATTATTCGATAACCAGCGTGCATTAGCTAGGCTTGCTGGTGCTTATATAGAGAAGTTTGTTCCACCAACCAGATTATGCTGTAGCTCACAGCATTGTGTTCCTCCCTTGTAGGATGAGGGATTCTCTGCATCTGCTTGGCTTGTTATGAGCCTTACTGAGTGTTGGCAAGGAGACAGTCAGTGAAGCCTCATAATGAGTAATAGAGGCTGTTTATCAAGGCAACAGACAAACGCAGACTTGTTTAGAGTTCCCCAGTTTGTTTAAATATAACAAAGGATTGTAATTTTATGTTCCTTTAAAAAAAAAAAAAAAATTATCCCCTTTTCTCCCCAATTTGGAATGCCCAATTCCCACTACTTAGTAGGTCCTCGTGATGGTGCGGTTACCTCAATCCGGGTGGCGGAGGACAAGTCTCAGTTGCCTCTGCTTCTGAAACAGTCATTCCGCACATCTTATCACGTGGCTCATTGTGCATGACACCGTAGAGACTCCAAGCATGTGGAGGCTCATGCTACTCTCCGCAATCCGCGCACAACGCCCCATTGAGAGCGAGAACCACTAATCATGACCACGATGAGGTTAGCCCATGTGACTCTACCCTCCCTAGCAACTGGGCCAATTTGGTTGCTTAGGAGACCTGGCTGGAGTCACTCAGCACACCCTGAATTCGAGCGTCAATACTTGCTGAGCGACCCAGGCCCCAAGTTTTCCGTTCCTTTAAAGATTGCTCTCATAGGACATTATTCTTGCGATTATGATCGTGTGGCAAAATAGGAAAATGTGCAGTATGCAAGTTCCTTTGTAGCTCAAGACAGTGCAAGCGCTCAAAAAGTTATACTTTTCTTCTCAACCCTGAGGCTCTTCAGGAACCAATCTGAAATGTCACTTGTATGTTTTTAGCAGAAATAAATGAATAAAGTCTATCTATGGCCAGTCATTCTGCCTAACATCTCCTTTTGTGCCACTGAAAAAAGTCATACAGGTTTGGAAAAAAATAATGTTCCAAAGACCCCAAGGTGTAATTGTGAAATGTATCACTTTTTATATCATCCCATTATTTTAAGTTTATGTTTTAAGTTCATCTGACCTTTTAAAATCCAGTATGCACATATTACTCAATCGACAGCATTTGTGGCATAATATTGATTACCACAAAAAAAAACAAGAAAAAAAAAAAAACATATATATATATATATATATATATATATATATATATATATATATATATATATATATATATATTCAACTCGTCCCTCCTTTTCTTTAAAAAAAAGCAAAAATTAAGGTTACATGAGGTATATTACAGAAGTGAATGTGGACAATTTTTGGAGGGTTTAAAGGCAGAAATGTGAAGCTTATCATTTTATAAAAGCACTTACATTAATTATTCTGTTAAAACTCATGTATTATTTAAGCTGTAAAGTTGTTTAAATTGACATTTTTACAGTTGTTTTAGGGTTTCAGTGTTTGAAAATACTTTTTAAAAGTATTTTAACATTCAAGAATTGGCCCCCATTCACATCCATTGTAAGTGCTTCAACCTGTAGCCCAGATTTTTTTTATTTTTTTTTTTTATTATTTTTAAGAAAAGGAGGGACAAGTCAAAAGTATTTTTTTGTGGTAATCAATAGTATGCCATACATGCTGTCATTTGAGCTTAACTTGTATTGAACCTGGAATATTCCTATAAGTTGTATTCCTGTTTTGCCACAAAGTAGGCATGGAATTTTTTTTTTTTTTTTTAGAAATGTGACCCCAGCCAAAGCACATTGTACTTGTAGAAAAATGCAATAGAAATGCAAATAAACAATTGTCATCAGTATATCTCCATAGTGTTTACACCAGTCATAGAATCTTGGCATGTGAAAAAATTATTTATTAATGTTTATGAACCTGAGGTCTCTGAGACCCCAAACATAAGTCATGTAACATTTTACTCATAGAGGACGGTTGGTTCGTGTTATAAACAGTTGTTTATAATGAAATTTGAATACAAAAAGAATTATCTTTCATTGGGGTCTCTCAGACCCCTATCATGAAAGTTTAGCAAACTATATTATTGATTGCAATGACAATGTGTCATTTATCATCCTGACAAATACACATTTGCACTGATCTTCAGTTTTCAGAATTGATCTGTATCTGACAGGGGTTGAGATACCTCACAAACGGAGCACGACTTCTTAAGGCGGGTCATTTATTATCTCATTTCTCTGATAACCAACACCTCGACCCCCAGCATGGTGGCAACAAACCCCCATGGCCACACATGCACTACATGGTTGATGTCTCCTTTTATCTGATTGTGCCCCCCTCATGGCTGGGCCTTGGATAAGAGGGAAAAATGATTTATTGGCCGTCGTGAAGAGAGGTAGGTCTGTTAGCTCCAAGTCAAATCCCTGCTCGTTGAGATATAAGCATGAGTGTGGCCAGCAGGGATGGGCTATGACAGGCCTGAGGAAATGTGGGATTGGGCAGAGCGGCAGAGCGTTGACCTCAATAAAGGGTCGTTTACACAGTATGCATTCTTGAGTTCATCTGCACCGTTTTTTTAATAAACAGTCTCATTACAACTCATTAGTATTATTATGAGATGGCGAAATCATAAGATATTGTACGACTGGGCTTGTATGACAAGGTACGACTTCTATAGAGACCAACCAATCAGCTAACAGAATTTCAAATGGGTACATTAAATGCATAAAATTTTAGCGACCCTTCTTTCCAACACTTTATTTTTAGAAAGAAAACGTCTGTGAACAAATACGGTACTCATACCATATTTATTTTTGCAATACAAATGACGCTTTCCTCATCTTGTTTCAAACGCAGATGTATTCTTTCTTCCGTGGTACACAAAGTTTTTTCCTATTAAAATGATGGTTAGGTTTAGGGTTTGGGTAAGGGGTTAGGTTTTATGGCTAGGTTTATGTTTGGGGTTAAACTTAAGAAAAATCATAATAACCTTCTTCGTTGGCTAGTTTATTTCTCTCTATTGGAGTTAAATTTGTAAGCTTTTGTATAAACCGTTTCTTATGCTTTTGCCATCTTGTACTATTATTATGCCTTCTCATGACACCTGGTTGCTTTTAATTGTTTTTCTGTCTAAACATGAGCTAGATGGAAGTTTTTGACCATTGTGATCTTTTTCACTGTTTTTTCAGCATCTTGAGTCATGAGCGCCACAATTTTAAGACACTGTGTCTAGTTAAAGTCCCCATGAACTGACATGATGAGCACAGTTGTCCTGCGTTGGCATATTTACTATTGAAAACAAGAAGTTAAGGCGAGACATATCGATGGGTCATTAGTTTATGTCACAGCCATGAGCATAGTTTGCTACTTGCTATTGCTAATCAGTGGCAAGTGGTATTATGAGGAGGGACATTTTTATTCTGGAGAGCATTTGATTGGACACAATAAGTGAGTGCAACGTGAGCATCAATATTTTTGTCCTATATTTCCAGCAGAAAGAGACTGTATATTTTAAATGCACATATCTGCTAAAAGTTAATTTTGTCAACGTACACTAGCAGATGGCATCAAAGTTAAAGGAATAGTTCACCCAAAAATGAAAACTGGTGCCAAAAATGTTAACCTCCAAAATCCACATAAGGGCAACATAAAAGTAATCCAGACGACTCTGGTGGTTAAATCCATGTCTTCAGAAACTATACGATAGGTGTGGGTGAGAAACAGATCAATATTTAAGTCCCTTTTTACTATAAATTCTCCTTCCTGCTCAGTCAATCTCCACTTTAACTTTTACATTCTCCTTCTTCTGTTTTTGGTGATTCACATTTGTCATGCATATTTCCCCCTACTGGGCAGGGAGAAGAATTCATGATAAAACAAAATGACTTCAGTATTGATCTGTTTCTCACCCATACTTATCATATTGTGTCTGAACACATGGATTTATCCACTAGAGTGGTATGGATTACTTTTATGCTGCCTTTATGTGGATTTTGGAGCTTCAAATTTTGGCACCCATTCACCTGCATTGTGAGGACCTACAGAGCTGAGATATATCTTAATTTGTGTTCTGCAGAATAAAGAAAGACATACACATCTGGGATGCCAGAAGGGTGAGTAAATCATGAAATAATTGTAATTTTTGGGTGAATTATCCCTTTAACAGTCAAACATACTAAAAAAATAATAATAAATAAATAAAAAAAAATAAAATAAAAAAAAATGTCTTGAGGCCACACAAACACATAAAGGGGGGGAAATAAGTAAACTCTTTCATCATTCTTGCATATGTGATGGGCCATTCTCAGGCAGACAGTTTACACACTAACTATTTATTGACAGGAAACAGGACCTGGCTTTGAAAAGCATGAAGTACACAGGCCTTGCTGTTGCCGGTTTTGTCTCAGTGTTGTTTTCCACACAGACAGGGCTAAGAAATAAGCAAATGCAGAGACATTTTCTCCAGTTGGGTGCAGCAACTAACACGCAAAATCATGCCTGCTGTCTAAAATCCATCACAGGCCTCTTTGATTATGAAAAATCTCTTTTAAGGAAATGAATCACATGGATCACCACAGCAAGATGATGAATAACCCTGACTACACAGCCTCATCAAACATCCTCCCAGCATTTCTGAGTCTGACAGTTACAGCTCAGGTAAAAACTGACAGCTTCATTTACAAAGATGCATTGACATAAATGCTCTTACTGAAATTTGTTAACACATTGGGGATGAAAGCAAAGCTTGTTTGGAATGAAGGAGCTGGTGCTGAATATTTGTATTGCATTAATGGAACACAATCTGTATTCACGAAACAGAATTTATTTCCTGCTGTGATGTCAAAGGAACTTTCAAGGCAATTATTTTGCTTTTTCTTTCTTTCGCTCGTAAATATCAGTCACAGAATGAATTATTACACTGACCCAAGCAATTAAAGACCCCCAGGTAACGTCTAGACACAATGAGACATTTCAGGTGGATTATATGTGGCATTTAAAGTCTTAATTACAAAGCAGTAAGCTAAAGGTTTGAGCTTAAAGCTAAAGGATTTTGATGATTTTACTCTGTAATTAGATTTTAGATTTTCAGAAGAAAATTTAAGTGGTGCTTGCCCATTCAAAATAATCCTCAATGCTGTTGTGGGTATTGCTAAGGTGTTCTGATTGGTTTTTAGCAGGTTACTATTTGGTTGCTAGCATGTTCTGGGTGGTTGCTAGGGCCTTGCTAGGCTGTTCTGAGTATATGCTAGGTGCTTACTTGTACAAGTCAAAATAGCTGTATATCTCCTAATATCTGTTTTGGTCCCTAGATATTAGGTTTGGGGTTTGATCAAATCCTTAACCTAAGTATGAGCAATAGCAATGGTGATACTTTCCCTGCTTGCCTTTACTAATAAAGCACTATCACAGCACAGTTAAATGAATACTTGACAGTACAGAATAAAACAAAGTACATCCACCTACACATAATAAGACATATGCCACAATCCATTCAAGTAGCAGGCATCTCTTTTAACATGTCTTTAACATTGTTAATTTCCTAAAGCAGTATGCTTGGGAATCTGTTCTTACTAATGTGACATTTTTTTAAGAGTAGCGCTGAGGCAAATCATACATAATAATATAATGTCATAACTGTATTGCACATTTGACTTATGTTTCATGTTTTGTTAATGGCTTTTTAACAGTGTTACATACAGTTTAACACTTCAGTAGTGAATAACTGAAGAGAATGTATTTGAATATATTTTTTACAGGTCTAACAGTCTTGTCAGAACTTCAATGGGGAAGCAGAAAATCTGCTATATACATTAAAAATAGTACACTACTGCCTGATTCTGCCTAGCTTAAATGTCACATTGTGAACTCAAACTATTCATTCATTAATTCTTTGAAATCTCTCTGAAAACACATACAACTTAGCCGTTTTGAATTCATTTTCTTGTTTCCCACATTGAGGCTAAGCCAAGTTATTTATCAGGGCAGAACATTCGAGCTGATTCAAACATATTTACACAGCACGAGCCATGTAAATTAACATAAACAACCAGGAAGTGTGTGAGATAACTTGATCAGATAACAGAGCAAACTAGATTGAAATTTTGTGGACAAACTTTAGGATGGCTTCAAAAAGCCTAGTCTGAAAGTTTATAGATAGTCAGATAGATAGATAGAAAGAAAAAAGATAGAAAGATGTGTTTTTCTACTTGGTTGCTAGGGTTAGCTCATTTGGTTGCTAGGCAGTTACCAGGGTGATATTCAAAAGGCTCCTTGCTAGCCTGAGTAAATTACACAACCCAGAAGTCTCTATGGTATACTGATGCAGAGATATGCATTTTTCTAATCGGTTGCTAGAGTAACCCCATCTGGTTGCTAGGCAGCTACCAGGGTGATACTCAAAAGGCTCCTTGCTATCCTGAGTCAAATGAACCAACCTGGAAGTCTCTCCGATGTTCTTGTGCAGAGATGTGTTTTGCTAATCAGTTGCTAGGGTAACCCCATCTGGTTTCTAGGCAGTTACCAGGGTGATACTCAAAAGGCTCCTTTCCAGCCTGAGTCAAATGAGCCAACCTGGAAGTGTCTACGATGTTCTTGTGCAGAGATATGTGTTATGTTACTTGGTTGCTAGGGTAACCCCATCTGGTGCTAGGCAGTTGCCAGGGTGATACTAAAAAGGCTGCTTGCTGTCCTGAGTCATACAAGCCAACAATGAAGTCTCTACACCATTCTGATCCTGAGATACCCATCTAAGTGATTTTTAATGGAAGTCAATGGGGTTTGGTTGCTAGGGCGTAGCTAAGTAGTTTCCATGATGACTGATTGCTCACCCAAGTAAACCAACCCAACTCTCATGTCTCCAGGACACTCTGATCCGAATATATCCCTCTAAGCCATTTTTAAAGGAAGTCAATAGGGCTGGTTGCTGGGTGCTCTAAATGTTTGCTAGGGCGTGGCTAGCCAGTAACCAGAGTGATTATTATTGGCTGCTTAATAAAAGAATCAATCCCCAGATCTCGATGACATTCTGTTCTGAAGATATTCTTCTGAGCCATTTTGAATGGAAGTCTATGGGGGTGTTTGCTAGGGTGCCATAAATGGTTGCTAGGGTGTGGCTATGCCATTTCCAAGATGATACTTAAAGACTGATTGGTAGCCCGAGTGAAATGAGCCTGCCCTCATGTCTCTACGACATTCTGATTCGGAGATATGACCCGACAAATTTCTTGCATTGACTTGTCATAGTAGGAAAAAAAATCCCTTCCCATAGTACCCTATGGGACTTTTTGAGATGATTTTTTGCCCCTCAGGGTTGCACTGTACCCCCCCATCCCTTATAAAAGTCATAGCACAGGTGTACTCAATAGGCCGGTCATTTTGAAACCTCATTTGTGGGTCTATGACAAATGGTGCGGGATGAGTTAGGTGCTGAAAAGTGTACAGAAGAATAATAAGTATGTGAGATTATAATAGTGATGCTTTTCTTCGTAAGCACCACTAATAATAATAAGTTTAAATAGTATATCAATAGGCTGGCTTTTTCAAGTCAACTTAATAACAACACAATAGTCACAATAGTGAATGGTGGCAATGGTGGCTTATACCAAGTTACACTGTAAAAAGTGAAACTCACAGTTGTTACCTCTGAGAGCAAGTTTTATGTTAACTGAACCTTAAAACTGACTTAGTTTGGTCCAAACTGATTTATACAGGTTAATTCGGGTACAGTATACTAACCCATTAATGCATACCTCGGGTCTTTAGTGACCCAGAACCTCATTCCAGCCCCTGTACCTCATCCATTTTTTGGAGTTGTGCCCACACCTCTTTAGTATTTCTCAACCTTTCTCTTCTGAATAGTGTAACACAAATTAAAATTATAACTGTTTAATTAATCAAAGTGTATAGGGTCAATAAGGACCCGAGATATGTAATAGTGTTCATAAAACATATTTTTTATGATTATTTCATATCTATGTAACTTTACTATCACAGAATATACTGTATATTTCTCTGTTAATTACAAGACAAATGAGTACTATACTCATACAAATGACTACTATATCATGTTGATTTTCAGTGTGACAATGGTGAATTAGCAGAGTCCTATATGCGTGTACACATACATATTATACATGCTAATTCTTACTCAAGGTGGCACTGTTGTTTCAGTGATTGACTTGATTTGCATTTGACATTGCTATTTGATGAAGCAGCAATGTGGAAGTAAACTATAGCAAGTGCAACACATGAATGGGATGATTTGGCTATTGTCATCATTTGGGTGTACTACTGAAATTATGTAAGTTGTGTGTCTGTTTAGACTCCAAAAGTGCCTGAGAAAATACATAGAGTATGTGTAGCTCAATATGTGTTTGACAGCCAGATGCGTCTCATGAAATTTCAGTGTGGAATTAATGAATCCTGTTCTAGATTTGTTGCATCATCTCTTTGATATATGAAAAATAAAACGTAAAAAAAATAAATAATAATAATCTCAGAATATGTTCTATTCTATTATTAATTTTTTTTTGAAAATTTGACACAATCTGGGCATTTTGTAGATCCATTTGTGTTAAATATATGCCAAAGACCCGAGGAATGTAAGAGTGTTTGGCGAAACACCCATGCATTTAAGGCATAAATCATATTATATATAATAATATAGTTATATAAATTAATTAATTATAACAGTAATAATATAGCAACGTATATTTACAAGCATATCTACAAAATTGCATTAGTAACATGTTGTACAGAGCAATAGCATACTGCATATAAGTATGACACCAGCTGAATAAAGACTACTCAATGTGAAATAAGAGATACAAATAATGTCTGAGATGATATTTTTTTAAATGTATATATTAACAAATATAATGTCATTTCTGCAAAACTAAAGAGAATCTCTCTGAATGATCGTATAAGTATTGCCTCCAGCAGCAGCAGCAGCAGCAGCCAATGATTCTTCAGTGGGGCGGAGGTGAGTCAGTGAGAGAGAGCTGCTGCTGCTCTCAATGGAAGTTGCTGAAAGTGCGCTGGACCTGTATACTACATTTCACTCGCTTTCAGCCGGAGCTCTGCTCACACGTTCCCAATGAACAGCCGCTTGTTGCATTAGCTCGCAGGGCATTTGAAAAGAAAGCCTGAGCACCTGGGATCACTACATATGTGTGCAATTTATTTATTTCTAGACTCAAATGAATATTGCGTTCGCTGCGATTCGTTTCATTAGGAACTGCCTGAAGTATGCATACAGTTTGTTTGTTTGTTTGTTTACGTGGCTGCATGTACGTACTGCAGCCGTCTGGAGTATTATAGTACAATAATCTATTAGTGGTTGATAGTTGGTTTTGACTTCTTGTTTGGTTTCATGTTGAAATAACAGCAAACCAGAGGACCTGCGCTGCATGCAACTAGACCTGCAAACTCTGATGAAAGGATCCTGCGAATATTAACGCATTTGCACGAGACTTTGGAGATGCAATGAGAGCTCATCGCTTTTAAAGTGAGCTAAATACTATTTTCGAGACTACATAACTTTATATTGACTTTGCATTGCAAGAAAGGCTAACGAGATTCTGTAAAGTGTTGTTATCCGTATAATGTGCAAATATAATTACAGATTTATAAACCCATTATGACGTGTCTACTTTGATCGCGCATTTAACTGTTGATAAAAATCACATTATTCACAGATATCACTGGGACTTTGCCACTGGACGAAATGTATGTTTTAATCTAGCTAACAGTTTTGATATAAGTGCACGTGAATAAGTTGCAACCAGCTGAACGGAGCGCACGAGATACATGGACAGCGCAGAAGCGGCGTAATATCACAGCTCGAGACACCGTGATGGGCGCGAGGGGATCTGATCCCAAATCCACAGAGCGAAAATTCACAGGTCTGCCTAAAGCACACAGAACTGGCAGACAAAACAGGAGCGTGGATCGCGTGGAGGAGGACAGCGTTTACTCAGGAGGCGACTGCTCTTCTCGTTCTCTCTGGAAAACCTGTGAAGCCCGAGCCCACACTTACTTAACACCTGCTTTCACTTGTGTGGACAAGAATGCCATCATGTTTGAGAATAAGACCACTTCTTCAAAGATTTTAACAAGTTTCTCAGACGGAAACGTCAGCTGGAATGGAAAGAGAAAGTTTACGTTGTGCACTTGGATTTGGTGGGCGTTTATCTGCATGCACGTGCACGTGTTGAGAGCAGTCGCACAAGGTAAGAGTAAAAACACACTTTATGTGCTCTAAGAATATGATGAGTTCCATTCAGATCATGCATAAAAAGTATAATAGCTTATATGCATGGTTTTAATTCTATAAATCAACCTAATGCTGCCATATTGAAGATCATGAATGGTGCATAATATGCATTTGCATGATTTTTACCGCTGCACTGATGTCATGGGGCTTCCAGACTTGATTTCAATGATAATGGCGATTGGAAATATGTGTCTGTCCATGCAACAGACAGATGATCTGAGATCTCTAGATGTGAACATAAGTGGAGTCATTAGATCAGACTGCATGCATGGCCACAGATGGTATATATGCATCATTTGGGCGCCGTTCCCTCTATTATGTTTCTCATAGACGGAACATGATGCATGCATACGTATGGTGAGGCTTTTTGGGACAAGTGTGACAGTTGGTACGCTGAGAAAAGAAACTTACTTTTTGGTGCTGATGTAGTTTAAAAAGAGCTTTTGTAATGAGCATGTTTTTGTGTGCTTGTGCAGAGTAACTTCTAACGTGTTGATGGAGGTGAGCACAAAACATTATGTTCTCACAGATCTAACTGTTCCATATTTTACATCAGACTTGGCCCCATTTTTTTTTTTTTTTGAATTATGGATTTAGTTATTTTAGACATTGTAGGATATAATAGAAATGGTCAGCCATGCGTGATTATTATTGATGAACTCTTTTATTTCTCTGTCAAATTATTTTATTTAGACATACTCAAAACTTTATGGTTCATTAAAAGATTAGAGTCAATTTGCATCATTGCACTGCAATCAAAAGGATAGATGGGCTAAAAAAGCTACTGTGATGCTCATGAATAGAAAGCCTTATCCCTCTGTAAGCTCTTTCCACCCACAATACATGTAGTTTTGTCATTTTAAACGTTCCATTTGCTTTCCTGAAGGCACCGGAAAATTAGTGGCAGTGATTTTCTTTTCAAAAAAGCTTCTTAGGCATAAATATAAAAAAAGCCTAAAACCTGCATTCAGATACAAATAAAATGGTGTTTGGTTTTTGTAACTAAGATTCTGTGCTTTGTCAAGGCAACACAAAAACATGCCTACATAAGGTAATGCTTCATATCATTTTCACTCTGCTATATCACTATCTCAAAGATACTCAAGTGTGAGGTTCTGTTTTGCGTATGGAGTTTTTTGTCCCTTCCACACAGCTTAAGATAAAGACTCAATTGAGATAAAGCCCTGTCATTGGGCAGATAAACGGTGTTCATTCAAACTATACTGTTGTATGTATTCCTCTCATATTGGTATTCCTCTCATATCTAAATCGAAATACCTTATATCTTAATGCCCTGTTGAAAGAGTCAGGGAAATGATGGCAATTTAATTTGTACATATCATGAATGGTGTCAAAGCTATGCTTCAAAGTCTACACTATCCACAGCTGGGATTACTGATTAACTTTGAGCATAGGAAATAGTGCTTTGAAGGCTCCCTTAAAGAGATAGTTTACCCAAAAATGAAAATTAATTCTCTCATCATTTACTCACCCTCATGCCATCCCAGATGTGTATGACTTTCTTTCTTCTACAGAACACAAACAAAGATTTGTAGAAAAATATCTCGGCTCTGTAGGTCCTTACAATGCAAGTGAATGGTGGCCAGGTCTTTGAAGCTCCAAAAAGGAGATAAAAGCATAAAAGTAACCCCTAAGACTCCAGGTTGTGTAATCGAGCTTGAAATCAGTATCGCCAAGGAGACTGCTGTCTAGATGTACAGTGAGAAAGGAGTTACATTTTGGTCTGTTTTCTCCCAAAATCCAGCTGGATCACTTCAGAAGACATTGATTTAACCACTGGAGTATGATGGATTATGTTTATGCTGACTTGATCTTCTTTTTGGCGCTTCAAAGGTCTGATCACCATTCACGTGCATTGAACGGTCCTTCAGTGTTGAGATATTCATCTAAAAATCTTTTTTTGTGTTCTGCAGAAGAAAGAAGGTCATTCACATCTGGGATGGTACGAGGGTGAGTAAATGATGAGAAAATATTTATTTTTGGGTGAACTATCACTGTAAGAGACGCATAGACCATATACAAGCCTAGAAATGGTAAAGCAGACACAACCATCTTTTCGTGGAATCATGTAGTTAATGAATCTCACAGTCAGAGTTTTTTATTGCATGCTTCAAACTTTATGTACTTTATTTAATTTTGAAAGGTTCAGCAAAGTTGAAGAGGTGCATGCAGTGTCAGCCAGTTCTGTGTCAAGGTCTTTGATGTTTGGAAAGCTCCCAGCACTCATCTGGGAATGGGCTAGATATTATTGATCTGAATTGAGGAGCCAACAGCATTATCAGAGCAAGCATATAGAGATGAGGTTGACATTTTAACATTTTTGTTTCATTCAACTTGGATATAGAAAAGAGAAGTGTGGAATTCTTCGATGTTAAAATATTAGGTATTTCATAAAATCAATAAATTGATTATTGTCTGACATTTAAATTAGAAGCCTAATTTTTGTTCTTTCCAATTCACTGTGATTTGGTCTTCTGTTTAAAGTAGTCTGGAGTAATAGCTTTGGGAGACCACAAGGAGGTGATATAACATTTACTGTACTTAATACTGAAGGACAGGGCTGCAGTTAGAAATATGGGGTTGCAGACAGTTATCCCATCAATGTGCGCTACCCCGACGGCTTTCACTGTTGCACACTGTCTACATGTTTATATCCGCGTCTCCTGCTGAACGCGTTTGGTTGTGCTCTACATTATAGAACAGCCTTTCTGTGGGGCCCCCCCCTCCAGTTCGGGCCCCTCTCAAAGCCTGGGCCCAGGACAAAAGGTCCAGTTGTCCCCCCTTATCGGCGGCCCTGCTGAAGGACAAGTCGATTCGGTGCAGACTGCAGTCCAAATTTGTGAATCTAGTCACCATACACACAAAAGTTACAAAGGTTTTTGTACTTCTTCAAGAAGGAACAAAGTGAGGTTGATTGTAGTATTTTGAACAGCCTCTGAACTCGTAGCTGGGCTACACCAACAGATGCCGAGCAGTAGAAAACCATTGTTTCTAATTTCAGAATGCGCCATGTCATCCGCCAGACGCGTCCGTTGTGCAACCCCATTTAAGATACCCTGCCACTCACACTTTACCAAAGCTGTGTTGAGAAATATGCATGTGCATACGAAATTGTGCAACGATTGTCCCTATTTTCAGTATATCTGAAAAAATGCAGATATACAGTATATCAATAATCTTTGGGAAAATTTTCGGATTATCGATGCATAAAAAAGACATAAATCCTAAACCTATAAAATATGTTGTCTTATATAATATTAATATGCAGAGTTTGGGACTGTTTTACCGGCCAATTGCAGAAGAAGAAATGTTTCTCGAAAAATCAGAATTTGACAAGGGAAAAAAATCCCACAGTACACATGCTATACACATCACCAAAAAAATAAAGAAAATAAACAGTGGCCAACCTACCCTCTATTAAAAGTTTCACTCCGTATGTGCTGTATAAGTAAGCTTTCTGTGTGTGGGTGTGTGAAATGAAAAATAAATAATGGTCCTTATTCCAAGAGGCAAACATGGGAAACTACCTTGTGCCCGCCTGCCATAACATGGAAACAGCTCACACATAGAGTCTGTTTCTGAGAACTTGTGCTTTCTTTGAAAGTGTGCTGCCTTACAGCTCCATGACCATTTTCTGCACCTCAAAGTTATACTTCAGTTCAGGTAGGTAGTTGAAGTTCAAAGTGTACATTAGTCCAAATAACGTCGCAGCAGCTAATGCAAAGTTATCCAAATCTTGTAATACCATCTGGCCCTCAAGGACAACCCCGATGTCCTCTGGTCTGTCATGGGCATCTCTGTGTTTGAGAACGTGGTCTCCTCAATGGATCCTTGGATAAAGGCTTTGTCTGCAGCCTGGAGAATTCACATTCTCAAAATGAGATTCAACAAAACACTGGGCACTGCTCATTATACCAAATGTAGTTTCAATAATTTAATAATGTAGATATCATGAGAAACTTAAACTTTTAAATAATGAGAATGAGAAAGATAAAATTTGAAAGTACTGAACCTAATTGTACTCACCGCATACTCTTTCACTAAATTGTCCGGGTCCTCGCTGAGGTACACGCAGAGCACCTTGATAATACATTCTCGTCCAATATCAACATCATCATCCTGTTTTCCCCAATCAAATGTGTACACCAAAAACAAAATTCTGTCTTACTTGAGCCATGGGTTCCATGATGGTCTGCAGTCTTCTTCCTATCTGTCCTCCTCACTTATGAAATAGCTTTAGAAATTTGTCAGACAGCACATCTATCTGTGACAGAAATCTGGTGGTATGGTGGTAATGCGCTAAATTCGGCATTTATCTGAAAACAAGAGTGATCACATATAAAAATACTGTTGAAATGCAATTCTGAAAGACACACATTCAAAAAGGGTTAAAAACATTTACCATTAAATTAGTAAATACAGTTTAAAAACCTAGAATGTTTTTGTCATAAAACTTTTCTTATAATATTATAATTGTCCTAGTTTTTAATATAATTTATACACCCCACATTTTGTTTTGCTGCTACAACTAGCTTGTTTTTAGTCAGTGTTCATGTAAAACAGATTGAATATCCTGTATCAACAGGTCCGGCTTATACAAGCTTCCTGTGAAAAAAATTTCAGAAATTTCCAAAAAGGTAAAATAGTCAAATGATCAAGTTAAACTTGGGTTATTAGACAAGCCCCAGGTGGTGATAAAAAAAAAAACATCCAAACCGTAGAAATTTTAAACAATTCACAATGTTGAGTTTTGACAGTTTCCACAAAGCTGCTGCTACACTGTTAACATATTCAATTCCAAAATACCTGCACTGAAACAATGATCTACAAAAAATTTCATTAATGACATACCTCGCTTACATCAAAGAGTGCTGGCCATCTTGCCCTGAAGTCTCGGATCATGGGGATGTCACGAACCACTTCATATCTCCTATAAGCAAATGTCTTTCCATTTTCATCATAACCACCTCACTGTTGTTGTTGTTCTTCACATCTGAAAGGGGTGGGGGGGGGGGGGGGGTTTACTTCAGACTGCCGTGGTCCTTTGATGGCAGAAGCAGCACTTGATTTGCCCTCCGGTTTGTGCTTAACAGAGTTTACAGTCACCTCAGGACATCCCAGTTTTCTCAAGTGAGTGCAGTAAATTGCAAGTTTTATTCTTTAAGCTAGCTTTCCAACCAGCATATCCTGTAAGGGAGCCTTTCTCAGTGAGACAAGGATGTTTAGAGATGAGGGCCTCTCCATCTGTGTTAAACTCTTTATCAGTGACATAAACTTTGTATCGGACAATTTCTTGAACCAGGCCTTCAAGAATGTTCAACTTAAGTTTAGGATCTGGAGTAAACAATGTACCCTTCTCTTTGTATGCTGCATTGTCTCGCTCAAGTTTCAGCTCTGCATCAAAGCAAAACTGAGGAGCACGGAAGATGCTGGGCCAAAATTGCCTAGAGCAGGATGTCTCCGACTCTGTTGAAGAGAGTATGTCAGTGTCAGCACACCCACTAGACAGGGATGAGGATTCATCCAGAGAGGAATGGCATAAAGCAGTAGCTAACTTTAGTTTTAAAGTCATTAAACTTTTTCCAGAGGTAGGTAAAGCTTCAGAGAATTCAGCATATTTCCTTCTTAAAAACTGATAAAAATGAATTATTAATTTTACATTTATTTTTCCAACTGGTTGGTGAAGCATTAGAAAAATAAGGTGATTTCCTACATATGTTAATCTGAGACAGCTAATCCACATGGCATTTCAACCACTAGAAATATAGACAGCTATGCATTTAAACATCAAATGTTTAAAAAAAGAAATACAATATCTGAGACAGCTCATCAAAATGTCAACTTATTAACCAAAAACTAAATTAAAAATTACTTTAAAAATTAGTATAATTAAGACTTTTGGGTTATGCTCACCAAATCCACAGATGCAGATCATTCAAAGCAAAGCAGTCATCAAAAGCTTTGACTACAGAAACATCAGAGACATACACGTGAATGCAACCACTTAAATAAACGTTAATTATATATTGCCTTTGAATAATACTTATAATTACATAGATTTTATTTTTTATATTTTTTTAAAATTACACTAATCTTTCAATTAATTTTCTTTTTCCACCAAATAACTGAATTTCACCACTTCTGTATAGCCTATCTGAGAGAGCACATACAAATGTTCACTGAAACACCTAAAATTAAGTTAAAAATAAAACAATGCAATTAAAAGATCTGAATAATACTCACCACTACTACCAAACAGCATTCAAAGCAAAGCAGAAGTCAGTCTGGAGGAACAAGTTATGTCTTGACAGGAGGAACACCAGGTATCTATACAGCAACACAATTAAATGTTACTTTTACATATAAAAATATATAAGAAAAGACATTAAAAAACAAGCCATATACTGGCCTTTTGACTATAAACACAGTCTACAGATAAATATCAGTAATTGTTTTTGTTCAGATTCAAAGCTATACAGCCCAGCCTACCCCTGATTGAATTTTCTTTGTTTTGTGGTGGCAGGCATGTTTCAACAAGTCAACGCTAACTTTACATCCCCTCCCCCACCCCGCATTAGTTGGTTTAAGACACTGTTGGCGCCACCAGTTAACATTAGTCTCTCTCTTAGTTAGTCGACATACACAGAAAAAATATGCCTGAGGGATTGCACACAATTTGAAAAACTTTAATACACATCATAATATTCAATGGTGGCTAAAGCTACTGTTATCGTTAGCTAACTTGAGCATTAGCATTAACTTTCCATCATGTTGCTCGATATAACCAGTACATAAAAACATTACCTCCATGAAAATATACACATTCAAAAGGGCTACTCTCTGTTTCTCACTGGCATTTTAGTTTGAAATTTTAATTACCTTCACAGTGTAGAGCTCTGGACCCACAATAACTTTTACAAAGCGAGAGGCCAAATGGCAGACTGTGGTGCAGTTGGTTTTCCCTCTTGAAGCGTACATGTATTCCCAGTGGGCGAAGTTTCCGGAGAAAACATAACTACTTTCTTACGTTTCAACAAGACTAATTCTAAAAGATTGAACATCCTTCAACAATAAATGAATGGTGCAAGACTAAAATATGTTTAGATGTGCTATATACATTTATCATGTAGGAAATATGAACAGCATATTTGCAAATTCAACAATTGCCCTTTTTTCAGTTCATTACTGATGTAAAAAAAAAAAACAGCACCATCACTATTTGAAAAAGTCATTTTTGATCAAATCTAGACAGGCCCCATTTCCAGCAGCCATCACTCCAACACCTTATCCTTGAGAAATCATGCTAATTTGCTAATTTGGTACTAGAAAATCACTTGCCATTATATCAAACACTGCTGAAAGCTATTTGGTTCGTTAAATGAAGCTTAACATTGTCTTTGTTTTTGAGTTGCTACAGCTCCATTGTTTTGAGGAATGAAGGTTATACAATGCTTGAAATTGCCAAAAAACTGAAGATTTCATACAAAGGTGTACACTACAGTCTTGAAAGACAAAGGACAACTGGCTCTAACAAGGACAGAAAGAGATGTTGAAGGCCAGATGTACAATGAAACAAGAGCATAAGTACATCAGAGTCTCTAGTTTGAGAAATAGATGCCTCACATGTCCTCAGCTGACAGCTTCATTGAATTCTACCCACTCAACACCAGTTTCATGTACAACAGTAAAGAGAAGACTCAGGGGTGCAGGCCTTATAAGAATTGCAAAGAAAAAGCCACTTTTGAAACAGAAAAACAAAAAGAAAAAGGTTAGAGTGGGCAAAGAAACGCAGACATTGGACAACAGATAATTGGAAAAGAGTGTTATGGATCTTAACCCCATTGAGCTTTTGTGGGATCAGCTAGACTGTAAGGTGCGTGAGAAGTGCCCGACAAGACAGCCACATCTATGGCAAGTGCTACAGGAAGCATGGGGTGAAATGTCACCGGAGTATCTGGACAAACTGACAGCTAGAATGCCAAGGATCTGCAAAGCTGTCATTGCTGCAAGTAGAGGATTTTGAAGTAGTTTAAGAATTTTTTTCAAATTGTAATAGTAATTTTTCACGTTATTAATGTCCTGACTATACATTGTGATCAGTTGAATGCCACTTTGGTGAATAAAAGTACCAATTTCTTTCCATAAGAGCAAAATCTGTACATTATTCCAAACTTTTGGCTGCCACTGGGTATATATATATATATACACCGATCAGCCACAACATTAAAACCACCTGCCTAATATTGTGCAGGTCCCCCTCGTGCCGCCAAAACAGTGCCAACAGTTGGTTTTAGTGTTGTGGCTGATTGGTATATATATATATATATATATATATATATATATATATATATATATATACACTAAATACTTACTGTTGCAACTTCTGGCTATAATAAAATAACATCAAGCACAGTTTTGATATATATATCAAAACTGTTCTTGATGTTATTTTATTATAGCCAGAAGTTGCAACAGTAAGTATTTAGTCACAGTTTGTTTGAATGAAAAAGCTGCCAATTATACCCTAAAATTGCATTTGGCTCTCATATTAATGGAATAGTTCACCCAAAAATGAAATGGTAATGTCACGCGTCATATGGAGGAGGAGTCAGGAAGCACGTCATTGTTTACAATAGAAACTTGCACAGACCACAGACCAAGCGCTGTTCACAAACCAAAACAGTCCAAAACAATTTCAAAACAATATAAAATAAAATAAAAAAATCATTTCCAAATAATAATTAAAAGAAAAACAATGTAAACAATGACGCGCTTCCTGACTCCTCCTCCACGTGACCTTACCAACGAGCTTACATCATCCCTCTCATGAGCACGCGTCACAGAGATGTACGGAAGCGAACATTTGTAGTTAAAAAGTATATAAGTATTGTTTTGTTTCACAAAATAATCAATTGCTTGGGTTCAGAAGAACTTTATTTGTCGACTGGAGTCATGTGGATTATTTTGATGCACCCTAAATATGCATTTTGGACTATCAAAAAATGGAGTACATTCACTTGCATTGTTTAAAGGAGGAGGCCTGAAATTAAATCCTAAAAATGTTAAATTCTGTTTTGATGAAGACAGAAACTCAGATACATCTTGGATGGCCTGAGGGTGAGTAAATTATCAGCAAATTTTCTTTAATGCAACAAACCCTGGCAAATCTAGCTTTTTGCAGGTGTTTATGTTTGTCTCAAATCATAAACTTCAGTTGATTTTCTGGCTGCTTGTGTCTGGCAGAAAATTACAGTGCCCTTAAAACCAAACACCCGGGCAGAGAGGGAGTTTGTCAAGTAGTAGCAGTTGCACAATCCTCTGTTGTGCTTCTAGAAAGGTCTCTGGGCTAATGATGTTTGTGCCAGAGCATTGTGCAGGTAAATGTAGTTTCTTCTGCGAGCACGAGCTTCATGTGCTGTAAATCATTTGCTAGCTGTGCCAGCAGACAAATCCACACTACTCATTTATGGCTGTAAACTATTATATTTCACTTCCTCACCATCTGTGCAATCAGCTACCTAGGTTTCTTTTTCCGCAGGATCCTTCTGTATCAGAAGAATCTTCTTTAAAAAATGTGAAGTTTGTATCAGAAAACAAAGAAGCAACGGCACAGACTGCGGCAGTGCAGCTCCATATGTTTTCTTGACTGCCATCATTTTGATTATTGATTTGTACACAAATCATTGTGTATACAGTACATGCAACGCATGAGCAGCCATTGATTCCACAGTTGTGCAATGCTGCCAGCTCATCCAGGTGAAGGTTACTACATAGTAATTCACGTCAAAGTTGAAAAATTGCCTCCTTTCCTCTAAATTAAAATGATGAGTACAGCTCCCCGGAATGAAGATTTCTGTCAGTGCTGCTTAACAAAAATTCAAATTTTAAATTCTGTTTCACATCCTGCTAACCATTCTATAAAGAAAGGTTAATAATTACATACATTGTTTCCGTGAAGGTTAATTAAATTTTTAATTGTTTTTCTTGGAGTTAGGTGAGGCAAAATTAGGCGTTACGTTCCCTCCTTGATTGTATTGCTCAAAACTTTAATTGCATTTCCAGCTAATTGCGAAGTGAATTAATTTATGTGACCGGATTTGACACTTCAGATTAGACCTAAATTACACAAACATCACATGGAAAAACATTCAGCAGACTAAACATGCACTTAGCCAAATGAATCTAAAACAGGGCTTAAAGGAATAGTTCACCCAAAAATTAAAATTCTCTCATCAGTTACTCATCCTCCTGCCATCCCAGATGTGTATGACTTTCTTTCTTCAGCAGAACACAAATTTAGATTTTTAGAAGAATATTTCAGCTCATCCAATGCAAGTGAATGGGTGCCAAAATTTTGATGCTCCAAAAAGCACATAAATGCAGCATGAAAGTATTCCATACGACTCCAGTGTTTTAGTCCATATCTTCAGAAGTGATATGATAGGTGTGGTGAGAAACAGATCAGTATTTAAGTTCTTTTTTGCTAGATATTCTCCCTGCCCATTAGAGGGTGATATGCATGAAGAATGTGAATCACCAAATCACAAGAAGAAGAATGTGAAAGTTAAAGTGGAGATTGACTGAGCAGGGAGGAGAATTTATATTAAAAAAGGACTTAAATATTGATCTGTTTCTCACCCACACCAATCATATCACTTCTGAATAGGGCTGAAACGATTAATCGACGTTATCTACAATGTCGACAGTAAAAAATTGTTGACATTTTTTTTCGTTGTCGAATAGTTATTTCATCTCATTTAATGTAACATAACAAGATCACATTAAACTCTAATGATGGCATGCAAGAGCAGCACTGCAGCTCAAGTACATGATTGAGGAGAGGAAGAAAACACAGCTCACAGTCCAGACGCACTCCAAACAGCTTCAGGTGATGCAGATCGCAAAGTATGAGGAAATTATACAAAAATACAAAATAAGTAAATACTCTCATTGTGAAATAAAGCGGAGCCGGAGCTCAAGCAAAACTTGCATGTCAGAGCGTTTTGATTTTCTCCCCTTCTCTCCCCAATTTGGAATGCCCAATTCCCAATGCGCTCTAGATCCTCGTGGTGGCGTAGTGACTCGCCTCAATCTAAGTGGTGGAGGACAAATCTCAGTTGCCTCCGCATCTGAGACAGTCAATCCGCGCATCTTATCACGTGGCTTGTTGAGCAAGTTTCCGCAAAGACCTAGCGCGCGTGGAGGCCCACGCTATTCCCGCGGCATCCATGCACAACTCACCATGTGCCGCACCGAGAGAGAGAACCACATTATAGCGACCACGAGGAGGTTAACCCAACATGACTCTACCCACCCTAGCAACCGGGCCAATTGGTTGCTTAGGAAACCTGACTGGAGTCACTCAGCACGCCCTGGATTCGAACTTGCGACTCCAGGTGTGGTAGTCAGCGTCTTTACTTGCTGAGCTACCCAGGCCCATATGTCAGAGCAACTTTAAAGGAAACACCCCGGCGTTATATCTGTAATGCATCCTTTATTAAAGTTCAAATAATAAGGAAGCAGGTCATGTAAATGAGGAAAAACTCAGAAACTGGCATTTTTCTGTGCGGTCAGTGCCTCTTCTACGAGTTGTGTGAAGTAGGGATGCACATTAATGGTGAAAAGGATAATCACGATTATTTTGCTCTGTTATTTGAAAACTTTTTTTAATTACAGGGCTGCACAATTTGAACAAATAAATAAATAAATACTGTTGCCACTGCTTAGATCTTGATTCTAAAAGAACAAAAAACATAAAATTACATAAAACTGTACCTCTCATTTTAAATACGTTTTTAGAACTGCAAACTAGTAAATGATTCCTTTTGACCAAAATTAAGGCATGTTTTGCCCATTCTTTACTGCTAATAGAAACAGTTGCTCAGGTGTTTACACTTGCATCCTCTTTTAAGATCCATTCTTTAATTATTATTATTATTATTATTATTATTAATATTGTTATTATATCCTCATAACCTACAGTAATATATAGGCTAATAGTAATATATTTCTGTAATAATTGAGCGTGCAGAATTGCTATACAGTCTCCAGCATCTATTTTGAAGGAAGCCTTATTATTTTATCAAGCCTTTTATTTTGAATGAAGACAATGTTGTTTCCAGCAGGTGACAGTGGCATTTTGTGCTCCTTCCATACATGGAGAAATGCTCTCGTCTCTTCCTCACTCCACACAACCCCGGTGCCATGGGGTTACTTTAGATTTGTTACACACTTGTTAAGGCCAAATATATTTGGAATTAGGCAAATGTGCAACTGAGGTAAATGCATAGTGCTTTAAAATAACACGGTCAGCGCACATTAGCGATGTGCACACACCGAACTCAGAGCACAGCTGTTCTGCATAAAACATACATAATCAAAGCACGAGATGGAATTAATTTCATGTGCATGGAGCACAGAACGCCATATCATTATCCTTGTGCGATGCACATACGAGACTCGTAAACATCTGTGGTACAGTTCTGTATTTCAGCGTGTGCTCGAAAGAGAAACAGTGATTGGTCAGTAGCAAACTTTTGAAGAGTGCGTGATTGGTCAGGTGAGGTGAAAACGGACAAGGAAAGAGCTTGTGATTTGATCTATCATACGTAGACACAGCCAATAATTAAAATGAACAACAATTTGCAACTTTACCTGGCTTACACCTTCTGTTTGCTAGCTCACTAATAACGCAGACGATTATGCTTAATTAACCGTGAGAGGCAGAAATCGTGACCGCAATTCAAATACGATTAATTGTGCAGCCCTACCGTGAAGTGACCCGATCTAAGGGGGAGAGATTGAGACTACACTCGGTTGATGCACACTCTGGCGTGGGGACACACGTCCCTCGCACATGCTTGCTGCAGCTAGATTGTAAAGTGATGGCCTGCAACGTATTGAATCATAATATATTTGTCAAGGTGTGTATCTTATCAGGAAGAAATCGGTGATACGCAGCTTTTTTAAGAGAAAGTTTGTTTTTTTGTGAGTTAAAGATGGATGAGTTTTTGATTTGTTGCCATTACATTTAATTTAGCAGATATACTGCAGAAGAAAAATGTGTTATATGAGAATGTTGAATATAATATTAAATATTTTAAAATACCTAAAAATACTTATAACAAGTTATCTGAGAAGCAGCATATAAGATATTTAGACTTGCATTCAGATAATACTGCATATCTTGAATATAAGTATATTTTGTCTTTACTGCACTTTCAGAAGTATGAACAAGTGAAAAAATACACTTATATACAAAAATATACTTATATTTTAGATACATTCTCTGAAACCAAGTCTAAATATCTTATATGTTGCTTCTCAGGCAAATGTATCTTGTTTTATGTCTTTTTAAATGTTTTTAAAGGGATAACAAGACCAAAAACACAAAAAAAGTTTTTTTTTTTTTTTTTGGAGCTTCAAAATTTTGGCAGCCATTCACTTCCATTGCATGGATCAAAAGAGCTGAGAAATGATTCTAAAAATCTTAATTCAAGTTCAGCAGATGAAAGAAAGTCATACACATCTGGGATGACATAAGGGTGAGTAAATGATGAGAGAATTTTCATTTTTGGGTGAACTATTCCTTTAAGCATTTTTTTTCTGCTTGCCCGGTTGGGCCGATAGTTCAGATTTTTACTTGCCTTGCCAACGCTTTTTTTAAAACATAATCAAAACCTCACCTATGTAAGCCAGCTAGATAATTCTTTCCTTGATGGAAACAAGTTTAAATCAGCAGAATTTGCTACAATGTTTAATACAGTAGATCACAGGAATCTGTTTGCAAACCATAAAAGCACCTTTACAAGATCAACAAATGTTAGAAATGAGTGACAATGCAGCACTGGTCGATAGGGGAAGTGACCATTCCATCATCTGACCTGACACTCTCACACACTGTCCCGAAGCCAGCGGGCCATCCTTATTGTGGAGCCCTGTTAGAAAGATTTCTAATACAATCATCAGACCAAGGCTAGATATAGTACATACTGATCTGGCAGAAAAATGCTAAATATTGCCTACAGAAAGACTTGGTTCCCTATCTGTCACACACTCGACGTTGTGTCGATGTAGTGACACTAGGGGTCACTCTTGGGAGCCCCAAACACCTCTGCTTTTTGAAAAAAGGCCAATGGGAATTGGCGAGTGGAATTTGCATGCCACTCCCCCGGACATATGGGTATAAAAGGAGCTGTTATGCAACCACTCATTCAGATTTTCTCTTCGGAGCCGAGCGATTGCATTCAGTACACTGAATTCAGTTCACCTCAAACTGCTGGATTTTATGGCGCTATTCACTGGCTTCTCCACCTCTGCACCCATGGAATGCAAAGAATGCCCCTGGGCACTTCGGCAGAACAAACAAAAAGAGTATGTTTACAATTCTAAAAGAGTGACACACACGGAACGTCTTTTTAAAGATGCCTTTCCGTTTGTGTGTTATTCCTAGTTGCGGTCGTTATCTCCGCTTCTGATGGTCATGATCGCTGTCTTACGTGTCTGGGCGCTGCCCACACGGAGACTTCGTTCGTGGATGGGTCTTGACCTCATTGCGAGAACATGACCATGGCAATGTTGCGGTTGCGGCTTGCCTTCATAAGAAAGCAAGCCACCCCAGTGGCTCCCCACCTCGGTCCTTCTACCTACAGGTATAAGGCCGCATCGGCTAGCACTGGGGGCGATTTGGGGACTCAATGGGACCACCTCCGCCGGGTAACCCCCTACGGACCTCCCATTCCTCAGCATGCTTGCTTGTCCCAGTCGAGCTCTCGGATGAGACCGCCGGCTCGTCTCAGGGCGAGTTCAACCTCTTATTCGGGGCCCGGGAAGACGATGAGTTATCTAGCGCAGCATCGGAGAGCGGGCTCGTCCACTCTGACGCGGAGACTTCAGCTGGGCTTCCTACTTCAGGTATGGTCGCCCAGTCTCAGGCCGACACGGAGATGATGGACATGCTTTCCCGGGCAGCCACGAGCGTCGGGCTAGAGTGGAACCCTCCACTCTCCCCTGTTCTGTTTTGTTCAGTTTCCAGCCAAAGTAATAAAACTTTAGGCTACATGAGAGCCTTTAATGATTCACATCGCATACACTCACGTTACATACACTGATTAGCCAAAACATTATGACCACCTGCCTAATATGTGGTTGGTCCTCCATGTGCTGCCAAAACAGTGCCAATCCACCGAGCCATGGACTCTACAAGACCCCTGAAAGTGTTTTATGGTATCTGGAACAAAGATATAGCAGCAGATCCTTCAAGTCCTTTAAGTTGCGAGGTGGAGCAGCCATGGATCAGACTTGTTGTTCCAGCACATACCACAGATGCTCAATCTGATTGAGAGCTGGGGAATCTGGAGGCCAGGGCAACACCTTGAACTTTTCATCATTTTCCTCAAACTATTCCCGAACAATGTCTACAGTGTGGCAGGGCACATTATCCTGCTGAAAGAGGCCAGGGAATCAGGGAATACCGTTGCCATGATGGGGTGTACCTGGCCTACAACGATGTTTAGGTAGGTGGCACGTGTCAAATTGACGTCCACATGAATGGCCGGACCCTGGGTTTCCCAGCAGAACATTGCCTAGAGCGTCACACTCCCTCCACCGGCTTGTCATCTTCCCACAGTACATCCTGGTGCCATCACTTCCCCAGGAAAACGGCGCACACGTACACGGCCATCCACATGATGTAAAAAAAAAACCGGATTCATCAGACCAGGCGAAATTCTTCCACTGCTCCAAGGTCCAGTTCTGATGCTCGCATGCCCATTGTACTGTATGCGCTTTGACGGTGGACAGGGCTCATCATGGGTACTCTGACCTGTCTGCAGCTATGCAGCCCCATACGCAGCAGGGTGCGATGCACTGTGTGTTGAGACACGTTCCTCCCATAACATCATAAAATTTTTCTGGGACTTGTGCCACAGTAGACCTTCTGTCAGTTCAGACCAGACAGAATAGCCTTTGTTGCCCTGGCACATCAATGAGCCTTGGGCGGCCAACACCCTGTTGCTGGTTTGTGGTTTGTCCCTCCTTGGACCATTGTCAGTAGGTACTCATCACTGCTGACCGGAGCACCCTACAAGCCTTGTCGTTTCAGAGATGCTCTGACCCAGTCATCTGGCAATAACAATTTGGCCCTTGTCAAAGTCACTCAGGTCTTTACTCCTGCCCATTTGTCCTGCATTCAACACGTTGACTACGAGAACTGATTGTTCGCTTACCATCTAATCTACCCAGACCTTGGCATGTGCCCTTGTTAGGAGATGATCAACATTATTAGCTTCACCTGTGAGTGGTCATAATGTTTGGGCTCATCAGTGAACATTTATTGCTTCACTTTCATTAATCTCTATGAAGTTGAGCATCAATCCATCTGAAACCCCTTCTCACAAAAACCATCATTATTTCTTTAATTAAATTCTTTAATATTTAATAAATGTTGTCGCCTTGACAAGGTTACAAACAACTTCCATGTTTGTTAGGATTTCCACATTATCTTCATTTTGAGAAGACAAACTCTTGGACGTATACTGGCCAAAGTGAACAGCACCTTTAGACCGGACAGCTACTGTAACGATGCACTTAAGTTCAACTTTATAACGAGCAATATACAGTACATGCTGGTTTGGGAAACAGGCGTTACTCTTTCGTAAAATAATGAGGGATGTCAGTTAAGATGATTGTGAAATCTTAAGTTGCAATGCTACTGGGAACCCAACCTTTGTTGATTTGATATCTTTATAGCAGCATAAGGTTATTTCATATGGTTGCTTTTTTATTTGGGGACATTTACAGAGATATTTAAGATTCTGAATCTTTCATCGAAACATGTTGAATGGACACAAAAGGAGATGGAGTCAAACTTCTCTAAAAAGTGATAGGTGTAAGAAAAACAGTGGTTGATTCCTGCATTGATTGGCTGATCTCTGTCAAATCATATCTGAGTGAGAGGCATTTGTTTCAAAGGCATTTCATATGTCTTTTGAATCTGGAAAGAAAGAATAATTAAATTTGACCCATTGGGCAAAACTGCTGTGTAGAAATCTGTCAGGACCTGTTGATTTACACCGTATAAATTGTGTCAGTTCTGACATCCCTGTAAAATACAGAGTGATGCAGTGTTTTAGACAGTGTTTGAACAATTCGGGTTCATCTGATACATTTGAGATAGCAGTTACGTAGATGGTGAATAATTTATTAAATGATGACACCAGCTCAGCCTATGTCTGACTGTCAGTTAAAATCAGATTCAAGCTGGGATTTTTGATTTTCAGTCATTTTAGCTCATATTAGAGACCGTTTTAAAGAGTGCAGTCACCTGTTGCGATAGTTGGCTGGCAGGCTGATAATGTACTGCAACAATAAAAGTCTTTGAACAATAACAGTTCCCCTTCTGTCACTCACTCGATGTTGTGTCAATGTAGTGACACTAGGGGTCGATCTTGAGAGCTCGAGACACCTTCAGATCTTTGAGAAAAGGCCAATGAGAATTGGCGAGTAGAATTTGCATGCCACTCCCCCCGACATACGGGTATAAAAGGGAGGCTGGAATGCGGATTCATTCAGATTTTTTCTTCGGTGATGAGCGGTTGTATTTCAGCGAGCAGAATACTACTACTGATCCATTCACCTCTTCCGAAGAGTGTGCTGTTAGATATACGGCGCATTCCAGCGGCTTTCTCTCCACTCTGCACTCCACTGCAGACTACGCCCCTGGGCACTTTGACAGCTCTTTAAAAGAGTTTATTTCCTCTAAAGAGTATATTTCCTCTATTAGAGCAAGCACAGTGACGTTGAACTTCTTTTTAAAGATGCGTCTTTTTAAAGATGCCCTTCTGTCTCTGTGCAGTTCCTGGATGCGGTCATTACCTCTCCACCTCTGATGGTCACGATCACTGCCTCACGTGCCTGGGCCAAAATCACGTTGAGGAAACATTCGTGGATGGTTCATGTTCTCATTGCGAGACATGACCATGGCAACGTTGTGGTCGCGGCTTTCCTTCTTTCGAGGGAAAACCACTTCAGCTGTCCCTCCCGCTGGTCCTTCTACCTACGGGTACGAGGCCGCCCTGGTTGGCGCTGAAGGCGATTCGGGGGCTTCAATGGGTACGGTTCCACCGGGTAAACCCCCACGGACCGCCCACTCCCTGGTACGCTCATTTGCGCCCGTCCAGTTCTGGGATGAGACAGGCAGCTCGCCTCAGTGCCAGCCTAATGTCTCTTTCGGAGCTCGTGAGCTGGATGAGATGTCGATTGCTGCATCGGAGAGTGCCTTGGTGTTGTCGGACGCTGAGGACTCGACTGGGCTGCCGCCTTCGGGTGTGGCAGCCCAGTCTGAGGCTGACGCGGAGCTGACCGCCATGCTTGCCTGGGTCGCCGCGATCGTGGACGCCATCGCTTTGGCTTACCAGACCCAGTCCGTGCCCGCCCCCTTGCAGGTTCGAGCACACTCCACAAGGAGTGTGGCATCCTCGTGGGCACTGGCCAGTGGCACCTCTCTAGCAGACATCTGTAGAGCAGCGGGCTGGGCAACACCCAATACCTTCGCGAGATTTTACAATCTCCGGGTTGAGCCGGTTTCGTCCCGTGTTCTTTCAGGTACGAACAGGTAAGTTTCGTTACGCGGGGCAGCTGGCTGGGTGTACCGCTTGTGTATAGCACCTTTCCCCTCCACGAGGTGAAGCCGTGCGCTCTTCTCTCCCATGTGTGTTCATGACCTGTGAACCCTGGATGTCCTTCCTCCTAGCCCTCTGGCTCACAAATTCAGCGGAGGAATTCGTAGTCGGACCCAGTATGTGTGCTAACATGCCCTGTACTGGGATAAGTGCTCCACAGGTCTTGATTACCCCGGTAACCTCCTGTGATGTATCTTCCGCGGTACGGTCTTCCTTTTTTGGTAGACCCACATCTCCCTTGGCAGAGCCCTCTCTGTCCAGTCGCTGCGTTTGTAGAGCTCCTCCCCTACGAAGTGCAGGACCTACTGCCGTGCCTCTTCCATGTGCGGCCTTAGGCCCATATGATGTATTCGCCACTTTTTTACCCTCCCCTTCAGGGCAGGGTGTGGCCTCCGCGGGGTCTTTTCCCCCTGAAAGAATAGGAACGGAAAAGAACGCCTTCCCTGGCACATTTTATGAGCATTTAAAGGCCCCAGCCGAATAAAATTTTCTGTGGAAAGAAAAACTTAGAGAGAGAACTGTACTACCATACCTGGAGTCGTGAGTTTGAATCCAGGGCGTGCTGAGTGACTCCAGCCAGGTCTCCTAAGCAACCAAATTGGCCTTTTGCTAGGGAGGGTAGAGTCACATGTGGTAACCTCCTCGTGGTAGCTATAATGTGGTTCGCTCTCAGTGGAGCGCATGGTGAGTTGTGCTTGGATGCCGCAGAGAGTAGTGTGAAGCCTCCACACGTGCTATGTCTCTGCGCAGAGGCAACCGAGATTCGTCCTCCACCACCCGGATTGAGGGTCACTATGCCACCACGAGGACCCAGAGTGCATTGGTATTTAGGCATTCCAAATTGGGGAGAAAAAAAAAAACAACAACGCGTAAATAGGCCAATGCAAACATGGCTGAGTATCTTGTTGAGAATTGGACTGAATATTGACTGGGACGATCCTCCGTCCTGGTTAGATTGAAACATACACACATACAAATGTATTTCATCTAAAATAGAGAACAGGGCTATGAATTAGGCCTATATGTTTTTTATGTTTCTTGATACAGTACGCTTTCCCACACAAATGTTTTTTTATTTTTTATTTTATTTTTTTATGCCCAATTCCCAATGTGCTTTTTAAGTCCTTGTTGTCATGTAGTGATTTGCCTCAGTCTGGGTGGTGGAGGATGAATCCCAGTTGCCCCTGCATCTGAGACCGTCAACCCACGCATCTTATCACGTGGCTTGTTGAGCGCATTGCCACAGAGACATAGCACGTGTGGAGGTTTCACACCATCCCCCGTGGCAACCACGCTCAACTCACCACGCGTCCCACCGAGAACGAACCACATTATAGCGACCATGAGGAGTTTACCCCATGTGACTCTACCCTCCCTAGCAACTGGGCCAATTTAGTTGCTTAGGAGACCTGGCTGGAGTCACTCAACACGCCCTGGGATTCGAACTAGCGAGCTAGTTCACTCCAGGGGTGGTAGCCAGCGTCTTTTACCACTGAGCTACCCAGGCCCCCTTCCCACACAATTATTGATTACACAAAACAAATCCCTCATGTTCTTTAAAAGCTCTCGCTAACTGTCTCGCTCTAATGTTCACAGATTTATTCAAAAACCTTCACTTACCAGCAGAACATTTGTTGAATATTAACAAGAGCAAATATTTTCTTACGCTTCAATATTTTCTTTCTGATACTGAATTGGAGCAGTTTTCCCTCTTGAAAGAACCCATTTTATGCAGTATTGCTGATAAGTAGGTCACATGAAATGTTTTTAGACACTAGACACATGTGAAGAGCAGCATGGGAACCAGGCTTTGGTTTCACAATAACACAATTGTTATCAGTGGAAGTTTCTCTGTGGGCTAAAAGAGCAAAGGAACAAGGTTCAGTCGCACCAAGGCAGGAAACACCTGTTGAAGTGAGCCATACTGCCACCATACAGTGATTGGCACGGTGACATTCAAAAGCGAATTGATGCTGAAAGCTACTTCAGTCACTGGAATCATAAAATTGTGGCTGCCTATTCGCCCAAGCTTTCAAATTCTGATTTGCAAAGAAAGGCTGTGAATACTGGGCTCAACCTCCTGCCAAATGCTTTTCTATGGAGTTGAATAATTTTTTGACACACTCAGCATTTCCCCCTGCTGCTAGATCATTGTCACCGTAATCTGTACATACCTCTTTAATATATGACCCCTGGACTCCATAGGCAATCTGTCATCTGAATCTGGCAAAATGATGAGGTCATTTACATTTCTTCATTCTTTCTATGCAAACATGAGGCGTGCCTTGAATGCAAACATGAATGATTTGCCTACAATTTGCACAGATGATCTATGTGAACACCGCAGCCATGTGTTTTGAAACTGAAACCACTGGAGCTCTTCAGCTCCAACTTAGGGATAGTTCACACAAAAATTAAAATTCTGTCATCATTTACTTACCATCATGCCATTCCAAATCTGTATGATGGTCTTTCTTTTTTTGAACACGAGACACAGGTGAATGGTGACTGAGACTGTCAGCAGATTTGGTGCATTGGTTGTCCCATCTTATGCAAGGCATTTTGCATGATTTGGTAAGTGCTGTCAGTATTATGCATCTGCCATGGAATGGCTGTCTCTCAGATGCATTGGAGATGAAATTTAGACAGTAGCTCCACTATGTTTTTTATGCTTCATTAGTGAAATTCAGGACTTGGATAAACAAATCTTGATGCACATTTCCCATGTGCTTTTCCCTCCAAAAGAATCTTTTTATTTTATTTTACTTCACCTGGCTTTATTTTAGTTTTCAAATAAAAAGATCAAGGCTCATATACAATACAGTGGCCCCAAAAGTATTTCACACCTTAAAATGTATTAATGTGTTTTCAATATATAACAAAATATCAAACCAAGTGCCATTTATTTTGAAGAAATATAGCACAAACACACCTTTAAAAAAAGAAGAAAAACTGAAACAAAAAGTAACATTTAACAAAAAGAAGTTTGTTGTCAAATTGATCCATTTTTTTTTTTTTTTTTTTTTTTATCAGATGAAGTGCTTTAATAATGATCCTCAAAACATAATCTAAAACAAAACTTTGGTCTTGTTGTGTAAAATAAAGTGCTGCACAACAGAGCATCACATTAGAAATGAAAACATTGAAACTTCTATTCATTATTCTATCCACTCTTGCTTGTGAGATATAGGTTAAACAAATTAAAAAGAATAAAATACATTTTACTTAATAGTATTTTATTTTTTTAAATTTTTTTTGCAGTTTCTTTTCAGGCGTCAAGCTTTCAGGCGTCAAGCTTTTATTTTGAAACAAACTTTTATTTTGACGTGATGGCTTTTCCATTTCTGGGTTGAGATCCACACAATCCATTTGTCATTGAAAAATGTCTCTTTTTAAAATCCTTTCTGTGAGTTGGCTGGTGATTTGTGGTTTAATAAACACAATAGGACATATCACAACTTTCATTTGATTAATTGTGCATTTCAGTGTAAAGGGGTCACAGAATACGTGTGAGCATTTTTTTTTCTTTACTTTTTTTATTTTTAAATTAAAATTAAAATTTTCTCCCCAATTTTGGAATGCCTAATTCCCTCTAGTTTCTAGGTCCTCGTGGTGGCGTGGTTACTCACCTCAATCCGGGTGGAGGAGGACAAGTCTCAGTTGCCTCAGCTTCTAAGACCGTCAATCCACGCATCTTATCATGTGGCTCGCTGTGCATGACACCGCAGAGACTCACAGCATGTGGAAGCTCATGCTACTCTCCGCGATCCACGCACAACTTACCACGCGCCCCATTGAGAGCGAGAACCACTTAATCGCGACCACAAGGAGGTTACCCCATGTGTCTCTACCCTCCCTAGCAACCGGGCCAATTTGGTTACTTAGGAGACCTGGCTGGAGTCACTCAGCACACCCTGGATTCGAACTCACGACTCCAGGGGTGGTAGTCAGCGTCAGTACTCACTGAGCTACCCAGGCCCCCACGTGTGAGCATTTGTAAGCAGCTATCTGTATATCATACAGTGCGCCAGTACCGAATTGAGTTGGTGTCTGGTACTACCAGTACCGCAGAAACACTGATATTGTTACATCTTATTTATTTTAATATTGATTTGGTACCGAAGTACCAGTACCTTTGACAACACTAGTCTAAAGTATGGTTTCTTGTGATGATTTTGTTGTGAGATTTAGGTCTTGTCTTTTATTTTGTAATTCTTTATTTTCTGTGTCTTGTTTTTCTGTGGACTTTTATTTTAAATTTGCCTTGTCTGTAGTCTTGTTTTCTGTTTTGTCATGTACACTGTTATCGGTCCTGTTAGTCTGTAGGTTTTTATTTTTATTGGTCATTTATTTATTGGTTTTATTGTACCTTTGGTTGTTGTTAATTATCTCATTAGTTAGCCCCAGTTTGTGTGTATGTATGTAGCCCTTGTCTTTCCCAGTGCTTTGTCTGGTATTGAATGTGTAACATGATTTTGGTGAGTCCTGTTGGTTCACGCAGTGGCAAGGGCTGCGATTTCGAATAAATAAATAGTCTTAAAAAGTTGTCTGCGCGCACTGCTCACTGCACTTACTGTATGTGCGCAACTCTGTTCTCAGTAGTGTATTACATAGGGCTGCCCCCAACCAAAGATTTTCCTAGTTAGTTTAAGCCATTAGTCGACTAGTTGTCGCACATTTATGATATTAATTTAATTACTTAAATATGTACAGTGCATCCGGAAAGTATTCACAGTGCTTCACTTTTTCCACATTTTGTTATGTTACAGCCTTATTCCAAAATGGATTAAATTCATTATTTTCCTCAAAATTCTACAAACAATACCCCATAATGACAACGTGAAAGAAGTTTGTTTGACATCTTTGCAAATTTATTAAAAATAAAAAACGAAAAAAAAAGAAAAAAAAAACATAAGTACATAAGTACGTAAGTATTCACAGCCTTTGCTCAATACTTTGTTGAAGCACCTTTGGCACCAATTACAGCCTCAAGTTTTTTTGAGTATGATGCTACAAGCTTGGCACACCTATCTTTGGGCAGTTTCTCCCATTCTTCTTTGCAGGACCTCTCAAGCTCCATCAGGTTGGATGGGGAGTGTCTGTGCACAGCCATTTTCAGATCTCTCCAGAGATGTTCAATCGGATTCAAGTCTGGGCTCTGGCTGGGCCACTCAAGGACATTCACAGAGTTGTCCCTTAGCCACTCCTTTGTTATCTTGGCTGTGTGCTTAGGGTCGTTGTCCTGTTGGAAGATGAACGTTCGCCCCAGTCTGAGGTCCAGAGCGCTCTGGAGCAGGTTTTCATCAAGGATGTCTCTGTACATTGCTGCATTCATCTTTCCCTCGATCCTGACTAGTCTCCCAGTTCCTGCCACTGAAAAACATCCCCACAGCATGATGCTGCCACCACCATGCTTCACTGTAGGGATGGTATTGGCCAGGTGATGAGCAGTGCTTGGTTTCCTCCAGACATGAAAGTTCAATCTTTGTTTCATCAGACCAGAGAATTTTGTTTCTCATGGACTGAGAGTCCTTCAGGTGCTTTTTGGCAAACTCCAGGCGGGCTGTCATGTGCCTTTTACTGAGGAGTGGCTTCCGTCTGGCCACTCTACCATACAGGCCTGATTGGTGGAGTGCTGCAGAGATGGTTGTTCTTCTGGAAGGTTCTCCTCTATCCACAGAGAAACGCTGGAGCTCTGTCAGAGTGACCATCGGGTTCTTGGTCACCTCCCTGACTAAGGCCCTTCTCCCCCGATCGCTCAGTTTGGCCGGGCAGCCAGCTCTAGGAAGAGTCCTGGTGGTTCCAAACTTCTTCCATTTACGGATGTTGGAGGCCACTGTGCTCATTGGGACCTTCAATGCTGCAGACATTTTTCTGTACCCTTCCCCAGATCTGTGCCTTGATACAATCCTGTCTCGGAGGTCTACAGACAATTCCTTGGACTTCATGGCTTGGTTTTGTGCTCTGACATGCACTGTTAACTGTGGGACCTTATATAGACAGGTGTGTGCCTTTCCAAATCATGTCCAATCAACTGAATTTACCACAGGTGGACTCCAGTCAATTTGTAGAAACATCTCAAGGATGATCAGTGGAAACAGGATGCACCTGAGCTCAATTTTGAGTGTCATGGCAAAGGCTGTGAATACTTATGTACATGTGATTTTTTTGTTTGTTTTTTTATTTTTAATAAATTTGCAAAGATTTCAAACAAACTTCTTTCACATTGTCATTATGGGCTATTGTTTGTAGAATTTTGAGGAAAATAATGAATTTAATCCATTTTGGAATAAGGCTGTAACATAACAAAATGTGGAAAAAGTGAAGAGCTGTGAATACTTTCCGGATGCACTGTATATATTGGGGGGCATCAGAAAATGGTTTGAGTTCCAGGGCTGAGAAAGAATGTTATAAGTAACATTGCTAACACTGTTCTACATTACAGAGAAATACTAAACCGTAATAATGAACCTTTAAAATATAGCGAGCCGCAGTGACACCGGCAAAAGCGGTAATGATTCTGAATGTGTCTGAAAAACCAGCAAGGAGACGGTCTGAACATTTTGTTAATTTATAGAGAAATGCACAATAGGGTTGTGCCGATAGACGATGATCTCGGGGATCGACGATGGTCAGAGTGATCGCCAATATCTGATGATTTGAGATGTCAAGATGATATTTGGCTCATTTTACCATGAATGTATTAAATTATTATTATTATTATTATTATTATTATTAGGCTATTATTATTATCAAATTAATATTACAAATAATTTGCCCGTAGACACACAGACACGCGCTTGAAGAAACACACTTTATTATATTATTAAGAACAGATGACAGAAAAGCCGTCTATGCGCATGTATGACACGCTGTTTGTACAGAAGCGTGCAGTCTTGTGGAACACGCGCATGTAAAAGGTTGTCACTCTTTCTTTGTTTCTGTCTTCTGAATTTTTTTGTTGCAAGAACAGTATCTTCTATGAGTGCTGCAAATGACCTCAGACATCTCAGCTCAGGAGGTGCATTGAGTTCAGTTCGCTTTATTATAGCAGTTCATTGTGACCACAACTCTGCAGCCTGTACAGCTATATTTTATATATATATATATATATATATATATATATATATATATATATATATATATATATATATATATATATACACACACACACACACACACACACACACAGTATATATACATATATCGTGAAAGAGGGAACAAAACAAATGTATTCACACACATGATGCATTTTCCTGGATAACGAAATACCCGACCAGTAGAGAATGCACAGATGAAGTAGGTTAGTTTCCAATGAGATGTTGCCCTTCACAACTGTTATAAAGCCATCTTTCAAAATGTTTTTTTTGTTTTTTTTTTATAATCGCAATTCAGCCCTACCTTGTACCTTGTTATTTTTTCACCTTTTTATAATGGATAGCTTGTGTTTACCATTAAAGCTGCAATTCTTTCTTTTTTTTTTTTTTTTTTTTTTATTCTCTCGAGAGCCATAGGTTAAATTGGTTAAGAAAAGTCCAATTATTTCTGAGAAACTAACTAACTAGTTGGTTTGATATTTTGTTTTTAATGCAATGACATTCAGACATTTGTAAGTCTAACTCAAGTGTCAAAGTGTCAAAACACTTTTTAGGGCCACTGTACCAGTTTGTTCTTTAAGACATTAAAATGTACACTTCAAAAGATGCTTGGGTTTATGGGTTAGCACTGAGATTTTATCTCCACTGAAAGCTGAATAAATTGTCAGTAAAATCTTGAACAGTCCGTGCCCCAGAGCTTGTATATTTGATTTCCACATGCCCCATCTTGTGTAATAGTTTTGAGAGGAAACAAACGTTTTACCAAGCATGTGATCCATGAAATTCCTCAACTTTCATTATGTGTGTGTGTGTGTGAGTGAGCACAGTGACAGGTGGTGAGTATTGATAGCTGTAGAAATGAACCCTTAGTCGTAAAAGGCTGCCCGTGTGCTCTGTTGTGGTGGTGCGGTATAAAAAAGAGCATGGCAGGATGTGGGGGGGTGAGGAGGGCATGTGACTTTGCCAGCTGTGATGGCTACTGGGGGACATGGCTGATATGCTACCAGTGTGCTGGTTGCTAACAATCTGACCTGAATCCTGTGACATCATGCTCCCAAATCTAGACTGTGAGGGTGTACGTGCACATTTAATTACGCATGTTTAAATGAGCTCTCTGTCAGCGCTCCACCCTGGCACACCTCAGTATCACATATGACCAAACCTAGTGGACCAGACAGAATGAACTCATTTGTTAATCTGATTCCATTGTGTAACAGTTTATTAATTTTTTTGGTTCCTGGGTAGTAAGTGTTATTTCCTAATTGCTTATGCCTCAAAAGTATAGAAAATGGCCATTATTCCCCACAATCTTTGCTTTTGTGACCAGGACAGTGATATTTTGAAATTTACCTATTTTCCAGAACATTGCAGATAGATTCAGTGCTGAGTAAACTTGGAGTAACTTCTAGAACTTTCTAGAACTTTCCAGTAATATAAATAGTAGTATAAATACAGGGGCCTTAAGCCCACCAGTTCCACATGTGGATACATATCTGCATTTTTCTGAGATGGCATCAAGATGCTGCAAGCATCCGACAGACGCATTTTGCTATGTCTGCAGCCAATTTATCAAGACGAACGAAAAAGTACTCTGTGGAAGCATCTGCTAAGATGTGTGAGGCCTACAAGGCATATTTCGGCATGCCTGTTGGGGATCAAGACAAACACTGGGCACCTCATTTCACCTGCGAGCACTGCAAAAAAACTCTGGAAGTTAAGATGGACAATTGTTGCTCGGAATTTTGTTATAAAATGCGTTAATTTTTAAAATTGTAAAAGTTTTTAATTTAAAATGTTTTACAATTTTCATTGTTATTGAAAAAATATATCATATATGAAAAATGTTGCGAGAATCTTACACATTAGTCATGGGTGAAATAAATGTATTTTTGTAGGATGGTACAGTGGGGAAAAGAGAGCCATGAAGTTCGCTATCCCAAGAATTTAGCGGGAACCCACTGACCACTCAAGCAACTGCTACTTCTGCATGGTGGACCCTTCCAAACGTTGGACTGGAAAGAATGCACCTGCTATCACATATCCGGACCTTCCTTCATCCATCGCCCTTGTGCCACACTGCCATGAGCTCCCCGTACCCACTCCTCCGGATAGAGAGCAGCCGTCTTTAGAAGAGAGCAGCAAGTCAGAGAGCGAGGAAGACGTTGTAGATCCAGATGACAATTTCAGAGGTGGAGCTGAGGAGAGAAACCCATACTACCCCAACCAAAAAGACCTCAACGACTTGATTAGAGATCTTGGTCTCATCAAGTCCAATGCCGAGCTTTTGACGTCTAGGCTCAAGCAGTGGAACTTGTTGGATGAAAGTGTGCAAGTCGCAGTCAGAGGAAGCGTCACCAACCTTTTTCCAGCTTCTTCCCCCATCAAGATGGGCTCTGCTTCTGCCACAATGTGACCAGTCTGTTCGAGGCAATCGGAATCGCCTGTAACCAGAATGAGAGGCGCCTCTTCATTGACAGCTCATCTAGGAGCCTCAAAGCCGTGCTGCTCCATAATGATAACAAGTACCTGTCTCTTCCCCTGGCTCACTCGGTGCACCTCAAAGAGGATTACAACAGCATCAAGACCTTGTTGGACGCCTTGAAGTATGATGAGTACGGTTTGGAGGTCATAAGAGACTTCAAAATGGTGGCATTCCTGATGGGTCTCCAAGGTGGTTTTACCAAATTTCCCTGCTATCTTTGCCTTTGCTTTTGTATTACTTTAGTATAAATACATGTTAATTTGGATTAATTTGGATTCATATGTTGTTTTTTTCTGACTTTATGTGAACGAAAATACACAAATTCGTCCGTTTTCTCATTGGAAATAGGTAAATTTCAAAATATCACTGTCCTGGTCACAAAAGCAAAGTTTGTGGGGATTAATAGCCATTTTCTATACTTTTGAGGCATAAGCAATTAGGAAATAACACTTACTACCCAGGAACAAAAATTGTGTTACATAGTGTTCTTAACAGATTTGTTAATCTGCAGCATCATAGTGACTGAAAGTCATTCGTTTTCAATTGGAGTTGAGCCAAATCCCACTATCGTCAAAAAAACGTCCCCCTTTTGACCCCAAAGCAATTCCATTGCTTGAAAAAACTTCTTTTGTGTACTCGATTCAGTATCTGATTAGGAAACCTACAATATAATTTGTTAATAATCATCATCTTAACCATTAAAGTTAAATGCATGTCATTTAAATTATACATCACATATCATATTATACTACTGAAGCTACAAAAAGGTCAAATTAAATATTTATCTTTATTTGTTTTCCTCTGACATTTTGGTCAACAATCTCATACTGATGCATCACTTCAAAACATGAAGCCATAAGCATAAGTTATAATGGCATAAAGACATTGAGAATGACCACATGACATACATCCACTGAAGTATTATGCCCAATTTAGACTAGGGGTGGGACTTGCTAATACAATATCTGTGGGTTGCAATACTGTAATATTGCATTCTTTATTCTGATGTTTAGTGTATTGCAGTTCAAAACTGAGATATATTGCGATCTTTTGCAGCCTCCAAGTGCACCTGGGAAGCTCCTACGTCAAAGCTGGGCATTCGTTATTACGATATATCATGCATTCAATTCGGAAACAAAATACAGAAGAAAACAAATAAAAACAAATACACTAAAAACGTTGGTAGAAGCACTTTTTATCTGTTGTACCGTGAATAAGCATAAGTGAGTACACATGCAATGCTTTTACACGACCTGTGATTTATTAAAGGGGTCACGTCATGAGGAATACATTTTTCCATGATATTTTGACATATAAGAGGTCATTCTACTATAAAAACATACTGTAAATTCCAGAACTCAAAACTTAATCCCCAATGCAATAAAAGCCTTTATTGAAACCAAGCTGCCAAAACGCTCCATTCTCTACTTCCGCGACTTCCCTACGTCACTTGGGGTACTCATTAATTCAAGATGATCTCTACAGCAAAAACATCAGATCACAGGTGCTCACTTGGCTCGTAAACAGAGACAGAGAGAAAGACAAAAGGCCTATTGTCTGTGACCTAACTACTCCTGAACATGAAAGGGGACCCATCTGGACTATTTTGAATTATTTTTTTATACAAACATGTACTACACAGACATCTTTGGCTGTTGTCATCTCTCTGGCACGCTTTTAAAAGTGTCAGGTTTCAATTCTGAAGAGAAGCGTTTCATCAGCTGCTGTGGCTCCTGTTGTTTTATTGCTTAAACTACTCAACAAACTGTTCTTTCACCTATCAGCACTATTTTTAAGTGCTGGTGTATGTAAACACGCAAAAGATGGACCTCTTTGACAGTTTTGATTTGTTTCAAGCGATGTGCACCTCAGTGCAGGATGATAAACTGGATGTGTGAGTCTTGTGAAGCAGTCATAAAACAAGTCTTTGCCAAGGAATTGTCACTGAAGGATATGGGGCAGTTAAAAATACTATTGGACCGGATCAAATACGTTAGTAAACTGTTCAATTGATTAATATTTCAAATTAGGGCTGGGCGATTAATCAAATTTTCAATTACGATTTTGGCTTCCAACGATTATGAAAACAAGATAATCGAGATAAAATTATTATTGTGCCGCATTCCGTTTCACAATTAGACACCCTGGCGTTATATCTTTAAAGCATCCTTTATTAAAGTTCAAACATCAATAATGAAAAAATAACTGGCTATATTTGTGATAGCCTAGGCCTGTATCATTTATTAGACAGTTCATATTCTTATTCTGCTGTCGAAAATAATCCAGAGTGCATAATTTTATAATTCACTAGTGATCTAGTAACAGCTGCGTCCTGTTTGATTGACAGGCGTATGTGTGTGCGCTGAACACGTGAGTGTTCCGGAAATGCTTGCGCTAATGCGCGCCTGAACGGTCAAATACATTTCAAAATTCAGCAAAAATGCCCGTCTTGGTGAGGTATTCATGTAAACACAGAGAGTGATGTCTACAGTGAATGTAAACAGTGGAGAAAAAAGCAGATTTTTCTTAAGATGTCAGACTTAATAAAGACAGTAAAATGTAAGCTAACAGACCAGCTGCCGTCTAGTGTGACATTATAATAATCAAACAACCATAACAAGAGAATGAGAAAACACTCACTGCTCTTGACTGAATAACTTTAGTAGCTTTGAAGAAGTATTCATGTATTATTATACAGTGAAGACTAGTAGTAGTTTATGTTGCATTTCATTCTGAATGTTTACATGAATACTTGAAACTGCTGTTAAAAACATTTAAAGCTGTTAAAAAAGCACAGAATGTTCGTAATTTGTATTTTTTGTTCTATTATTTTTAATCTCTATATATTCATTGCTGTTTTCTATTGTTATTTTATAACTGTTTACTAGTCTTGAATAATTACTTAAGAACTTGAAAGCATTCTTCCATACTTAACATATTAGTTTTATTATTTGTTATGGTTTTGAAGCTGGTATTGAGAATTGTCAAATTTCACTACTGACTCCTGAAATTTTGCTATTGTGATAATGTATAGAGTTTATTGTACATGGTAGATCTTGCTGCAATAACATGATGAAAAGGTAGATCTCATTCCATAGATGTGTGAGCACCCCTGCTGTTAATGATGGCGATGGAGGCTTTCCTTTATTTGACTACCATATGTAACTAAATATTTATCATATGACAATAGCCTCCTCCCCTACCCAGTGCAGTTTACATTTCAAGTTCAAGGAAATCCACTGTTAAAAAGATATATATATTTTTAAAGTTCAATAAATGCATGATGTTTCCAAACTATAAAAAAGAGCATTTCATGACCCCTTTAATGCATAGTATCTTGCAAATTGTTTATTAATTTGCAATAAAACAAAGAATGAAGGGTGAGTAGCCTATTTAGCGTTAGATTGGTTGACTATAATATCTGTTATAAATAACAAATTGATAGGCCTGTTATTTCAATAAAGCATTGAAATTAAAATAGATCTGGAAAACCATTGCTTTCCATTATCTTTCATGTCATCATGCCCTTTCTAATGTCACAAGTCACAACTCAGGTATCATCTAGACTAGAGTTTCCAACTGGTAAAGACGACTTAACTTGGTCATTCATGTGCTTGGTTGGAACTTGTAATTACGAAATTTCTGAATTCTAGGACATTGGTGCATTGCAGAACAAGTGCTGAACTTCCTAATATTAGGCTATCAGGCTAATCGGTTTGCTTGATAGTTAACTGATAAGAAACACACTTTATTATATTATTAACAACAGATTACAGCCGTCTATGCGCATGTATGTTTGTTCAGATGCGTGCAGTCTCGTGGAACACACGCATGTAAAAGGTTCTCACTCTTTCTTTGTTTCTGTCTTTTGAATTTTTTTTGTTTTGTTGCAAGAACAGTATCATCTATGAGTGCTGCAAATGACCTCAGACATCTCAGCTCAGGAGGTGCTTTGAGTTCAGTTTGCTTTATTTCCACAGAGCAGTTCATTGTGACCACAACTCTGAAGCCTATACATCTGTGATCCATGTAGAGACAGTGTTCGTGGACTGGTCATGACCATGGCAATGTTGCGGTCGCGGCTTTCTTTCGTCAGAGGGAAAGCCACCCCAGCGGCTCCCCGCCTCGGTCATTCTACCTAATGGGAGCCGCTCCACCGGGTAACCCCCCACGGACCTCCCATTACCCAGTGACAGATAGGGAACGTCCTGCTTACTTTCGTAACCTCCGTTCCCTGATGGAGGGAACGAGACTTTGTGTCCCTCCTGCCACAAAACTGAACTACCCGCTGATATTACCAGGACCTTGTCTCGGCTCCTCAGCACAAAACCTGAAGGAGTGGTTGCGAGCCAGCTCCTTTTATACCCGTATGTCCAGGGGAGTGGCATGCAAATTCCACTCGCCAATTCCCATTGGCCTTTTCTCAAAGATCAGAGGTGTTTGGGGCTCCCAAGGGCGACCCCTAGTGTCACTACATTGACACAACGTCTCGTTCCCTCCATCAGGGAACGGAGGTTACGAAAGTAACCAGGACATTCTTTGCCAGAGAGATGTTGACCTTCACAATTGTTGTAAAGCCATCTTTCAAAAAGTTGAACAACACACCTTTTAATTGCACTTATTTTTTTCCAGTTTAATTTGAATTTTTAGTTAAAATAAATAAAAAATAAAGTTCAAAGTTTGAAATCAAGGTGTCTTGCTTTATTGTGTAGGCTTAACCCTAACCCCACTTAATGAGAATTACCCCATAGTACCTCCTAGCGTCCAACCAGCGGTAATACCAGTGTTCGTTGGTTTCCTGTGGAGTTTTTTTTTTTTCTGCGACCAACCGACCAGTCAAAACTGTCAACCAAGACTCTTCTCATCGACTAACATTTGGTCGACTATCAGAGGGCAGCCCTAGCTTTAGGTGTATAAAACAATTGTGTATAAGACAAAACTGTCCTTCAAAACAATTCTTATTGCGTTCTGTTGAAATTTTGGGACTCAGACTCGAATCCGATCTTGAGTACCCCAACTCTACAAATACAACGGCAAATCCAAAGACAAAATAACAATTTAGAAACACAACAACAAATCATAAAACACAACGGCAAATCCGAAAACAAAAGAGCAAATCAGAAAAGACAACACCAAATCCAGAAACAAAACAACAAGTTAGAAAACAACAGCAAATCAGAAAAAAACAACAGCGAGACAGAAAACACAACAGCAATTCAGTCGAAACGGAAAGGGTTGGTAACATAGCTTCTCACCTGATTGGCTGTGTGGAGAATAGTCCTTTCCTCAGGACTAGTTCTCTGCCCACTTGCACAATTATTTCAAAATTAATTCCAGATGCTCAATTACTGAAAATTGTGAGAGGTTTGTCACTCAGTAAAACAGCAATGGGACACTTTATAACAGAGAGCAAAAACAGCGAGCGGGAAAAGATGTTCAATGTTCATCTATGGTGTGTAAGTGACTGTCTAAAAATTCCACAAACTATGCTAAAACGCCGGTGTCCAAGCATTCATTCAATTGACTTCCATATTCTAACATAACAAACACTGTTATTAAAAAAGCATTTTCTAAATGTTGCAGTAGACTGCTGGCGTGATGGCTCACTTTCAGCAATTAAAGACAGTATGTCCAATTATGAGTACAGTGTTCAATTATTTTAGAAAAAATATTGTAAAAAACAATGTAAGTTAGTCATTCACACCACTGTCAGCCTGCTACAACCTTTGTAATGTAAAAATGATCTTGATGAATTTTAGTGGTGTTTTTTCTAAAATAATTGAAAACTATATCCATATTATTAGATATACTTGGAAAATCTATCCATTGGCAGCAACCGGAAACCTATAGAATTGTGATTTTTTTTTAAACAACAGTGTTTTGGAAGTTAGAACATGCAAGTTGAATGAATGCTTGGACGCCACCAACATTTTAGCGCAGTTTGTGGACTTTAAGACGGTCCCTTACGTGCTAGATGAATCATGAGACCATAGATGAACATCGTACCTAAAACCAACCTTTCCTGCTCGCTGTTTTTACTCTGTGTTATATAGTTTCCTGTTACTGTTTTCCTGAGAGAGAAAACACTCCATATGATTTAGTTTTTCAGTCGGTGACCTTTTGGCATGGATTTTGATATAATCAGTCAACCAATCCTGAAAAAAGGACTAGGACTCATTCACACAGCCAATCAGGTGAGAAGCTATGGAACCTACCCTTTCCGTTTCGACTAAATGGCTGTTGGGTTTTCTGATTTGCTGTTGTTTTCTAACTTGTTGTTTTGTTTCTGGATTCGCTGTTGTGTTTTCTGATTTGCTCTTTTGTTATTGGATTTGCTGTTGTGTTTTATTATTTGTTGTTGTGTTTCTGAATTGTTATTTTGTCTTTGGATTTGCTGTTGTGTTTTTAGATTTGTTGTTTTGTTTTGCACTTCATGGCCACCGTAGTCTTGACCCACAAAACGATATAGGGCCTAACATTGTATTCCACTCCTAGTGTTAATTGAGCGTACTACTTTAGTGGACATATAGGTCTACTATGTGGTCATAATCGTCTACATGCCTCTATATCTCTGATGTATGTGTGCTATCTGGGAGGATTGTGAGACATCACTTGATGTACATTTTCTAATTCAAAGTTCCCACTATACACACACACTTATTGGCCAGGCCATGATAATCAGGTTAATCATGCCTGTGGAAGATGTAATTGTTCTCGTAATGTGGAGAAATAGCTAGTGATTGCTTGTTCTTGTGGCTCCGTTGTTGGGTAATGCATATTGCCGGAGGCTGTCAGATCCACATAATTTAAATGTTAACATTTATGTCCCTTAAATATGACTATAGATTAATGCACATTGTTGCAGTGGCCCCATTAATTGATCTTCAATAATAGTGGGTGCAAATGGACATTCATCCAAATAATTGTGTGGTCTAGACATCACTGTGTGTTAACTGCACGTATAGATGGTAAACTGTTTACACTTATTGTTATAGTTTCTGCAACAAGTGCACAGGGATGACAATGGTTGAATGGATGTGTATAGTTATTCAGCAGTGGTATGATTGCTGTTCAGATGCAGTCAGCATGTGCTATGCTGTTTGTGCTCATACCCCTATAAGTGGTTAGAGATTGGGCAGATTACATACATTTTATTTAAATCAAACAAACCAACAGAGTGACTCGATGCATGATAAAGTGCCTATTAAGATGCATTATTAAACAAATCAAATGCAAATCTGCACTCTGCACAGTCTGCACTCTGGACCATTTTCACTAAGAATATTTCCACTCTTGACACATTGAGGCACCACTTTCCCAGTGTAAGCCAAGTTTTTTTCACAATAATCTGCACAATGCAAGCAGCATTAACAAAACCTTGACAAAAAATAAATAAAGATAAAAACACAAAAACTATATATGATAGGTAGTGTTGCCATGAAACCTACATTTCAGTAGTCAATACTGATACCAGTAAAATTTCACGGTTTTCAATACCAACTTTGATACCACAGCATGTTATGCATGTTTCCTTCAATTGTTTCTCAATTAAGCATGCATTGCTTAAGTGTTTTTAAGCAGGGCCTTTCTGGAATCTGTTTTATAAAAAAAAAAAAAAATAAATAAATAAATAAAATAATTTTCCCAGAATTTCCAGATTTTTCAACAAATTATAATTTTTTTTAACAAACTTATATTCAATACAAAAGCATTCTTGCTTGTGATATAATGCTTCATCACTTCTTTTGACAGATAAACAGTTTGCTGCATGGCCCAGTGTGATCACTAAAGCACAAATGCTGTGATTTAATTATATAAATATATAGTCTACATGTAATATGCGCTTCACAGTGGTTTAGTGCTCTGCTCTGTCATCTCATAAAACATGAATGATTCTCAATGTCTGTGGAATTTCCAGTGTATGAGCAGTCGGCTTCACACATTCATCTAAAGCACACAGCTCGAATGTAGACTAAGATTGCACCCTTTCACAGTTTAATAATCACACTAGGACATATCATGATTTTAATTTGATTAATTGTAGATTTCAGTGTAAAAAGAGTAACAGAGCACATGCTCAGGTAAACGTGTGAAAGCAGTTCCCTATCTGTCACTCACTCGACGTTGTGTCGATGTAGTGACACTAGGGGTCACTCTTGGGAGCCCGAGACACCTCTGGTCTTTGATAAAAGGCCAATGAAAATTGGCGAGTAGTATTTGCATGCCACTCCCCCAGACTTACGGGTATAAAAGGAGCTGGTATGCAACCACTCATTCAGATTTTCTCTTCGGAGCCGAAAGGTCATGCTCATTGAGCTGAATTCTACTGTTCATTCACTTCTGCTGGATCTGACGGCGCATTTCAGCGGCTTCTCCCTCCTCTGCACTGGTGCACTACAGAGAACTCCCCTGGGTGCTTCGGCAGAAAACAAGAGAGTATATTTTCTGAAAGAGCTTTTTTCCTCTAAAAGAGTATATATTTCTCTAAAAGAGCGGCACACACGGAACGTCTTTTTAAAGATGCCTTTCCGATTGTGTGTTATTCCTGGTTGCGGTCGTTATCTCTCAACTTCGGATGGTCATGATCGCTGTCTTTCGTGTCTGGGTGCGACCCACACGGAGGTAGCGTTTGTGGGTGGTTCATGTTCTCATTGTGAGAACATGACCATGGCAAAATTGCGGTCGCGGCTTGCTTTCGTAAGAAAGCAAGCCACCCCAGCGGCTCCCCGCCTCTGTCCTTCTACCTATGGGTATGAGGCCAGCGCGGCTAGCACTGGGGGCGATTTGGGGACCCCAATGGGATCGTCTCTGCCGGGTATCCCCCGCGGACCTCCCATTCCCCAGCACGCTCGTCTGCCCCAATCGGGCTTCCGGATGAGTTCGCCGGCTCATCTCACAGCAAGTCTGGCTTCTTGTTTGGAGCCCGCGAAGATGATGAGCTCTCGAGCGCAGCATCGGAGAGCGGGCTTGTCCAGTCGGACGCAGAACCCTCAGCTGGGCTTCCCCCTTCAGGGACGATTGCCCAGTCACAGGCCGATGCCGAAATGATGGACATGCTTTCCCGTGCGGCCGCGAGCGTCGGGTTAGAGTGGAACCCTCCGCTCTCCCCTGAACCCTCACGGCTTGATGATTGGTTCCTGGGCTCGTGGCACCACTCAAAGCAGCCACGACCCGCTCCAGTAACATTCTTCCCGGAAGTGCACGAGGAGCTGACGAATTCGTTGGAGGCACCTTTTACTGCCTGGCCCAGATTCTGCAGTTCCCCCGCTCTCACTACCCTCGATGGCGGGGCGGCCAGGGGCTATACGGCGATTCCCCCAGTGGATAAGGCGCTCGCGGTGCACCTATGCCCGCAGAGCGCCGCCACCTGGCGTGGGCGCCCTAAGCTCCCGTCCAAGCCCTGTAGGCTCACGTCATCCCTGACGGCTAAAGCCTACAGCGCTGCTGGACAAGCCGCCTTTGCCCTGCACACCATGGCTCTCCTGCAGGTCCACCAAGCCAAGGCGTTGAAAGAACTGCAAGAGGGTAGTCCCGCCCCAGATTTGATGCAGGAACTGCGCTCGGCAACCGATCTCGCTCTCCGAGCGACGAAGGTCACGGCGCGGTCTCTCGGGCCGACGATGGCCACACTAGTGGTCCAGGAGCGATGACTTTGGCTCAACCTGGTCGAGATGGGTGAGGCCGACAAGACACGGTTCCTTGCTGCCCCCATTTCCCAGGCTGGCCTATTCGGTGACACCATTGAGAACTTTGCCCTGCAGTTCTCGATGGTGAAGCAGCAGACAGAGGCAATCCGGCACATCCACATTTGAGGTCATCAAAGCGCCCCTGAGACGGGCGACCCAGAGACAAGGGAACCCACTCACCTGGAGCTGGTAAAAAGACCACTCCATCCCCCGGTGGAGGGCCGGGCGGAAAATCTTTTGTTGCCTTTTTGTTTAATTTCGCCGCATGCCCAATTGGCTGCGGTACCCAACAGTTCAGCAAAAGAGCGGCTTCCTTCCTCCCTGGGTAACATACCCGTGTGCACGGTCGTCACCACGACTACCGTCCATGGGTTTCTTTCTTGCAGGATTGGCGCTCCAGCGGTGGTCTTTCCATCCCTGAGCGCCCAGCTGTGGCACACAGCCGCCCCCGATATGGCAGACTCCATGGTTTATGAGGACAGGCCTCTTCCTCCCCCGTCCCAGGCTTTTCCGGGGGTGGTCACAAGGAGCCAGGTAAGTGCTTCGATGTCCCTAGACTCAGCACGGCCACGATGTGGTGTGGCACCTTGAGCTCCGCCCCGCCACGAGGCCCCACCTGCCGGTACGTCCGACAACATTTTCCCCTTGGTCCCCCTTGCGCGGAACTTGGACGTGTGGCTCGCACTTTCCAATCCGTCGCGATGGCTGATCTGGACCGTCCGACTCGGCTACGCGATTCAGTTCGCCAGGCGCCCGCCCAGGTTCAGTGGTATTCACTTCACCTTGGTCAAGAGCGAAAACGCTGCTACCTTGCGTGCAGAGATCGCTACTATCCTATGGAAGGGCGTGATAGAACCTGTCCCTCCAGCCGAGATGAAGAAGGGGTTTTACAGCCCCTACTTCCTTGTACCGAAAAAAGGTGGTGGGTTGCGGCCAATCTTGGACCTGCGAGTACTGAACCGGGCCTTACACAGACTCCCGTTCAAGATGCTGACGCAAAAACGCATTCTGGCGAGCATCCGGCATCAAGATTGTTTCGCGGCGGTAGACCTGAAGGATGCGTACTTCCATGTCTCAATCCTTCCTCGATACAGACCCTTCCTGTGGTTTGCATTCGAGGGTCAGGCGTATCAGTACAAAGTCCTCCCTTTTGGCCTGTCCCTGTCTCCTCGCGTCTTCACGAAGGTTGCAGAGGCTGCCCTTGCCCCGTTAAGGGAGGTGGGCATTCACATTCTCAACTATCTCGATGACTGGCTAATCCTAGCTCACTCACGACACATGTTGTGCGCACACAGGGACCTGGTGCTCTCACACCTCAGCCGACTAGGGCTTTGGGTCAGCTGGGAAAAGAGCAAGCTCCTCCCGGTTCAGAGCATCTCTTTTCTCGGTTTGGAGTTGGCCTTATGAACGAGCGCGCCCAGTTGGTGCTGGCCTGTTTGAAGGCATTCAAACAGAAAACAGCGGTTCCACTGAAATTTTTCAGAGGCTCCTGGGGCATATGGCATCCTCGGTGGTGGCCACCCCGCTCAGGTTGATGCATATGAGGCCGCTTCAGCACTGGCTCCAGTCTCGAGTCCCGAGATGGGAATGGCGCCACGGGACACATCGTGTGGTCATCACAAATCAAATCAAATCAAATCACATTTATTGTCACACAGCCATATACACAAGTGCAATGGTGTGTGAAATTCTTGGGTGCAGTTCCGATCAATATAGCAGTCGTGACAGTGATGAGACATACCAATTTACAATAACATCAAATTTACACAACACAATTTAAAGTCTAATATACACATAATTACACACAACAATATACAAATAATAACATACACTGTACAGTATACAATATGCACAATATAGATACACATTATTCAATAAAAATAAAAAAAGTATATATAGTAGTATATATAGAATGTACAGTTGGCTGTATTGTACTGTATTGACATTCAGGCTGTCGGTTGATAGTAAGTTGTTAAGAGAGAATATATATAATAATAATATAATTTATGACAGTCCGGTGTGAGATATAAGAGTGAGAGTAATAAAGTGCAGTGCTGATGTATTTTGATCGTGGGAGATCAAGAGTTCAAAAGCCGGCAATCAGACGCCGGTCTGTCACCGTCACTGCCGGTCTGTCACCGTCTATTCAGCCCTTGGACCGACCTTTCGTTTCTACGGGCAGGTGTTCCTCTAGAACTGGTCGCCGGGCGTGTCGTGGTCCTGCCAGACGCCTCCAAAACAGGCTGGGCCGCTGTTTGCAACAGGCACGCAGCCGCTGGCCTCTGGATGGGTCCGTGACTGCATTGGCACATCAACTGCCTCGAGTTGTTGGCAATTCTGCTCGTCCTGCGGAGGTTCTGGCCATTGATCCAGGGCAAGCACGTGTTAGTTCGGACAGACAACACTGCAACAGTAGCATATGTCAACCGCCAAGGCGGTCTGTGCTCTCGTTGTATGTCACAACTCTCCCGCTGTCTCCTCCTCTGGAGTCAGCAGCACTTCAAATCGCTGCAAGCCACTCACATCCCGGGCAGCCTCAACACTACAGCGGACGCGCTGTCACGGCAGGTTACCCTCAGGGGAGAGTGGAGGCTCCACCCTCAGGTGGTCCAGCTGATTTGGAGTCGATTCGGATGGGCACAGGTGGACCTGTTCGCCTCCCAAGAATCCTCTCCACTGCCCGCTCTGGTTCACCCTCACCAAGGCTCCCCTCGGCATAGATGCGCTGGCACACAGCTGGCCCCCTGGCCTACGCAAATATGCGTTTCCCCAGTGAGCCTACTTGCACAGACCCTGTGCAAGGTCAGGGAGGACGAGGAGCAGGTCATCCTGGTAGCACCCTACTGGCCCACCCAGACGTGAATCTCGGCCCTCACGCTCCTCGCAACAGCTCCCCCCTGGCGAATTCCCCTGAGAAAGGACCTTCTTTCTCAGGGACGGAGCACCCTCTGGCACCCGCAACCAGACCTCTGGAATCTCCAAGTCTGGCCCCTGGATGGGACGCGGAAGACCTAAGTGGCGTCTGTTTGCTAAGTGGTGTTCTTCCCGACGGGAAGACCCCCAGAGATGCGCAGTCAGATCAGTGCTTTCCTTCCTGCAGGAGAGGTTGGAAAGGAGGCTGTCCCCTTCCACCTTGAAGGTGTACGTTGCCGCCATAGCAGCTCACCACGAAGTAGTCGACGGTAAGTCCTTAGGGAAGCACAACCTGATCATCAGGTTCCTAAGAGGCGCCAGGAGGCTGAATCCCTCCAGACCGCGCCTCGTTCCCTCATGGGACCTCTCTGTAGTTCTTCAGGGTCTACAGAGAGCCCCATTTGAGCCTTTGCAGTCAGCTGAGCTTAAGGCACTCTCCTTGAAGACTGCCCTCCTGACTGTGCTCACTTACATCAAGAGGGTAGGAGACCTGAAAGCGTTCTCTGTGAGCGAAACATGCCTGGAGTTCGTCTGGGTTACTCTCACGTGATCCTGAGACCCCGACCGGGCTATGTGCCCAAAGTTCCCACCACCCCTTTTAGGGACCAGGTGGTGAACCTGCAAGCGCTGCCCCAGGAGGAGGCAGATCCAGCCCTGTCGTTGCTGTGTCCGGTGCGCGCTTTACGCATCTATTTGGATCACACGCAGAGCTTTAGAATCTCTGAGCAGCTCTTTGTCTGCTTTGGTGCACAGTGGAAAGGAAGCGCTGTCTCCAAGCAGAGGATCGCTCACTGGCTCATTGACACCATAACTATGGCATATCATGCCCAGGCATGCCGCCCCCGGTAGGGCTACGAGCCCATTCTACCAGGGGTGTAGCGGCCTCCTGGGCCCTTGCCAGGGGTGCCTCTCTAACAGAAATTTGCAGAGCAGCGGGCTGGGCAACACCCAACACCTTTGCAAGGTTCTACAACCTCCGGGTGGAACTGGTTTCGTCCCAGGAAGTGGCACGCAACACAAGCGGATAAGCCCAGGATAGCCAGCCGGGTGTATCGCTTGCACATAGCGCCTTCCACCTCCTTTTGAGCTGAAGACGTGTGCCATTAATTCCCAGTAGTGTTAACAAGTTTGTTCCCTGGCTGACTTCTTCCGAGCCCTGTGACAGTCGAGTTTTCGGAGAGATTCGCTGCCGGCCCAGTACACGTGCTAACTAAGAGTTCTGTTCTGGGGTAGGTGCTCCGCATGTGGCGGTTCCCTGTAAGGCTAACCCCATGCGATATATATCTTCCGCTAATTTGTTTCCCTACTGGCAAACTGCGTCTTCCTTGGGCTGAGCCCCTCTGCCCCAGTCTCCATGTTTGTAGTAACTCCTTCCCCATTGGGCAGGATCTACCTTGAAGACTCCACATGGTTGGAAAGACCATGTGACGTATCCTTCCACTTAAATATCCCCCCTTCTCTTTGGGCGAGGTTTGGTCTCTGAGTCGGATAATCCCCCTTCTTTTTTAGAGAGTGGAAAAAAGAGAAGGGGAAAAGAGACCACGACTAGGTTAAGCCTGTCTCTGTCTCTTGGGTAGTCGACTTTTCCCCAAAAAAGGCCGTTCGACACTCATAACTATGTTGGGGGAGGTTACGTGTCAACCTGGTGTGCTGGCTATTAGGCACACAGTAGTCTGCCCACCACACACCACCAGTTCACGTAACACAGTTCAGCCAATTGTGGCGTTTCATATAGGGACTCCTAGTGTCACTACATCGACACAACGTCGAGTGAGTGACAGATAGGGAACATCATGGTTACTTTTGTAACCTCCATTCCCTGATGGAGGGAACGAGACATTGTGTCCCTCCTGTGTCCCTCGAGACGTTGTGTCCCGAGACGTTGTGTCCCGAGACGTTGTGTCCCTCCATGCAAATACCACTCGCCAATTTTCATTGGCCTTTTATCAAAGACCAGAGGTGTTTCAGGCTCCCAAGAGTGACCCCTAGTGTCACTACATCGACACAACGTCTCGTTCCCTCCAACAGGGAACGGAGGTTACACAAGTAACCATAACAATTTGTGTCTGTCAGACATCATATGGGTACCGAAATAAGTCAGTGCTCACTACTGGTATTTTAGTACCGACTTGGTACCGAAATACCTGTACTTTTGGCAACACTATTGATAGATATACATTCTTAAAAGCACTCAAGGGTAGTTTTGCTGCCAGTTGTGGACAATGGAGCAATTTAGGTGACATTTGCATTATAAAAGCTAAATCCCTGTAATGTAGGGGTGGGTAAAAATATTCATACAAAGTTCATTACAGTCCAGCTGCAAATATTCTTGCCACCCATTATCCTGTATCATGGTAAACTGTTTGCTGCTGTGTTCACTTAAAATTACAAGGTCAATTAAACCCAATAGACAAACTGATTGTTGCTGGGAAAGTAAAAGAATATAATCTGAGGGCAGGTGGTGTGGGCTGTGCAGCAACCAGGTGCATTGTTGGAGAACTTGTGCTTGTGATAAGAGCTTTGAGCTAGTCTTAAGAGGAAACCTCTTAGTCTGTACTTCTCTACTGTCATTTAGACATAACTAACATGCCTGCATGGAATGATGATTCAAACAAAAGAAATTGTCCATTATGCAGCCTTAATGATGTTTGTGTTGTCAGGGGCAATGGATCTTGGGGGATGAGATTGAATTTGCATGTTTCATGTTCTCTTTGGTTCACTGGTGTCTGATGTGAGTGTGTGTGTGGAGGGTCAAGCATCAGTTTACAATCTTGGAGCTGGTGGTCTACATTCACAGGTAGGGGTGGGCGATATGACCAAAATTTTATATCACAATATACTGCAAGTATCAGCAAACTTGAAACAACACATGAAACTCGTGTAGGGGATTTTCTTTGCAAAATGTCCATCAGTCATTCCTAAATGCTCGAATTCCAAGTGAGATGATACATTTTCCTCCACGGAATTTTGCAGTGCAAAGGTAAATGTGAACGAGCCTTCAGAGATTATAGGCACTTCAACTCATTTGAATAGTTAAGCTTCATAACAAATGAAAGATAAGTCTGGCATCAGTGCAAAAACAGCTTCACATCATGTAACATTTGAGTTAAAAACAAAGGCTCAAAATATTTTAATATTATGAATCAAATAGGCCTAGTCCTGATTCTGATTTGATTAGCCTCATTTGAAGCTGTTGAAAAATAGCCGATATATATGCACAACTGTGTGCCCATTGCATATGGTGCCCCAGCTCGTCTTTGAAGCGTCCGTCGTAACCACGATGCGCCTGGAGACCTGTTCTAGGGGAACCCCTGCCCGTAGAAATGTCAGGTCGGTCCAAGGGCTGAAGAGGCGGCGACAGATCAGCGTGATGACCACATCCTGCAGTGCCATGCCCATCTCGGGACTCGAGTCTGAAGCCAGTGCTGAAGCGGTCTCATATGCATCAACCTTCGTGAAGACGTGAGGGGACAAGGACAGGCCGAAGGGGAGGACCTTGTACTGGTACGCCCGGCCCTCGAAAGCAAACCACATGAAGGGTCTGTGTTGAGGTAAAACCGAGACGTGGAAGTACATGTCCTTCAGGTCTACCGCCACGAACCAATCTTGATGCCGGACGCTCGTTAGAATGCGTTTTTGCGTCAGCATCTTGAACGGGAGTCTGTGCAAAGCCCGGTTCAGTATTCGCAGGTCCAAGATTGGACGCAACCCACCGCCTTTCTTCGTTACGATGAAGTAGGGGCTGTAAAACCCCTTCTACATCTCGGCCGGAGGGACAGGCTCTATCACACCCTTCCGTAGAAGGTTAGCGATTTCCGCGCACAAGGTAGCGGCGTTCTCGCCCTTCACTGAGGTGAAGTGGATGCCACTGAACCTGGGTGGACACCTGGCGAACTGAATCGCATAGCTGAGTTGGACGGTCCGGATCAGCCATCGCGACGGGTTGGAAAGCGTAACCACGCGTTCAAGCTCTGGGTGAGGGGACCATGGGGACAATCTCGTCGGATGTACCGGCGGGTGGGGCCTCGCGGCGGGGCGGAGCCTGAGGCACCACGTCGAGGGGGCTTGAGCCCCGTGGCTGTGCTGAGTCGAGGGACATCGAAGCACTTACCTGGCTCCTGATACCCACCATAGGATCAGTCGGGGAGGGGGGAGGAAGTATATCGACATGTGGTGAAATTAAATGAAAACGAAACAAAACCATCCCGGTGTGGGCATGCTTGTGCCACAGGTGGGTGCGTGGTGGGGGGCGGGCGCTGGAGCACCAAACCTGCCGAAATGGAATGGTGGACGGCTGTGCGCACCTTATATGTGACCCAGGGAACAAGTAAACCGCTCTTTTGTTGAACTTTTGGGTACCGCAGCCTCTTGGACGTGGTGAAATTAAATGAAAACGAAACAAAAGATTCTCTTCCCGGTCTTCCACCTGGGGATGGAGTGGTCTGTTCACCAGCTCCAGAGCAGCAGGTCTCCTCGTCCCTGGGTTGCCCATCTCAGGGGCACTTCGAAGCCTTTCTTGGGTTCTTGGTGGCCGGCCATGGGCTCCTTGCCGTGGCCGGGCCGTGGGGGCGGGCTGCGGTGGAGCCGGTGCTGTTTCTGCAGGAGGACGCCCTTGGCGACGAGCAGATGGGGTGCGGTGTCTTGAGCTGCGCCGGGGCAGGATTTGTTGAATGGCCTCCATCTGCTGCTTCACCGCCGAGAACTGCTGGGCAAAGTCCTCGACGGTGTTGCTGAAAAGGCCAACCTGGGAAATGGTGGCGTCAAGGAACCGTGCCTTGTCAGCCTCTCTCATCTCAACCAGGTTGAGCCAAAGGTGGTGTTCCTGGACCACCAGGGTGGACATCACCCGCCCAAGAGACCGCGCCGTGACCTTCGTTGCCTAGAGAGCGAGGTCGGTCGCCGAGCGCAGTTCCTGCATCAATCCCGGGTCGGACCTGCCCTTGTGCAGTTCTTTCAGTGCCTTGGCTTGGTGTACCTGCAGGAGAGCCATGGCATGCAGGGCGGAGACAGCTTGTCCAGTGGCGCCGTAGGCCTTAGCCGTCAGAGATGACATGAACCAACAGGCCCTGGACAGGAGCTTGGGTGCCCGTGTGTGCACCGCGAGCACCTTATCCACCTGGGGGATGCCTGAATAGCCCCTGGCCTCCCCACCATCGTGTGTAGTGAGGGCGGGGGAGCCTCTTGGACATGTGGTGAAATTAAATGAAAACGAAACAAAAGATTCTCCTCCCGGTCCTCCACCGGGGGATGGAGTGGTCTGTTCACCAGCTCCAGAGCAGCAGGTCTCCTCGTCCCTGGGTCACCCGTCTCAGGGGCACTTCGAAGCCTTTCTCGGGTTCTTGGTGGCTGGCCGTGGGCTCCACGCCGGGGCCGGGCCGTGGGGGCGGGCTGCGGCGGAGCCGATGCTGTTGCTGAAGGAGGACGCCCTTGGCGAGGAGCAGATGGGGTTTGGGGTCTTGAGCCGCGCCAGGGCAGGATATGTTGAATGGCCTCCATCTGCTGCTTCACCGTCGAGAACTGCTGGGCAAAGTCCTCGATGGTGTTGCCGAAAAGGCCAACCTGGGAAATGGAGGCGTTAAGGAACCGTGCCTTGTCAGCCTCTCTCATCTCAACCAGGTTGAGCCAAAGGTGGCGTTCCTGGACCACCAGGGTGGACATCACCCGCCCAAGAGACCGTGCCATGACCTTCGTTGCCCAGAGAGCGAGGTCGGTTGCCGAGCGCAGTTCCTGCATCCCGCAATCCCAGGACGGAACTACCCTTGTGCAGTTCTTTCAGTGCCTTGGCTTGGTATACCTGCAGGAGAGCCATGGCATGCAGGGCGGAGATGGCTTGTCCAGTGGCGCTGTAGGCCTTAGCCGTCAGAGACGACATGAACCAACAGGCCCTGGACAGGAGCTTTGGGCGCCCACGTATGCACCGCTTATCCACCCTGGCCGCCCCACCATTAAGTGTAGTGAGGGCGGGGGAGCTGAGAGACCGTGATCGGGTCGTGAGAGGTGCCCTCCACGATCTTGTCAGCTCCTCATGCACCTCCGGGAAGAAAGGAACCGGGGCCGGGAGTGGCCGTGAGCGGCACTCTGAGCCGAGGAACCAATTGTCGAGCCGCAAGGGTTGAGGGGAGAGTGGAGGGTTCCACTCTAACCCGAAGCTCGTGGCTGCCCGGGCAAGCATGTCGGCCAGCTCCACGTCGGCCTGCGACTGGGCGACCATACCCGAGGAAGGAAGCCCAGCCGAAGCCTCCGCGCCGGACTGAATGAGCCCACTCTCCGATGCTGCGCTCGAGAGCTCATCGTCTTTCCGGGCCCCGAGTAAGAGGTCGAACTCACCCTGAGACGAGCCAGCAGTCATCCAAGAGCCCGACCGGGTCAAGCGAGCATGCTGCGAAATGGGAGGTCCGTGGGGGGATACCCGGCGGAGGTGCTTCCATTGAGGTCCCCAAATCGCCCCAGTTCTAATCGCCGTGGCCTCATTCCCGTAGGTAGAAGGACCGAGTCAGGGAGCCACTGGGGTAGCTTGCTTTCTTACGAAGGCAAGCCACGACCGCAATGTTGCCATGGTCATGTTCTCGCAATGAGGACAAGACCCATTCACAAACGATGTCTCCACGTGGCCAGCGTCCAGACATGTAAGACAATGATCGTGGCCGTCAGAAGCCGAGAGATAAAGACCGCAACCAAGAATAACACACAAACAGAAAGGCATCTTTAAAAAGACGTTCCGTGTGTGCCGTTCTTTTAGTGAAGAGAATATACTCTTTTAGAATATACTCATTTTGTTGTTTTTTTGTTTCTGCCGAAGCACCCAGGGGCATTCTCTGCACTGCACCGGTGCAGAGGGGGAGAAGCCGCTGAAATGCGGTGTAAGAATCCAGCAGAGGAGGTGAATGAAAATCACGTTGAATTCAGCTCAATGAATAGAACCGCTCGGCTCAGAAGAGAAAATCAGAATGAGTGGTTGCATACCAGCTCCTTTTATACCCATATATCAGGGGGTGTGGCGTGCAAATTCCACTTGCCAATTCCCATTGGCCTTTTTTCAAAGATCAGAGGTGTTTGGGGCTCCCAAGAGTGACCCCTAGTGTCACTACATCGACACAACGTCGAGTGAGTGACAGTTAGGGAACATGTTTACTTAATACATTCCCATAAAATTTATATAGGACTGTAGATGTTCACCAAAAAAGATATGTGACTCCGCCTCAACAAGCCATGTGAATACATTAGGGGTGCTGCGATTATACAGTTTCACTACTAACCACGATTAAAAATGTCACAGTTAATTTAACCGCAAGAAACCGCCGTTGCTATGTGTAATGAGAGCCAGCTGATAGATAGCTGTGCAATGTGTATAAACCTCACTCTCTTGACCTCAAGAGTTGCACTAGTGACTGATGCTAGAGGCTGTAGCCTTTAGCCTCCTTGTTAGCGCACCCGCCTCCCATGCCGGAGATGCCGGTTTGAGTCCCTTATGGAGCAGTTAGAACAGGAGCGTTACTATGTTGCCGTGACCCGGATGGGAGTAAGGTTTAGGGGGATGAGTGTAATGGTGGCCAGCTGATAGATAGATGTGCAATGTGTATAAACCTCACTCTACTGACCTCAAGAGGTGCACTAGCGACTGACACTAGAGGCTGTAGCCTTTAGCCTCCTTGTTAGCACACCCGCCTCCCATGCCTTCCCCGCAGCTCACACAGACCAGCCCAGGCTTCCCTACCATGCCCATGGGGGCGGTCTCGTCAACCTGGGGGAAAGAGTGGAGGGAGACAGGGGAAGAGTTAGACACAGATAAGGGGAAGGGTCCCCTGAGTTGGGGAAAGGGTTTGGGTGGGACTCCTTCACACTACTGGAGAGCAGTAACCGGACGGAAATAGGAGGGTCGGGGGGGTGGGGGTAGAAGAGAGAGAAGAAAGAGCCTCTGGATCGCTACCTCTCGGAAACGGCATCATGTAGTCTTCTGCCAGCTGGACGGCCTCTTCCAGCGATGCCGGCAGGCATCCCGGAGCAGTTGCGTGAAAGCAAATGGGTGGCCGTGCTTCTCAAACTTCAGGGTCCTGAAGCACTGGCGGTTTTGCTCAGGACTACGGTCAACCCATTGCACGATGGCCTTCTTCAGGTCTCTGTAATTGTGCAGGCTGGCGGCAGGAAGTTGCTGGGCCGCTAGCTGCACTTCCCCAGAGAGCAAAGGTAACAGGTGGGCCACTCACTGGTCGGGTGGCCATTTCCACATCTCGGCAGTCTTTTCGAACAAGTTGAGGTAGGCCTCGAGATCATCGGTAGGCCCCATCTTGATAAGGGTAACAGGGGTTGTGGGCTCCGGGGTCGTAGCTATAGCCCCCTTTCTGTTGATTGAAAGGACATGTCAGGTTGTGAGTATTTCTTTGAATTACATCTGAATAAGATCTTTCCCTAGCAGTTTTTACTGTGAGCTGATAGCTAGAAAAAGATTCTCTCAACATATCTAGGGAGATCTGAAGCTTGTCCTTTTTCCATTTTTGCTTCACTTTTCTGCAGACCTGTCTAAGGGCATGGATGTTTTCATTGATCCAAGGCCGTGGTTGAGACCTGGAGCTTCTAGGCCTGGGTGGAGCAATATCATCCATGATTTTGAGGCATAGAGTGTTAAAGTAAACAGCTCCTCTGTACTTAAAGATGGCGTGGGAGTTTGAATGACATTAATGAGAGGGGAGGCAGCATAAGCTTCAGCGAAAAGATGCACTGTGGACTCACTAACAGGTCAAAAATAACACTCTGCCATGGGACTTTTTGGAATGATAGGAGGAAAGTTAGCGTTAAAAAGCACAGCTTTGTGATCAGATAAATACATGTCCTCAGTTGACACATTATTAACAGAAAGGCCTAATGACAACACAAGGTCTAGTGTGTGACCATGTCTATGTGTGGAGTCATTTACTGACTGTATTAGATTGAATGAATCAACAAGTTCACAGAACTCCTTTGCCAATATCTTAGACGGGCAGCAGACATGAATGTTAAAATCACCAATAATCAAAAAGTTATCAGTTGTGGGAACAATGCAGGATAAAAATTCTTAGAACTCCTGTATAAAGTCCTTGTTATATTTAGGAGGACGATAAATAAGAGCACATAAAACAGGATTAACCAGTTCCATCTTAAACATTTGCAGCTCAAAGCTACTATATTTTTCCCATGAAAGTAAGCGGTATTTAAATTTTTTGTAAATATTGTAGCTATACCTCCGCCTCGACCGGTCATTCTAGAGGTATTGAAGACATCAAAGTCCTCAGGCAGCAGTTCAGACAGATGGCAGGAGCTGGCAGAGTCCAGCCACATCTTGGTTAAAAATAAAAAGTCCAGTTTGTGTAATAAACAAATGTCATGAAGTATGAAAGACTTATTTGAGAGAGATTTAAAAGTGCAACCTTAACTGAAGTGGGACCTGGCAGCAGTGTCGGTGACAACAGATCCGAGCATACCAGCTCCTTGAGGTAGCCATGATTTACTCCATCTCTCCACCTGTGTATTTTTCTTGACATTCGCTAGAGATCTGAAGCAGGCTGAGGGGGGGCACACAGGCTGGAGCCAGGTCCGATGAAACACCGGATAAGCACAGGCCACAAGCACATTCGATTTCCTCTTTATCCTCACCAGCGCATTTACCTCTCCTTCTATGCTTCTTTTTTGCCGTTAACAGCATTGAAGGTGACATGGATCAGTCGGTGTTGTAGCGAGGAACTTTGGATACGTGAAATTCTGGTCAATGAGGTTGCGCAAGTGCAATGAATCCACAGTTGTCTTAATGCTCATAAGTGTTTGCCGATCATATACAAACAGTGTAGCTAACGCCCGAGAAAATGAAGACATAAACAACAACAAAACATAAACTGCTAATAAGATGGACAAAACATGAATGCTTGCCGACTGACACATTGGCGCCATCTTGAATTCGAGATATAGGAAAACATACAGCGATATACACAAACAACGTTGATGAGAATACACGTTAACAGTAGCGGACACACGCAGCCAACTCTCTCTGCTGTCTCTCTCCCCTTACTGATGTGACCGTCGGCCTTTTCAGGTCTCCCTCCATCATCACTATAACAAGAGACAAGTGTTAGAGATAATGACAGCCCAGGTGACGAGCCTTACCGCTCTCCCTCTCCCTCTCAGACAGATACATGACCACACCCCCATCCCCACAGAGAGAATTTTCATTTTTGGGTGAACTATCCCTTTAAATGTGCAAAGATGTAAAGAATGTTAGCGTTTGTCTGCCACGAGCCTGCATGTGCGTTGCAAGAGAGGTGAGAAAATTAGCTGCTCTTAGGAGGCGATTTATTTAGACACAAGAAGGTATGTGAAATGCATGAGACAGGGAAACAAATAAAATAATATTAGCATAGAAGCCATTCAGTTTATTGCAGAGTTATAGATCATGATCACTGTTTCTGGTTCCGGCAGACCTAACTAAAGCAGCCTAATTGTGAGTTGAAGGATAAATTAGGTGTATGCCTGGCTAAACAGATGAGTTTTTAGTCTAGACTTAAACTGAGTGAGTGTGTCTGCATCTCGAACAGTGTTAGGGAGACTATTCCATAGTTTCGGAACCAAATATGAAAAGGATCTACCTCCTTTTGTGGATTCTAGGTAGAATGGATATTCTAGGAACTATTAACAGGCCAGAATTTTGCAATCATAATGAACGTGATGGAATATAGCATGGTAGAAGGTCACTTAAGTACTGCGGAGCTAGACCATTCAAAGCTTTGAAAGTAGTTAACAGAATTTAAAAATTAATATGAAATTTAACAGGTAGCCAATGTAATAACAATAAAATGGGGCTAATATGATCATATTTCTTGGTTCTCATCAGCACTCTGGCTGCTGCATTTTGAACCAATTGAAGCTTATTTACTGATCTTGCTGGACATCCTCCCAGTAATGTATTACAATAATCTAATCTTGAAGTCATGAACGCATGAATTAGTTTTTCAGCATCAGCAACAGAGAGCGTGTGTTGTAATTTAGCAATATTTCTTAGGTAGAAGAATGCTGTTCTACAAACACTGGTTATTTGATTTTCAAAGGACAGATTGGTATAAAATATAACACCTAAGTTCTTTGCTGTTGAAGATGACGTAACAGTACATCCAACAAGAGTCAAATTATATTTTAGCGGCTTATTTGTAGAGGTTTTTGGTCCAATAATTAGTACCTCTGTTTTGTCGGAATTGAGTAGAAGGACATTTCTGGCCATCTAATCTTTTATTTCATTGATACACTCTGCTAATTTGGAGAATTGTGAAATCTCATCAGGTTTTGAAGAAATATAAAGTTGGGTATCGTCGGCATAACAGTGGAAACTTATTCCATGATTCCTGATAATATCTCCCAGGGGCAGCATATACAAGGAGAAAAGCAGAGGCCCAAAAACTGATCCCTGTGGCACTCCATACTTTACTTTTGTTTGGTTTGACAATTCCTCATTTACACAGACAAAGTGGTAGCGGACTGCTAAATAGGACCTAAACCATGCTAATGCAACTCCACAAATGCCGACATAATTCTCCAGCCTATTCAAGAGAATGTTGTGATCTATGGTGTCGAATGCAGCACTAAGATCTAAAAGCACCAGAAGTGAAATGCAGCCGCGATCAGATGATAAGAGCAAGTCATTTGTAACTCTGATAAGTGCAGTCTCTGTACTGTGATGAGGCCTAAATCCTGACTGAAATTGTTCATATATACTATTTCTCTGTAGAAATGAACATATTTGGGAGGATACTACCTTTTCTAGTATATTCGACATAAACGGGAGATTTGAAATCGGTCTATAATTAGCCAGTTCTCCAGGATCAAGTTGTGGCTTCTTAATAAGCGGTTCGATAACTGCCATTTTAAAGTTTCTTTGGACATGTCCTAAGGATAGCTACAGACACTCTCCTTCCATGCACCGCGAAATACCTCTAATTTTGTATTCTTCCACATGCACTCCATTCTCCGAGCTGCTCTCTTGAGAGCATGAGTGTGATCATTGTACCATGGTGCAGGGCTTTTTTCTTGAATTTTCTTTAATCGATGGGAGGCGAAACTATCAAGAGTGCTAGAGATGACTGTATTTATATTTTCTGTTATTTCATCAAGTTCTTCTAGGCTTTGGGGTTTACGGAGTGTATGAGATAGATCTGGAAGATTATTAGTGAAGCTATCTTTAGTGGTCGAAAGAATAGTTCTACCTGAACGATAGCGTGGTGTAGATTGAGTAACATTAGCTCATCGCAGCATACATGAGACGAGGTAATGATCTAAGATGTCATCGCTCTGCAGCAGAATTTCTATATTATCAACATCAACTCCATATGACAGAATTAAATCTAGCATATGATTATAGCAATGAGGTGGTCCTGTTACTTTTTGTCTGACTCCAAGAGAGTTGAGAATATCGATAAATGCTAATCCCAATGTGTCATTTTCATTATCTGTGTGAATGTTGAAGTCACCAACAATTAAAGCTCTATCTACAGTAACTACAAGATCTGATAAAAAATGTGCAAATTCACCAAGGAAATCAGAATAAGGCCCGGGTGATCTGTATACTGTAGCAAGGGTAAAAAACGACAGAGTTTTTTTTAAATTTATATCTATATCTGACAGTGTCACATTAAGCATTATTAGTTCAAAAGACTTAAATTTATATCCTGTCCTCTGATTAACACCAAAAACTTCACTGTAAATTGTAGCAACACCTTCTCCTCAACCCTTCAGACGAGGCTCATTTTTATAACAATAACCTGGGGAAGAAGATTCATTTAAACTAATATATTCATCTGGTTTAAGCCAGGTTTCAGTCAATCAGAGCACATCCAAACAATCACATTGAACCCAGGTGTGCACCAAAAGTGCAGTGTGAAAGCACACCAGAGGCTTACCACACTGAAAAAAATTATGTGTTGGATTTACTTAAAATATTTACGAAGCATTTTTGCATCATGCTAATTTCAAATTATGGTCATTTTATGTCAGCACAACTAGAACGCCTTTTTTTAGATATACACACGTTTTTGTTAATTCAACTTTATTTACTTAAAAATGTATTTTACACAAATAAGATTTAGCAACTAATAGCAATTTGTTTCAAATCAACATTTATGTCACTGTTTCTGCTTAATTTACTTAGGTCTAAAGAAAATGATAGCTGAGGTCAGGCATTAAACTTGATTCCCCTAAGAAGTGCACATGAAGCTGCACATCAGCTATGCATATTCACATGCTCAAGGAAAGATTACCTGGATTGAACAGGATCCAAGTTGACCACTAATGGAGCACTAATCACCCTAATGGTGAGTTTACACAAAACAGCTATTCACAGAAAAACAACATCAGTAATGCTAAAAATAACTCAAATCTCTATGAATTCTTAATAACAACTAATTAAATGCCCACATATGTTCCTTTTGACCAAACAAACATGCTTGTATTATTCGAATACTAAGGCTTATGGATATTCCTCACAACCTCAGTTCTGTACTTGATTGTTTGAGTTAGTAGTGCTTAAAATCTTAATGTTATGGATTTGTAAGCTAAAGACATTAAATTAACTCATGATATATAATTTACTTGAATGTAACTCTCTAAGTTCACCTTAAAATTAATATGTTGGGTTGTACTAATGAAATTTAAGTAAAGCTAAAAATGTTATAAATACTGTATGTAGATTTCAGCAGAGAAGCTATTTATTATGGTTGTTGAGCCAACAAATCTTTAATAAAAAAATTTCAGTGCATATTTTATCACAGGTTTCTTAATATGCCTTCTCAACAATCACAGGAATGGTAATATTCCTGTAGATTTCCTATTCAAAACAACTCAGGCTTCACTTGGATTATCACTGAATTCTGTGTACTTCACACTATGGGACTATATCACGTGTGTTATAGTTGTTTTCTTCAATTGCTCTTTCCCAAAAGTCAGAATGAAAAGGTCATTGAAGTCCCGTGTGAACTCTACAGGCAAATTTATACATTCAGCTGAGTGCTGGAATGGTACAAGAGAAGGGCAGAATCCACAGAAATGTTTGCTTTGGGTATTGTCTTTTCTTTTGAAAGTGTAGGCAGCCCTGAGCTGTTACAGATACTGCTACCCTTTTCAGACAAAATATAGACATAAATGATGTGTCCCAGGTAGACTTGCCACGATATCATAATTTTCACACCGATGCAGTGTTCATGTTCAAACCGACTAACACCGGTATTACTGCTTGTTGAACACTTAAGTGGTACTATGGGGTAATTTTCGTTAAGCAGTAGCCTACACAATAATGAAGAAAAATGAAGTGCAATTAAAATGTGTGTTGTTCAACTTCTTGAAAGATGGCTTTTCAATGAACGTTGAATGAATGAACGTTACATTTATGTAGTGCTTTTCTGACACTACACTCAAAGCACTTTACACAGTGAACAGGGGACTTTTCTCAACCATCACCAGTGTGCAGCATCCACCTGGATAATGCAACAGCAGCCATAGTGCGGCAGTACACTCACCGCACATCAGCTATTGGCGGAGGGGAGAGAGTGAAGTGATACTGCCAATTCATGTATGGGGATTATTAGGAGGCCATGACTGATAAGGGCCAATTGGGGGAATTTAGCCAGGGCACCGGGGTTACACCCCTACTCTTTTCGAGAAGTGTCCTGGGATTTTATAATGACCACAGAGAGTCAGGACCTCGGTTTAACATCTCATCCGAAGGAAGGACATTTCAACAGTTGTGAAGGGCAAAATCTTTTTGGTAACTGACCTACTTCATCCGTGCATTCTCTTCATCATGGGGTACCGGTCGGGTACTTCGTTGTCCGGGCAAATACATCACTTATTGTGGGTTGTTGCAGGTTTAATGTTGCTGTTTTATTATCTTTCATCCCAGGACCCAGTTTAGCTGCTTCGTAAGGGTAATGACTTTGAATGTGTGTGAATACATTTTTTTTGTTCCCTCCTAGGTCTAGGCAGTATGCTAGAAATATGTTCATGATCACAGTATCAAATTACATCGTCAACCCACCAGCTGAGGGATTGGTGAATATTCATGCTTTAGTGATTTTGCATCGAAAATTAGATTTATTTAAAAAACAAAAAACTTAAACCAAAGACATTTCTAAATTCAAATTTCACTTCAAATGAAACGAAAAAGCAATTAAAAAATGAAGTGGCCAAAAACAAAACAAAAAACATATAGCCACATTTCCATTTACCATCATGCAAGTATCCGTCTATGACAACAGGTGGAAAATTACTAATACAAATTAAGATCTAAAAACAATTATAAATGTAAACATAATTATAATGATGATAATAATCACTGAAATAGGGCTGGGCGATAAAACGATCTTGATATTTATCGTGAAAAAAAAAACTCCATGATATCGATGATAAGCTTTTGAGTAATTTTTGATATTTAGCCTGTGTTCTACGTCTAGACGATCAGGTGCGTGTTGCTAAAAACATAAGCAGTTCAGCTTTCTTATCGTATGTTTCCACAGGTGCGTGGTGAGCGAGCACTTTCAATTCCTTCCAATGGAAGCCGAGCGCCATGCTTGCGAGGTGGATTGTAGAATTGACAGCAGTGCGGGGCAAGCTGTTCCCTAGTGTTGGGAGTGGCTTTGAGCAGATTTCTTCTGCGTCAGTGGAAACGCAGCCTCAGACTGTAAGAAGTTGCTCATGTCCCCGCTACGCCAGTCACCGCGTTCCGAGTCCTGATTCCATCCGGACTGCAAGACATCATGAGGACGGTTGCGCCCTCTCATCGTCTCTAGTGAGCAGTGCGATAAAACAACAGTGCTGTGTACAGCAAATCTGATCTTTCTGCACTGTATTCTCGAATATGTTTCTCTAGCACTGAACACGCTTCATTTATGCCCTGTCCCGCTCTGCATGCGTTGCCTCTTTTCTCCGCATGTGAGTAGACATGAGGCGCCACATAAGTTATCGTGGTTCCAGAGTGCCTTTAGTCCATAAAGTTTAGTCCATTCAGATGTCATTATTTCTGACAAGGATGAAAGACAATAAAATTACTAGTTTGTAGTCTAGTCTTTCTCACTAATGAAAATATAAAAATGGTCCATTCAGACTTTTACATTTTCTACATTTTCTCTCAGGAGATACCCCTGAACCCCCATACAGTATCATTCCTCAGTCACAAGGGCTTCTATGCCCCCATACTTGGGTATCTGAATGTAATGAAATATGACAATAATTTTAATGTAAAAAATATAAATACTGTCATTATGATTCAAAATGAACAGATCATCTTTTAACATTCATATCCAACTGCACTCGATTGATAAACTCTATAAAATATTGTAATATTTTAGTAAAAGATCCCCCAGACACCACTGCTTTGGCTGTCTCTGGGCCCCCAATGCAGTTTTGTATAGACTATTTTGAATGTCAAGGATTTTTTCTTATGCCAACTTGGACATTCAAAAAAAATTGCAGTGTGCAAATATGAATGTATATCGTGATAAATATCGATATCGAATGATATAAAAAAGGATATCATGATAATATTTTTTGCCATATCACCCAGCCCTACACTGAAATATAAATCATGGTTTGAGATGAATGTGTTTTTGTATTATTTTATGATTTAATCACAGATGTATAGGCTATATATAAAGTGACCATGCAGAGTTGCGCTCACAACGAACTGCTCTGTGGAAATAAAGCGAACTGAACTCAGAGCACCTCCTGAGCCGAGATGGTCTGAGGCCACACCTCAATCTGGGTGGCGGAGGACAAGTCTCAGTTGCCTCCGCTTCTGAGATAGTCAATCCATGCATCTTATCACATGGCTGTCTGTGCATGACACCGCGGAGACTCACAGCATATTGAGGCTCATGCTATTCTCCTTGATCCACGCACAACTTACCATTGAGAGTGAGAACCACAAGGAGGTTACCCCATGTGACTCTACCCTCCCTAGCAACCGGGCCAATTTGGTTTCTTAGGAGACCATGCTGGAGTCACTCAGCACACCCTGGATTCGACTCCAGGGGCCGGTTGCACCAGCTATACGTACGTTACAACTTAGGCTAGTTGTGGCGTAAATGGGCACTAAGTCACAATTTACACACTACTAAATATTTGAGCGTTGCACCATTAAACTTAGGTAGGACTTAACCCTACGTATAAACTAAATATTTACGGAAGACTCCGACCAGGAGTAACGGTTGGAATAAAAAAGCAGACTGATATTTAATGATATAAATGAGCTCATATAATGCATGACATGCATAAATCCTTTCGACATATATGATGATGTTGACATTTACACTAGTTTACATTTACGAGAGAGAAAGAAATTATATAAAAAAACGTACTACTTCAGCATGAAACCGATCTAACAGTGCACTTTCCTGTGAACGGTTTCAAGTTTCAACATATACGATATATATAAGCTATTAAAATGAGTAAATGTCTGTTTTTCCAGCCTGTTGTCTTGGTAATTATTTATTTATTGTCCCTTATTCGTTTTAGATACAGTTATTGAAAATTGTTATATACATAGGCTAAATATACCATTAATGAAATCTTGTTTTATTACGTATCGTATTTTAATGGGGATATCATTTATTATAGCTGACGGTTACGTGAGCAAACAAGGTTTGAACATCAACCGTAACAAGATCAAACTGAAATTCATGACTTTTTAACGCTTCTTTGTACAAATTTCAAGGCTGTTTATTGGATCAATACAGGTAAACGTCATATTATGCGACTACGCATCACTTTACGGAGAGCTTATGATCTACTAGTTAAGTCTTGCCTTAAGAACAGGTGGTGCAACCAAATTAGGCACTGACTTAGTTAAAAACTTATTAGTAGTTACTAAGCCCTTAGTGTGAATTTTACATCCTAACTTATGTAAGAACTTGCGCACAGCTGGTGCAACCTGACCCAGGGGTGGTAGTCAGCATCAATACTCACATTGCTGCCTGTGTAATTTGATATGTTGGTAAAGAACATCAGGCTTTCATTGCGTTATATATTATGTTCATTTATCATGGGTTGCAAGCTCTTCATTTGGCAACTATTCTTTATTTAAGGCTATTCTATTCGTTAGGCTGTTGTATTGATTTTGGAAGTTCCATTCATAATGTTTCCCCCTTTTACTTTGTTGTCCCTTGTACCAAGTAAAACTGGTAACACCATACACCGTGGCAACCATAGTCCCAGGCGCTGCGCCAAGTGCATATCAATGCATCTTTCGCTGTATCCCATGCATTTTTTTATAAATAGGCCTAATGTTTGGCATTTGGAAGGCTGGATTCCCACTTGTTATTGGGTGTAATTTATTGCAAATTAATTATCATTTTTATAAAACAGTATTTGTAAGTACCAAAATGTGATCCAGATCTGAGAATTCTAAGGCATGATTCTCTCGAAATCTGTGTGGATGCCCTTGCTATTTCCCAGTGGCAGACACAAATGACTTGAAAGACTTTGTGTTCACAGTTGTAATCACAATGTTTAATGTTCCCTGTGATTAAATCAAATGCTTGTGAGGCTCAGATACTTCATAGAACCACAGGACAGTGCATAGCCAACAGCCATACTACAACTCTGGGGATCGTACTGCAGTGACATTACTTGTTTGTCCCGAAGGCACCTGGTCTAAAAGTAGAAACTAATTGACAGGGATGTCTACAACCTTGCCTTTGGCTGGCTCAAGTGCACTGTGTGGAAGTCTGCAACTATTCTAAATGGGGTAATTAATCTACTGCTCCAGAAGCTTGTTTATTACACCCATCTTGCCTTCTCATTATAAAAGGAGAAAAAAGTATTTAGGCCGACTAAGAAAGTTGCTTAATTTATTTATGTAGAGCTGTAAAAGACAGCATTGCCACTAACTAGGCAATCAGACTGTCAATAAAATCTTAGAGAAACGTGTAATTTTGCGCCACTAGTGTCACCAAACTAAATAACAAAAATGATGACCCGAATACTCACACCATCTGTGATTGGTCAGACCAACATATAGTCCCATCCCAAACTCACACCATTGGTTGAGCCAATGTTGCTGTGTCTGACTGGTTAGTCCGCCCTAATCATATGTGTAAATGAGTGTCCCAAAATTGCATGGGTGGTCTTCTATTTTCAATAGATTTTGTGTGGCTCTGTGAACACTTTTTTTTGCCAATATTGCTCACAATCCTTTGCTCGACAGAAGAGGAGTTGACTGGTTGCTTCAGAACTACAATTGTTGTTCATGAAAAACTACAAACATGGCAGTGAGACCGATGGCTCATCATCGCTTTATCATGTTTTTACAACATAAAACAAAATTAAACGTTATGTAAGTTTGGTTGAACGCTGTGAAGAGAAACTACTGAAACTAATGCTGAATTTTGACTCGATTAAATTGCGAATGATCAAGAGGCTCCATTTACATAGATCAGAAAAGGCTATGAGTGATTAATAATCCTCATCATACCATCATGCATTCTTTTATGTCCATCTACTGTATTTGTGCTGCTTATTGTGGATGCTCTTGTATGTTTTTAAGAACTTCGTTCTTGAAAATAATCTTAAAGGAAAAGTGTCAGCACCATATCGGTTAAAAATGGGATTATCACAAACAGAAAATTTACCAAATGAACACAATTGTCTGTTCTCATTTTATTTTTGTAATTTATTGTATCACTGAAATATAGCGGAGGTCAGATTATCTTTCATTAGACTGTTGTACTGATGTTAATAGTATGTGATGCTGCCAAAGGAAAAAAAAAAAACAATAAATAAAGTGATAGTGTTCAAACTCTTCTGAAGTCAGCCTACGAATGGACTTATAGTTGTCTCTGTACAATAGGATGAAGGATTTTAACATGAAAAAAATTATATGTGTCACCTTTAATGTCTTAGTTATACTTGATTTCAGAACGAATCAATCAAATTTGGATTATTATATATAATACTGATTTTTAATCCTTCAGTCTATCAATAGTGAACCCAGAAACATAAGCTGACTATTTTTTCTTCATTCTTTTTTCTTTGTATACAGCACTCTGATAAAGCTATATTGGATGTTCCACTCTTGGTGAATAGATATACTATGACCCTAGAGTTACCTGTCAGCCACTAGATTATTTCCTCTACACTTTTCAATTTTCTGTTGATCATTCAAGAGGAATGAATCCAAACATGCTGAGTAAGGAACTCACAGTGCGGCAACTGATATCATGGCTTCGAAAGAAATTAAAAGAGATGAGGCCGAGAACACGGGTATAGTCATATTGTCTGGGAGGAAGCAGTGCAGATTGCAAACATCTTGCTGAAAGGGCCTGCAGGCATGAACAGAAATGCAAGACAGTCAAAATAATTCATTGTTTGTGCTGTTATTATTGATACATGTTTTGAACAATTCTGCATTGTATCGGAAAGGTTTTGTGCTGGTCAGCAGCTGCTGTAGGGATTCTTCATGTAGGCCTATCTGTGCTTGCATCATCTCACAGTGGGTGACATTCACTAATAATTGCGTAAAAGTGTTCTGAAAAAAGTTCATGCAAAATTTCCGCTGGATTCACAAGAAGTGAGTTCGCGCATAGATTTGTTCTTGCCCTCCTTGTAATGATGAATATGGATTATTCTAAATGAAAGAGTGTGTGCTCACAGTTAGTTATTAGCATAGTAATCAATGCAAGTAAATCATTTGCATATGTGACTGAAAATTATCTGTAATAAGCCACTGGCTAGTAAATGTTCAGATTTCACACGGCAATGATTGAGTTGCGTTCTGGTGAAGAAGTAGCTTAGTTTATAACCAAGATCCTTTCACAGCTTGTTGTAGAGATCAGTGTAAACTCACCGTAAAAACTTGTAAATATTACAAATCATGTATATGACCAGTAAACATATAGCAAAATGTTAGAGTGTTTATGGCATTCTTTTGCATTCTTGTGGAGCAGTACACTCTTGTGTAACATTGCTATGGCTGGTGGCATGGTCATTAAGCTACACAATGTTTCCCCCATCCATTTTCTCCTTGGTGCATCCATCCATTTATTCATCCATCCATCTATACTCAATCAGATGTCAGGCAAATGTTCTCTAGAGCTTTGAGCACCCTGGTGAGCAGCCTGCTGCAGCTGTTTGCAGTTCCACACATGGCTTTGTGTTCACTCTTCACTTGGCTCCTCATTACTCGAAGCAGCTACATATCCATTCATTGGCACCAAAGACTGCGACACCGGGCTTGTTTTGTTGGTCCATCATTACATTGTGCAGATACTGGGAGTGAAACGTATTAAATTGCACTAATGCATAACTCGGATTACCCTACGCAAAAAAATGACATGCAATAAGGTTTTTTTTAAATTTTTTTTATTTAGGCTGCTTTGTTTCCAGATTTGTGCCCATTTGAATTTGAAATTTAAAAAATTTCATTTGTTCTGGATGCCACCAGTTAACGTGAATGATTGTGAGGCACTTTATGATAGTTGAGAGTGCAGCAGCAAATGATGTTCCTACATGTCTTCGATTTATGAAAGAAGACACCCAGTGGACTGACTGTAGATGCTCAACAGCTGTGATAGTCTGTTAAAATAAAGCCAATCCCTTTGTGATTGTTTGTTCATAATTATCCATGGATGCTGATTCCATCCAAGCCTTTAGCATGTTTTACAAAGCCTTTTGTTGTTCGTTTGAAATATCAGCTTTATATATATATATATATATATATATATATATATATATATATATATATATATATATATATTTCAGCTGATTTTATTCTAATCAGGTTAATAATTACATTTTTGTCTTCAAGGCAACATTTTGCACTTCAAATATAATTTTCTTATTTTTGTCTGGTTTTCCAGTTAAAATATCTAAACATCTTTAAAAATCTATCAATTTACTTTTGTGTTTGATAGTAAGAATTCTTTCCTTTCAATTGTCAAATTATTTTTCTTTGTTTAAGTATGCTTAAAATAACTATTTGCTAATGGAATAAGAAAATTAAACTTAATTTATAAATGCTCTGAAAACTAGCCTAAATATCTTATGCAATTTTGCCTATACATCTCAGTTAATTTTGTTGTAAGGATGTTTAGATATTTTTACTGGAAAACAATACAAAAATACTGATAAAGGAAAAGAAAAATTCTGCATCACTGAATTCCAATTCACATCATTTTACTAAGTATGCAAAGTGTGCACATCATCGGCAATGGTCAAGTACATATTTTTAAGTAAGCCAGTGTGCTTACTACAACATTATATATTTGTGTGGTCTTCTTGTACAGTGTAAGGGAAACTTCTGATTTGTATTTTGCAAACTAAAGTATGGTCTGATTTAGGGCTGGGCGATATGACGATTATATATTGTGGCAACGATATAAAGTGTCAATCGATAGAGGTTTTGCTATATCGTGTATATTGCTATATGCAAATATCCATGTGCTCAGCATGGGCTTGTCTATCAGTGGGTAGGTCTCCACATGAGACTGAGAGAATTTAAGAAACATGGACAGGGTTTAAAAAAATTTCGGCATCTGCCCAAGCAAATTCAATTACATTCATCTCGTGTTCGGCGCTTCATAAGCGCTTAATACGCTACTCATCTGACGTGAGCATCTGTGTATCGTGAGCTTCTCAGGAGTATGCAAGTGTGCGCAAGTCCAGCAGGATTCCTGATATTTTTGACCCAGGAAAAACCCTGAGAAAGACATCTCCACAGAATGGGACAACTCCCAAACAAGTCAAGAAAATGAAGAGGAGCTTATTATTAAAACAGGTGAGACATCTATGGTGTAGGTTCACAAAACCCAACACGGAGCAGAAAAATATGTAAATATGTAATGTAAATAAGTAAACTGTGTCGCACGGTGATAATCACTCATAATAAAAGCAGTTTGTTTTAACTCAAAATGAAGCACGCAACAATATTATGAAATATTTATTTTTTATTTTTTTGCAAGAAGTGTTTATATTTATTTGATATTTATTTTCTGCAAAAGTGTTTACATAATTTTGGAAATTTTCTGTTTTAGTGTTTATTTTAGTTGCATTATTTTCTTTCTTTTTTACTTATGTATTATTCTCTATGTTGTATTGTTCTGGGAAGATCTTGAGTTTCTTGAGGAAAGTTTATAATAATATTGGTCAACAACATATCAGACTGAAATGTGGCATAATGTGAAATTTAGAATTATGGTATGAATGATTTAAAAGTCGTAGATTTTTTATACTTTTGACTATTGTCAAGCTCCAGATAAAGAGAAAATTACATAAGAAGAAATATTTGAAAGTATTAAATTCACTGACAGTATTACCCAAAAATAGACATTACAATACAGTTATTTCAGTAGTTTGTATGTTAATGTAATCTTGTATAGAAGAGGTAAACTTATTTGGCTTGCTGTCCGTATACTGGACGGCTCGGAGCTCGAGACTCGACTCGAGTCCTGATTACCCCCTCGGACTTCTTTAGATAAATGATGAATCAAAAGTACAGGTGGAGATGGGGTAGAGGAGGGATGTCAGGAGAATTGTCACAGGAAGCAGGTAAGCAGCCGCTTATAAAATTACTCATATCGTAATATAAGATTTTGGTCATTTCGCCCACCCCAGTCTGATTTCAGATGGGCGTTCATGAGATCAGACCTAAAATTCAAACACTTTAGTGTGTTGTCCATTTTTAGCAGCGAGGAGAATGTTCAATCACACGCTTCATTACATGTGTTGTTTGTTGTGTAGATTATCTCTAATGATGCCAATATGCATCAGCCCAATTTGAAAAACAAAGACCCTCTGGAAACTAGCCAAATGATTTTATAATTAGATAAATGAATTATGATAAATCAGGAAATAAGAGTCAGGACAAGCAGATAATGGTCTTGCAAGGCTACAGGTTCAGACACGTAAGGACCACCTTAAGTGCCATTGCTCACGTTGGCGCTGTGAAGATGTTCATAATTGGTCACTCACTCATTGGCACTCAGTCACACACTTCTGATCGATACATGTCTCGCATCAGAGAGAACGGTCTTTTTCTTCTTGATGTCAATGAGGTGTGAACTGTAGTGTTCACTTAAGAATGACAACTTATTATTGTAAGAGCATTCTTATCTTAATGCAGTTAGATGACTGATAGAAGTTTTTTGGAAACCTCTGCAAGTCTGAGGGTATGGAAAGGGATTTAATTGTTCCTTATGAGAAGATTTTTATAGTATGCCACTTATGATTTTGCTTATGGGTAGCTGATTTAAAAACACTTTCGCAAAGTTGACATGTCCTGCGGTGTGACATGCTATAATCCATCTAAAACTACAGTATTTTAAACAGCATTTTGCTAATTCTTTTATAATTATTGTGCATGCAGCTTTTATGACCCCATATTAAATGGGAGACTGCATGAAAATTTTGTTAAGATTGTTTATAGCCTTTTAAAATGAACTATTGAAAAATTTAAATGGTGGGCATTTTAAAGAAATTGTGGGCAGTCACAGCAACTAAAGTATACAATATACATTATACATACATTAATATAATTTTTTTTAAACCTAAAATCTTTGTGCTATGCTTGAACTACCTACTGTATATAAATATAGTAGTGTTGTCAAAAATACCGGTACTTCAATACTATATTAAAAAAGATGTCACGATACCAGTGTTTTTGGAGTACCGGTAGTACAGAGGGCCGACTTAATCTGATACCTGGATACTGTCTGACTGACACAAGACTGATTTTAAATGCTCACACGCTTAAATGCTAGAGCATGTGCTCTGTTACCCTGTTTACACTAAAATGGACAATTAATTAAATTGAAATCGAGATATGTCCTAGTGTGTTTATTAAACCCTGAATGGCTGCGTGCTTTAAATGACAGTGTGAAGCTCATACACTGGAAGCTCCACAGACATCGAGAGTCATTTGCATTGCATGAGATGACAAAGCAGAGCGCTAATCCACTGTGAAGCACGTATTACATGTGGACTATATATTTATATAATTAAATCACAGCATTTGTGTTTAAACAATCACACTGGGCCATGTAGTGAACTGTTTCTCCATCAGAGGAAGAAGTAAAACTTCTGTCAAAAACACACGTCAGAATAAAAGCATGATTCAAAATAAAAGCTAGATGCTTGAAATTGAAGAAATTGCAGAAACATATTAAGTCATTTTTATTTGTATAGCACCTGTCACAACACACATCGTTTCAAAGCAGCTTTACAGAAAACCATGCATTAACAGAAAATGAAACTGTAATATCTATAATATATATTACAACTGTATAGTAAAATGTAATATTGTATTTTGATGCAATATCAAGGTTTATATTAAATTATGTACTTATGTAAAAATTGGTCACTTAAAGGAATATTTTAGGGTTAAATTCAAGTTAAGCTCAATCAACAGCATTTGTGGTATAATATTGAGTTAAAAATTTATTTAAATTTGTCCCTCCTTTGTTTTAAAAAAGCAAAAAAGTTACAGTTTGGCAGTTACACTGAAAGTATGTAGGGCTACTCTGTAAATTCAAAAGTAAAGCTACAAGTCATGAACAGTATGCGTGTTTACATGATTTTAGTGTGATAAAATTTCGAACAAACCTTTTCTTTGTAAAGGTATATCAGAATTTACAATTTTGTATACTTTGACCTCGCTTTACAAGCGCGATAGCAGCGAGCAAGTTGTAGCGTTAAACAGTAGCAAACATGGCGGCGGCAAGTGTAGATGTTGAGGATGCCCAATCCTCATTCAAAATCGGAGGTGTGGCGGCATTTTGGCTTTCCGAAGACTAAAAATGAAAGCGGTGAGGTGGTAACAGACAAAACAAAACTGTGTGCAGATCCTGCAAGAAGATGTTAATATACACTAATAGCACAACAAACATGATGCAGCATACAAACCGTCACCACAGTGAGAAGCTCCAGTCGCCTCCGTCTACACGTAAAAAGCTATTAATAGGCCAAACCACACTGACCGGCGGATTTGCAGCCCCACTCGTGGCGATGAGTGCGAGAGCCACGGAGATCACAAGGTGCATCTGTGTTTTCATGGCAAAAGATATGAGGCCGTTTTCTGTCGTAGAAAATGAAGGATTTCGGCTACTGGTCAACACATTGGAGCCCAAATACACCATCCCATCACGCCCCCACTTTAGCCAGACTGTCATGCCAGCGCTTTACAGGGAAAAAAATCTAAGGTAGACTCTCAGAAAAGCAGATAGTGTGTCAGTTACAACCGACAGCTGGACCTCCAGGGCTACCCAGAGTTATCTTACAGTCACAGCCCATGTGATAACCAGCAAGTGGGAGATGGTTAATTTTGTTCTCCAAACTCGCCCTCTGTTCGAAACACACACCGGTGCTAAAATTGCTGAAGTTTTCAAATCAGCTGTGAGTGAATTGGGGCTTCAAAGGCCAACCATGGAATTGCTGTTGTCACAGACAATGCAAGGAATATGGATGGCTAGCCCCCCATGTCAGGTGTTTTGCCCACACTTTGAACTTAGCCAGCCAAGCGGGTTTGAGTGTGCCCCGCATGAGCCGTTTGTTGGACAGAGTGAGGTGCATTGCTGCCTTCTTTCACCGAACAGATACTACTGGAGCTTCCAGCGCACAAGTTAATCATTGATGTCGCTACGCACTGGAACAGCAGTCTGGATATGATCGTACGCTATCTCGAACAGCAAGTGGCTGTGACAGCGTCCTGAGCAATGACGTTCGACAAAATGTCCGTGGCATCGATACTTTGGATGGCTCAGACATCCGAGATGCAAAGGACATGGTGAGGCTTCTTAAGCCACTCAAAGCAGCCACCACTGTGCTGTGTGACGAAAAAAATCCAACCGTGTCTCTCATTGTGCCCTTAAAGCATATGATCGAGCATAACATGGCATCCAACGAAGAAGACTCCCTCACTGTGAGCAACATGAAGAGAGCTATACTGAACAACCTTTCAGACAGATACACTTCAGAGTACAACCACCTGCTGGATTGCACTGCATTAGACCCCAGATTCCGGGCTCTGCCTCATCTAGAGAAAGACCAACGTGAGGATGTATTCCACAGTCTGAAGGAGAAAGCTGTGCTGTTGTTGCAGAACCAGGTATTGTATTTATTTTACTCTTTTTTTCTCTAAATTGATTTTTTAATAATTTGTTGATTATTATGGCATATATTTCTAAATGTGTTCAAGTGTTTACTCTTGCAAGAGTAATGAGACAAATTATAACAAATAATATTAAAATCTTGCCTTTTATAGCAATGTGAAACCCCTGTCACTGTTGAACTTAGTCTTTTTATTTTTGCTATTCCTCTTTTCAGGATGAGGGCGAAGAAGGTGCCAGTGGCCACCCCCCTGCAGCAGAGCAGCCTCTTTACCAGACAGACAGAGCAAAAGCTGAGCTGAAACAACCTCCTTCCAAGAAAACAGCATTGAAAGATCTACTTGGAGGGACTTCCGATGAACCAGCTGCACAGCACATCAGTCAGATTGATGCAGAAATGAATAAGTACAGAGCTGAAACATCCATTTCCCTCAATAGCTGTCCACTCAAGTGGTGGAAAGAGAATGCTAGGCTGTACCCACTGCTCTCCAGTCTAGCAAAAGCATACCTCTCCACACCAGCCACCTCTGTCCCAAGTGAAAGGGTTTTTTTCATCAGCAGGGGACATTGTGAAAGTGCTGAGACCTCAGCTTCTGCCGGAAAATGCGGATATGCTGATATTTCTTAAAAAAAAAAAAAAACATGTAAAAAAATTCCAAGCTAGGAAAGAGCACAGGCAAAGCCTTAGTTTGTTTATATTAAGAGATTTCTGTTATTTGTATTATTTATTTATTTATTTATTTGATTTGGGATTTGTTTTAAAATTTCAATTTAGTTTTGTTATTTGACATAAAAGATATTTCAGTTTCACAAAGAAATGTGCAGCATTTTGTCTGAGTGAGAAATAATAAAAAGACACTTTTTCATTTATAATTTGTCTTAAATCTCATTTTGTTAAAAAAATCGTGAGAAAATCACATCGTGAAACCAGTATCGTGAATCGTATCGCATCGTGAGTTGAGTGAATCGTTACATGCCTAATCAGTACACAAGATGTTCTTTGGTTATCTTGACCAAAAGCCTATTTTTTCAGGCTGCTGGCCAATTGTACATTTTGAGAGTGTAATGAGCAGGTCATGGTAACTCTTGCTGTCTTTGTTGCTGCAGTCCCAATATTACAGGACTGGCGGCCGAGTTTAATCAACAAAAGACTTTGGAGTGTACATCATTTCTCATTATTGATGTTACAATGGGGGAAGATAGATGCTGGAATCACAGTGTTTCGTTCTTGTAGCAATGCATGCTTAATTCTACTGACTTATCAACAAACTTTTGAAAAAAAAAAGAAGAGATTTTTGGAGCCATGCAGCATTCGAACAGTTCTTTGATAAAAGGATAGTGTGTTATTCTAGATCAGTGGTTCCCAAAGTGTGAGGCACTGCAGGGGAACTAAAAAAACAACAACAACAACTAAAAACTAAAAACTGCATCACGCATGTGATGACCATGTACGTCAGCCACCAGTGAAGACCATTTTTGACCCAGGAGAAGCTTTTTTAATATGCAACACATTTTTAACTATTTCGAAATTAGTTGTTAGTAATTAGTTACAATTACATTTGAACAAAATGACATCAACTTTAGTTTTATCTTTTGTATTCTTGTTTACAGAGACAATAAATAGCTTTTTGTATGACTAGGCAACAATTACAACTCATTTTACTATGAAAGGTGCGAATGAATTTGGGAATGTAAACTGCTCTAGATAGGCTATAGATTGATTCAAAGATTGTGTATTGTCTTGTTAAGATAAGTGTGAGTTTTACTTTGTTCTCAATCTGTTTATTGTCTACAAAACTGACAGTGGATCAGAACACTTGCAGAAACATACAAACAACAGCAACAAACATATCTAACCAACATAGAATACAATTTTGTGAACCAGAATAAATAACATTGCTCATAATTGCTTACAGCAGGCAATTTGTCCAACAGTAGTCCAGAAGTACTGTATTGGAATTTATTGTTGAATTTAGGTGGTGCATTTGTTACAAAAGATGTGCTTTGATGGTTGTTTAAAGGGGATGAATTTAGAGACATAACCTTTGTGCAAATGTTGTATTGTATGAGACTGAAATTCACCCATGCGTCACACTGACAGTGAGCACATTTACATGTACAATCTTTATAAGCTGACAATGCGTAAGGTCATGTAAATGCCTTAAACGGGTTTCCTTTATCTGAGTAATGTCATAAGTGATTTAAGAATAAAGCAATCAGCACACTTTAGATTTTTGCCCATTACCTCGATTTCGCTTTGCATGTTAAACACCTTTGCATCCTAACGGGCTTAGCAAATGTGTGCAGTTGTTGTGCGCACATCTTTTTGCATTTTGACTAGTGTTCGACCGATACGGGGTTTTTAATGGCCGATGTTGATGCCAATATTCAGAGAGCAGGGAGCCTATAGGCCGATACAATGCCGATATATCACACAATTTAATATAGTAAATAACAAACTTTAAATTGCTAAAAAAAAAATAATAATAATATTTTGCAGTATATTTACTCAGTTTCACACAAAACTAAAAAATAATATTGTATTTTAAATGGTAGATAGCAGTTTCTTCAGATTTCTGTTTAGTCATCAAATTTTAATAATTTATTTGCACAAGAAGAAATTGTTAATATATTAGGGAGAAGGCAATAACAGTACACACAGTAGTCCAGCAACCATGGATGGCGTGTCCACGTTCGCAATCACATTTTCTCAAAATATACTGAATCAAACCAACTGTACATACAGTGCATAGTGAATAAGACATTTACTTTTAGTGCACGTGAAGTGCTTTTACCTTGGGCTGCATCCGAAAACGCAGGCAGCTGACTTGCTACCTTGCTGCCTAATCAGTTAATGGCTGTTTTGAATGAGTGGAACTCTTAAGGAAACTGGTCTCCCAAATGGGAAAATGTATCGGCCAATGCTGATAATTAAAAAAGTCAGAATATCGACCGATTTATTGGTCTCGGTGATGTATCGGTCGACCACTAATTTTGACGTCAAAAGCAGAGAATAGCCTGATTATTTTAAAACTCAGGTAAACACATTTTCTTGTGTTGTCGGATTTCTTTGAATAAGCTCATTTTTGGTAGTTATCAGTGTATTGGTGTGCATGTAAACACACTAAGTATAACAGTCAGCAGAGACCTGTATATAGTTCTTTTGAAACATGACGAAAACCCTGAATCATGAATACAATGCTATGCTTAATATAGTTGTTATAGTAATTATGATAACAGTAATTAAATCTACCATAATGTCAACATTATCAACACATTGTCTTAAATATTATAGCAAAACAAATTACAAAGCTGGTCAGCCTCACAAGTTGACTACTTGACCATCCGGACTATTAAGCTTAGTCTTTGTCTTTTGTATATCAATATTTGAGGGGTTAAAGACTAATTTAAGTATTATTCAGACTTTCTTAGTCTACTCTTCTGCTAGCCTGTCCTGCACATCTTGAGAACATGCAAATGTTTTTGCTGTCAGTTAAAAATATGGCCCTCCGTTTCTGCCTTATAATGCCAAAGTGTCTCACCAGCACATTGTGCCAATCAGCGCAAACCCAAATGGCAGTAAAAACGTCATTTCATTCCCTACTCTGTTTGTCAACGTTCAGCTTGTCAGAAGTACCTCAGTATATAAGCCTCTTCAGACCTCTGTATTTCTTGCCATTTTGCCTCATTGAAGGTATTTTTCCTGGAAAATCTGCACTGTTTCCCGCCCCCTCTAAATCGGTATGTCTGTGCATTGTTGCTCAGGCATTCTGGCATATAGTGCATGAATCAACAGATGCCTGACAGTGCACCAATCAATCCATGAAGTTGTGGCTTTCTGTTTACAGAGGCATCTTGAAAGATCAATGCTTTTCTCTTCTCTTTCCATTTAAAAGGGTCTAAACAATAATTTGAAAAAGGAATGTCTGAAAATCACCAGTCGGTCTGTAATTCTTACAGGGTATCTGCGGGTCATTAAAAAGTATTAAAAGGTACTAAATCAATTTGGTGAAAAATAAAGCCATTAAAAAGTCTTAAAATGTCTTGAAGGAATAGTTCACCCAAAAATGAAAATTTGCTGATAATTTACTCACCCTCAGGCCATCCAAGATGTATCTGAGTTTCTTTCTTCATCAAAACAGAAATGAAGACTTTTAGGATTTCATTTCAGGCCTCCTCCTCTAAACAATGCAAGTGAATGTCCTCCATTTTTTGACGCATCAAAATAACCCACACGACTCCAGTCGACAAATAAAGTTCTTCTGAACCCAAACGATTGATAATTTTAGGAACAAAACAATACTTATATACTTTTTAACTACAAATGTTCGCTTCCGTACATCTCTGTGATGTGCTCTCATGAGAGGGATAAGGTAAGCTCGTTGGTAAGGTCACGCGTCACGTGGAGGAGGTGTCAGGTAGAGCGTCATTGTTTACATTGTTTTTGTTTTTATTATTTGGAAATGATTTTTTGTTTTATTTTATATTGTTTTGAAATTGTTTTGGACTGTTTTGGTTTGTGAACAGCGCTTGGTCTGTGGTCTGTGCAAGTTTCTCTTGTAAACAATGACGCGCTTCCTGCCTCCTCCTCCACGTGACGCGTGACCTTACCAACGAGCTTACGTTATTCCTCTCATGAGAGCACATCACAGAGATGTATGGAAGCGAACATTTGTAGTTAAAAAGTATATAAGTATTGTCTTGTTTCTCAAAATAATCAATCGTTTGTGTTCAGAAGAACTTTATTTGTCGACTGGAGTCGTGTGGATTATTTTGATGCGTCAAAAAATGGAGGACATTCACTTGCATTGTTTAGAGGAGGAGGCCTGAAATGAAATCCTAAAAGTCTTCATTTCTGTTTTGATGAAGACAGAAACTCAAATACATCTTGGATGGCCTGAGGGTGACTAAATTATCAGCAAATTTTCATTTTTGGGTGAACTATTCCTTTAAATTTCAGTACCCGGGTTATAATTTTTATTTTTATTTATTTTTTGAACATTTCCCTCCTTGGGTCATAAGGTTGAATGAAAACCTTTCACGGCTCGCAGATAGCAGAGAATAGAGTGGGCGTGCTGTTTTCACGTGCGCGTTCAGTGTACATACGCGCTGGTCATGTGAGTGCTGCTCTGGGGCTCTAGATATTCCCCATTAATTTTCTCCATTGTCATTTCAACATTAACAGATTGGGCAATTACATGAGTGAAGACACATTTCAGTAAGTTGTACCTTATCTTTCAACATATCCTCAGAGGTTCATTCATGTTTTTTACGTGCTATAAGTTGGAGAGAAAGAGCGTTGTTCCCCACTCTGTTTGAATGTCCAGCTACCGCAGTCTGTCACACGCACCATTAAAGTGTATAAATACAACATTTATTGTTTGAATTTTGAGATAACAATCATTTAAAATCTTAAACTAAATTCGTGTTTCTCCAAAAAATTACATTTGACTCAAATGATGGAGCGTGACAAAATTTGTGCATCTGTAATAGGCTTTGTATTGGTGTGTGTGTGTGTAAATAATGAGACGAGATGCTGATGACAATTTTCCAAAATAAAAGACCCACATTGAATTAACTAATTTTTAAGTTAATACCAACATTAATTAGTGTAAAAAGTTTGTAAAATATTTTACAACATAGATTATTTTAGGATATCACACAATATCGTGGAATATCTGCTACATAGATAATGGTACAACAGTACATATTAAACGCAGTCTATATGCAATTTGGAACAAAAGACAGCTATGTTTGTGATATCTGGAGAATATATCTGATATCTGGTGGTTTCCACCACCGAGGAACAGAGAATATGAATGATCTGAAGAGCGACTTTGTGACACGTTGCAATGGAATCGTCATGGTTACTGGTGTAACCTCCGTTCCCTGATGGAGGGAACGAGACGTTGGTGTCGATGTAGTGACACTAGGGGTCACTCTTGGGAGCCCGAGACACCTCTGGTCTTTGATAAAAGGCCAATGAAAATTGGCAAGTGGTATTTGCATGCCACTCCCCCGAACATACGGGTATAAAAGGAGCTGGTATGCAACCACTCATTCAGGTTTTACGCTGAGGAGCCGATATAAGGTCCGGCCATTTCAGCGGGTAGTTCAGCGTTGTGGCAGGAGGGACCAACGTCTCGTTCCCTCCATAAGGGGACGGAGGTTACACCAGTAACCATGACGTTCCCTATCTGTCACTCACTCGATGTTGGTGTCGATGTAGTGACACTAGGGGTCCCTATACAAAACGCCACAAGGCTGAACTGTGTTACGTGAACTGGCGGTGTGTGGTGGGCAGACTTGCTGTGTGCCTCATAGCCAGCACACCAGGTCGACACGTAACCTCCCCCAACATAGTTATGAGTGTCGAACGGCCCTTTTTGGGGACAAGTCGACTACCCAAAGATAGAGACGGGCTTAACCCAGTCGTGGCCTCTTTTCCCCTTCTCTTTTTCCACTCCCTAAAAAAAGAAGGGGGATTATCTGACTGGGCCGCCAGGTCTAGTGGGGGGGTGTCCCTCCCAAGGGGAGGACACCGCGGAGACCACACCCAACTCCAGAGAGGGGGGGATATTTAAGTGGAAAAATACATCACATGGTCTTTCCAACCATGTGGAGAGCCTTCAAGGTAGATCCTGCCCAATGGAGGAGGAGGTACTACAACATGGAGACTGGGGCAGAGGGGCTCTGCCCAAGGAAGACGCAGTTTGCCAGTAGGGAAACGAACTAGCGGAAGATATAGATCGCATGGGGTTAGCTTTACAGGGAACCGCCACATGCGGAGCACCTACCCCAAAACCGGGCTCTTAGTTAGCGCGTGTACTGGGCCGGCAGCGAGTCTCTCCGAAAACTCAACTGCCACAGGGCTCGGAGGAAGTCAACCAGGGAACAACTTTTGTGAACACTACTGGGAATTAACAGCGCATGTCTTCAGCTCAAAAGGAGGTGGAAGGCGCTATGTGCAAGCGATACACCCGGCCGGCTATCCCTGGCTTATCCGCTTGTGTTGCGTGCCACTACCTGGGACGAAACCGGTTCCACCCGGAGGTTGTAGAACCTTGCAAAGGTGTTGGGTGTTGCCCAGCCCGCTGCTCTGCAAATGTCTGTTAGAGAGGCACCTCTGGCCAGGGCCCAAGAAGCCGCTACACCACGGGTAGAATGGGCTCGTAGCCCTACCGGGGGCGGCATGTTTTGGGCGAGACATGCCATAGTTATGGCGTCAATGAGCCAGTGGGCGATCCTCTGCTTGGAGACAGCGCTTCCTTTCCGCTGTGCACCAAAGCAGACAAAGAGCTGCTCAGAGATTCTAAAGCTCTGCGTGCGATCCAAATAGATGCGTAAAGCGCGCACCGGACACAGCAACGACAGGGCTGGGTCTGCCTCCTCCTGGGGCAGCGCTTGCAGGTTCACCACCTGGTCCCTAAAAGGAGTGGTGGGAACCTTGGGCACATAGCCCGGTCGGGGGTCTCAGGATCACGTGAGAATAGCCCGGACCGAACTCCAGGCATGTTTCGCTGACAGAGAACGCTTGCAGGTCACCTACCCTCTTGATGGAAGTGAGCGCAGTCAGGAGGGCAGTCTTCAAGGAGAGTGCCTTAAGCCCGGCTGTCTGCAAAACTCAAAGGGGGCTCTGTAGACCCTGAAAAACTACAGAGGTCCGATGAGGGAACAAGGCGTGGCCTGGAGGGATTCAGCCTCCTGGCGCCTCTTAGGAACCTGATGATCAGATCATGCTTCCCTAAGGACTTACCGTCGACTGCGTCATGGTGTGCTGCTATGGCAGCAACGTACACCTTCAAGGTGGAAGGGGACAGCCTCCCTTCCAACCTCTCCTGCAGGAAGAAAAGCACTGATCTGACTGCGCACCTCTGGGGGTCTTCTTGATGGGAAGAACACCACTTAGCAAACAGACACCACTTAAAGGCATACAGGCGCCTCGTAGAGGGAGCCCTAGCCTGAGTGAACGTGTCTACCACCGCAGGTGGGAGACAGCTTAGGTCTTCCGCGTCCCGTGCAGGGGCCAGACATGGAGATTCCAGAGGTCTGGGCGCGGGTGCCGGATGGTGCCCCTTCCCTGAGAAAGAAGGGTCTTCCTCAGGGGAATTTGCCCGGGGGGAGCTGTCACGAGGAGCGTGAGGTCCGAGCACCACGTCTGGGCGGGCCAATAGGGTGCTTACCAGGACGACCTTCTCCTCGTCCTCCCTGACCTTGCACAGGGTCTGTGCGAGCAGGCTCACTGGGGAAAACGCATATTTGCGAATGCCAGGGGACCAGCTGTGTGCCAGCGCGTCTATGCCGAGGAAGGCCTCGGTGAGGGCGTACCAGAGTGGGCAGTGGGAGGATTCTTGGGAGGCGAACAGGTGCACCTGTGCCTGACTAAATCGACTCCAAATCAGCTGGACCACCTGAAGGTGGAGTCTCCACTCTCCCTTGAGGGTAACCTGTTGTTACAGCGCGTCCGCCGGAGTGTTGAGGTTGCCCGGGATGCGAGTGGCTTGCAGCGACTTGGTGCTGCTAACTCCGTTGGAGGAGACGGCGGGCGAGTTATGACATACAGCGGGAGCGCAGACCGCCTTGGTGGTTGACATATGCTACCGCTGCCGTGCTGTCTGTCCAAACTAGCACGTGCTTGCCCTGGATCAACGGCCGGAACCTCCGCAGGGCGAGCAGAATTGCCAGTAACTCGAGGCAGTTGATGTGCCAACGCAGCCGCGGACCCGTCTAGAGGCCGGTGGCTGCGTGCCCGTTGCCAACAGCGCCCCAGCCCGTTTTGGAGGCGTCTGTCGTGACCTCGACACGCCTGGAGACCAGTTCTAGCGGAACACCTGCTCGTGGAAACGAGAGGTCGGTCCAAGGGCTGAAAAGACGGTGACAGACCGACGTAATGGCCACGCGGTGTGTCCCGTGGCGCCATGCCCGTCTCGGGACTCGAGTCTGGAGCCAGTGCTGAAGCGGCCTCATATGCATCAACCCGAGCGGGGTGGCCACCGCCGAGGATGCCATATGCCCCAGGAGCCTCTGAAAATGTTTCAGTAGAACCGCTGTTTTCTGTTTGAACGCCTTCAAACAGGCCAGCACCGACTGGGCGCGCTCGTTCGTAATGTGCGCCGTCAAGGAGACTGAGTCCAACTCCAAACCGAGAAAAGAGATGCTCTGAACCGGGAGGAGCTTGCTCTTTTCCCAGCTGACCCGAAGCCCTAGCTGAGGTGTGAGAGCACCAGGTCCCTGTGTGCACATAACCGTCTCGAGAGTGAGCTAGGATTAGCCAGTCGTCGAGATAATTGAGAATGCGAATGCCCACCTCCCTTAACGGGGCAAGGGCAGCCTCTGCAATCTTCGTAAAGATGCGAGGAGACAGGGACAGGCCGAAAGGGAGGACTTGTGAATGCGAACCGCAGGAAGGCTGTCCGGGAAAGCATGTCGTCATCTCTGCGTCAGCCTGTGACTGGGCGATCGACCCCGAAGGGAGGAGCCCAGTTGAGGCTTCCGACTGGACGAGCCTGCTCTCCGATGCTGCGCTCGAGAGCTCATCACTTTTGCGCGCTCCGATTAAGAGGTCAAACTCGCCGTGAGACGAGCCGGTGGACTCACCCGGAAGCCCGATCGGGGCAGACGAGCGTGCTGGGGAATGGGAGGTCCGCGGGGGGATACCCGGCGGAGGGGGTCCCCAAATCGCCCCCAGTGCTTGCCGCGCTGGCCTCAAACCCGTGGGTAAAAGGACCGAGGCGGGAGCCTCTGGGGTGGCTCGCTTCCTTACGAAGGCGAGCCGCGACCGCAACTTTGCCATGGACACATTCTTGCAATGAGAATGTGACCATCCACGAACGCTGTCTCCGCGTGAGCAGTGCCCAGACACGAAAGACAGTGATCGTGACCGTTAGAAGGCGAGAGATAACGAGCACAACAAGGAATAACACACAATCGGAAAAGCATCTTTAAAAAGACGCGTCTTTAAAAAGATGTTCCGTGTGTGCGCTCTTTTAGAGAAATATATACTCTTTTAGAGGGGAAAAATGCTCTTTCAGAAAATATACTCTCTAGTTTTTCTGCCGAAGCGCCCAGGGGCGTTCTCTGCAGTGCACCAGTGCAGAGGAGGGAGAAGCCGCTGAAATGCGCCGTCAGATCCAGCAGGTGAATGAACAGTAGTATTCAGCTCAGCGAGCATGACCGTTCGGCTCCGAAGAGAAAATCTGAATGAGTGGTTGCATACCAGCTCCTTTTATACCCGTATGTTCGGGGGAGTGGCATGCAAATACCACTCGCCAATTTTCATTGGCCTTTTATCAAAGACCAGAGGTGTCTTGGGCTCCCAAGAGTGACCCCTAGTGTCACTACGTCGACACCAACGTCGAGTGAGTGACAGATAGGGAACACCAGGCATCGCTTATTCTTAGATTGCGAGAGGGGACGTAGACCTGGAGGAGTGAATTAATGTAAGAGGGTGCTGTTCCATTGGCTGCCCTGAAGGACAAAAAGGAGTCAAAGTCAAGTTATTATACAAATCTAAAAATGGGACACATTATCACATAAAAGATGACAGTGTTTAACCAGATTTAAAATGAGGAACAATGTAAACTGTTAAATAAACACTACCCTTTCTGCCAAAATAAAGGCACCAAGTCTGCCAAATTAAAAGCTCAGAGTGAAGGTGAATTAAATACTAAAGAAATATATTACTATTATATAAAAACAAATCTAATGCTCAAAATTATAATAATTCAATTTTATATTATAATAATAAATTGAAAGGAACCCACAATGGCAATATTATTAATAATATAATAAAATTATATTCAAATGGGTTCCAAGCTGTACTGTAATTTTTGCACATACTGTTAATTCACAAAAATGTTTTAGTAAAATAATATGTTGGTAAGTACTGCTTTTTATTAGGCCAACTTAATTGCTGTATTGGTGCAAATAAATAAACAGCAACTGATTCATTGCAGGCTGAAGTTATGTGGTGCCTCAGAACAGTGGTAAAGCACCACTCATTCAGGTTGAATGAAGATATTTGCCAGCTTTTTCAAACAATGTTCCCGATATAGCAAAAATATACCTCAGATAAAGCAAAAAGGTTCACATGTGGCGTGACAGCATATATAATTTGATTTGGTCTAGTTCAAGAGGAAGCTTGTTGGTCAGTAATGCAGGGCCATTTGTGCTCTTGTTTGACAAGAGTCTCAATGAGTGCATTCAAAAACAAGTGGATGTTTATGTAAGATTTTTGGAGTGACATCCAGTCGAGGTACCTTGTGTATAGTAATGAACACAAGCATAAGTAATGAACTTTAATAACTACTGTAGATGTCTGCATAAAAATACACACAGTTGGCATACAGTATCAAACCAACCCATTAGCAATGTGTCATTTTAATATGTGACTTCATGTAGCATCTAGTGGTGGGTAAGTATGCATTAACCCTGATAGTGATTGAAGTAATGAGCAAGTCTTAAATATTTTTGAAAAGGTCTTGAAAAGGGTATTAAAAAGTATTAAATTGGATGAGCTGATACCTGCAGATACCCTGTTTTAGAGAAAAGTTTCACATTCAGACCAGACAATAAAGACAATAGAGTCTTTTTTTCACGAATGGAACAAAAGGCTCTATCCAGATGTTGAATACATTGATCACTTTTTGATTAGACGCCTCTCTCCCTTACTCCCCTAATTGTTATGTGTCTGGATGGCAAAGAGCATAGCAGACACAATTCTTTTTCTATTTCTTTTGTGATATCACTGACTCAAGAAAATCATCTAATGTTCAGGATTGCACACAATTATCTACAAATTCTGGACTGGGGTGCCAAGAGGTCAGTGGTAATAATTCCACAGACATTCTTTGTCTTAAAGGAAAAGTTCCTTTATAGTTCACAAAAATGAAAATGCTGTCTTACTCTGTTGTTCCAAAACCTTATGAATTTGTTTCTTTGGTTGTAAAACCAATTGTCATTTTTGACAAAATTTTGGGTTCAGCCATATGCTTGAGGCAACATTTAAATAAATGTCAGAATTAAATTCTCTGGCCACTCTTGTCCAAATCATGTGCAAATGTGAAATAACGGGGTGTGACTTAACTTCTCCAGTTAGTTTAATAGAAAGACTTTGCAATGGTGAAATAGGGGCAAGGACTTCCTGTTCAATAGAAAACCAGGGAGGGGCTCTCTCAGGTGGAAGCGACCAATGAGCCAAATGCCTGAAACCGAACACATGATAATAAAACAAAATCTTGGGTAAGCCTAACCCACCTTTGTCAATCGGCCTATGTAATTTGTTGGAATATAGTCTGGGACGTTTACCATTCCAAATGAAGGACTTCGCAATTCTATAAAATTGCTTAAAATAAGAGCTGGGGACATCTATAGGGAGTGACTGTAGCAGGTAGTTGAATTTTGGAATACAGTTCATTTTAATAACATTAATCTTCCCAATCATCGATAAATGTAATGAAGTCCACCTGCCCACATCGCTTGAAAAACTTTATTAAAGGGTCAAAATTAACTCTAACTAAATCAGACAAATCTGCTGGGAATAAAATACCCAAATACTTAATGCCCTGTTTGGGCCGCTGAAAGGCGCCCGGCTGAAAGGACGTTACTGGACAGTACGCAGTCAGAGCTAAAGCTTCGGATTTAGACCAGTTGACTTTGTATCCAGAGAACTTGGAAAAGGAATTCATAATTCTGTGGAGGCAAGGCATAGATCTAGTGGGGTCAGAGACAAATAATAAATATCATCTGCATAAAGCAGAAGCTTATGCACCACACCTCACGCCACCACCCCTGGAAAATCATCCTTTTTTATCACGGCTGCTAATGGTTCCAGGGCAAGACAGAACAATTATGGGGAAAGAGGGCAACCCTGCCAAGTGATCGTATCTAGAGTAAACTAATTTGAAATTAATCCATTTGTTTGTACCGCTGCTACAGGGTGTCTATAAAGTAACTTAATCCAACCAATGAATGCACTCCTGAACCCATACATTTCTAAACTCTTAAAAAGATAATCCCATTCTACCATATCAAACACCTTTTCGGCATCAAGTGAAATGGCAGTGACCGGAGACTGATAGTTCACTACTGACCATATGATATTAATGAAACGCCTAATGTTATCAGAAGAGCTGCAGCCCCGAATAAACCCCACCTGATCTATATGTATAAGAGATGTCATAACCTTACTTAAACGATTAGCCAAAATTTTGGACCAAATCTTTACATCTAGCTGGATCAGGGAAATTGGATGGTAACTTTTACACTTGCTTGGATCTTTGTCCTTTTTAAGAATCAGACTGATCCGGGCTTGTGTCATAGTTGGAGGAAGCTTTCCGTTCTTTAATGATTCTGTATAAACTTCTAACAAAAGTGGAGCCAGTTCTGTAGCATAAGATCTAAAAAATTCAGCAGCAAAACCATCTGGCCCCAGAGCTTTGCCTGTAGATAAGGCCTTAATTACCTCATGAAGTTTCTCCAAGTTTATCTCAGAATCAAGACAATTTCTTTGCTCAGTCGTCAGTTTAGGAAGTTCTAATGGTTCCACAAAGTTTCTAATATCTTCATCAGTAGATGAAGACGTAGAACTATAAAGATCAAGATAGAACTCTTTAAAAGCATTATTAATATCAGTGTCCGAGGTAAAAATTTCACCACCAGCAGATTTAACTGAGGGAATGGTAGAAAAAGACTCTCTCTGCTTTATATATCTAGCTAAAAGCTTCCCTGCGTTGTCCCCCGACTCAAAATATGATTGTCTTGCCCTGAATAACCAAAACTCCACTTTCCGTGACAAAATAGCATTATATCTGTATTTCAATCAAGTCAATTCTCTGAGGACATCAGACAACATTCTGTGCTTCAGCTAAGACCCCTAAGAACCGCGTTAAATGCCTCCCAAGCCATGCCAACAGAGGATACTGAGGACCAGTTGGTTTCCATATAAACATTGATTTCGGTCTTTAACATTTGTTGGAAATCAGTATTTTGCAAAAGGGATACATTAAAGCGCCAACTATATGATTTATTTTTCTCCGTATGTGGCAACATCTCCAAACTCACCAGGGCGTGATCCGAGACTAAGATGTTTCCAATTGAGCAATCGACAACAGATGAAATGTGGGATTTAGATATCAAAAAAATAAATAAAAATAAAAAAAATCTATTCTAGAATAAATCTTATGGACTGATGAAAAAAATGTATAGTCTCTACCAGATGGGTTCAGAAGTCTTCAAATATCTGCAAGACCAATATTTTTACACATCCTGTGAAGCGTCACTGTTGCTCTAGGGAGCTTACACACTTTTGCTTCGCTGTGATCAAGGACTGAGTCCATCAAAAGATTAAAGTCTCCTCCCAATATTATATCATGAGGGGTGCCAGCAGTTTGCAGCATCCCTTCAAGATCTATAAAAAAGCCCTGATCGTCAACGTTAGGCGCATAAATATTAGCCAAAATCAACCTTTGCCCCTGAATTTCTGCTAAAACAATAATGACTCTTCCTAATTTATCTTTAATCTGTTTGAGAAATTTGAATTGTAGATGTTTATTTATCAATATAATGACCCCCCGCTCTTACTTAAGCCAGCACTAAAGAAAACATGTCCACCCCATATCTTACCAAATTTTTCAGCTTCCTGCGGGGAAAGATGTGTTTCTTGAAGAAACACTATATCATATTTCTTACGCTTAAGAAAAGTAATAACCTTCCTTCTTTTTATAGGGTGCCCCAACCCATTCACATTCCATGTGGAGAAAGACAACTTATTCATATTAACATTTGACATATTGATATAATAAAAAAAATACATTGTGTGTCAAAAACAAGATTACACAGACCAAATTCCCCATTAATGCAACAATCAAACCCTGAACTTCCCCCTGAACAAAATATACAGAAAAAAGAAAAACGTGCGCATTAACCCCATGCACGACAGCGCCAACTGCCGTCAATCCCTTAAAACTCAAAGAGTCCATGTACGCCTACGAGAGCCCCCGTGACAACTTTGCCATCGGATTGCTCAAGTCCGGTGCTTCTATACAAATTTTGTGAGGCAAAATTACATAACAGAAAATACTTTGTAAAACAGACCCCAGCCAACAGGCAGAATAACAGAAAAAACATGTAGACTCATTCACAGAACCGTCTCGAAGGTGTGATCCTCCGCAAAACAAACTCAAGCTGATATAAAGCCATTCAGTTTCCTTGGACAGACAAACAATTGTTCAGTGAGCCAGCTGTTATGAGTTCAGCGGATGACATAATCATTTCAATGTCCCGTAAAAATATTCAACAAAACAAACTCCAGCCAGCAGGCGGAATAAGCATGAAGAAAGAACAGATTTATCCACAGCTGTTCCAAAGGAGTGTTATGCAACAGAACAAGCTCCAGCCGCTAGGTGGAGCCAGCATGAAAAACAAAAGCGGCATCCCGGTTCCTCGGATGATCAAGAGCCAAACTAATTCGGAGGCCGCACAAAAAAAAAACTAAAAAACAAAAAACAAATACACTATAACTTACTTAGCCTGTCAACTTTATAAAAGACGTCCTTTATGTGAGCATGTAGATATTTTGCGGTCATCCATATTGTCCATTCTCGATCTGGCCGGGAACTTCAGTGTAAAAAACGATCTTCCGTCAATGCAATGATCTTCCTGTTTCTTGGAGTCATGCCACAAAACAGACTCCAGCCGCTAGGCAGAGCCAACGCAAAAAGAAACAAAAATGGCACCCAGCTTCCTCAGCTAATAGAGTTCCTGAACTCCGAGTCAGTCCACTAGTATAAGAAACATCAAATGGCTTACTCCAATGTATTTATGAAGGAGAGTGCCTGTTTTGGACATGTAAATACTTTGGGACCATTCTTCATTTCTATTCTCAGTTTGGCCAGGAACATCAGTGCAAAAGTGATCTTCTGTTGGTGTAAGAGTTTCTTACATTCCTTGAACCGATCACGTTTCTCTCTTGTTGAATTCGCAAAGTCCAGGAACAAGAAAACAATGTGATTCCTCCAAGAAAGCTTTCCTTTGCTCCTCGCCTGGTGCAACACGAGATCTTTATCGGATGATTTCAGAAATTTGGCCAGAATCGATCAGGGCCTGTCTCCCTCAGCAGTTCTGCGAACCGGGACTCTGTGAGCTCGCTCGATTTCCAGTTTATGGTCTGTTATGTCGAGCAGACTCGGAAAAGTCTTGTCCAGGAATTTCACCATATCTCTGCCCTCTTCATGCTCAGGAATTCCAACAATTCGTATGTTATTCTTTCGGCTCATATTTTCAAAATATTCCAGTTTTTCCAAAATTAATTCCAAATCTGTTTTGGACGCGGGCGGATTAGCGAATAATTCCCTTTCCGATGACTCAAGATAATCGATTCGTTTTTCAACTTCTGTCACTCTTGTAACCAATTCAGAGAATTTTGTTTCCATTGTCGTAATCGATCGACATATTACAGCGAGATCTTCCAAGTCAGCAACAACCTTCGTCAGCATTACCAAGATGTTGGACAGTTGAAGCTAAATTTCATCTACCGACGTGCTTCCCAAATCGAGTCGCCAGCTCGCAGTCCCATCAGAGGTTTCAGCTAGAGCATGTAAGTGTCTTTTAATGTCTCCAGAGTCTGAGGATTTTGACTTCTTTGCCATGTTTACCTCAAAGAGCAAGTACGTAACTGGGTGTATCGAATCTCACCGGATTATAACATGAAAATAATACAAAAACATCAAAAATTTGCAGAGCTCGTGTCTCACACGTCTGCTTCTCGCATGGCGTCCGTGGACTCCAGTATACATTACTAAAATGTTTAATCTGCATGCCAAATCTGTGTTTCAACCGCGGGGAGTCGGCTTGTCATCAAACACACGACATTTACCTCATCTAATGCCCGTAGTTCATTATTTGACTAGAACAATAAATTCGAGAGGAGTATATCACCAAAATGTTAAATATAATATTACATTTGTGCATTCATTTGTATATGTGAATTATATATTTTTTCTTAATCTGTTATTGAGACTTTTCTCGTTCATTCAAAATGTGTTTTGGAGTCAAAATGACCCAAAATGATGGATCAGGTCACATTCGTAGGTAATATATTAATGTTTTACCACAGTAAATGTGACTTTCTGTGGGTTTTATTATTTTGCAAATACATCATTGCCTTAGTCCTTCAAAATGTTACAGATAAGCGCTTAGAAAGCAGAAGCACTAACGCAATGTAAGCTTATAAACCAATTCCAAATAATGGCTAACTAGTCTTGTAATCATGTATTGCATCTGCTTATGTATTCTATGAAAGGGGATCTATATTTTTAATTGATTACCAGACAATTCACAGAGTTTTTCACTTACATTCATGTCCACAAATTCTGTGGGATGGTGCTCTCGGAGATGGTGCTTCATGTTTGAAGTGTTTCCAAACTGAGCCGACACTTTTCTCCGACACATTTTGCAAATAGGGTGTCCGTCAACACTGATGTTGCCTCTTGTGTCTTTTAAATTAACCGAAGTACTTCCACACAGCGGACTTTAACCGCTTAGATGGGGGGAAAAGAGGCTCCTCTGAGTATAACATTTCGTTCTACACAGCGTTCATGTGCTGCTGTCTGTTGGTCTGACAGAGTGACATGACGTGTTGAATGCGATTTTCTCATCTTTCATTTAAACATTTTTTTATTGATTTTTAATTATTTTTTTATTATTAAATGAACCATTAGTAAATGGAAATATAATTAATTTACTTGGGATTTTTTAAATGTGTATATATATATATATATATATATATATATATATATATATATATATATATATATGTATGTATGTATATATAATTTTTTTTACACAATACCATCATTAAGGAAAAGTCAGCGGAATAGAAACCATCTGTTTTTAATACCACGGTATACCATCATACCGTCATACCGTTACATCCCTAGTAACAACATGACGGTTAGTAAATTATGACAGAATTTTCATTTATGGGTGAACTTTTCTTTCAAGTAAACCAGTCCTTCTTTTTCCTGAGAATGGTTCCTTTGATAAACCAGCTGCAGGTAATAACTTCTGAATGGACCAGCTCAGTCCTGACACTGGTAGGTCCTAGATTTATAAGTCGGGTGTGCAGTGGTGAATTCTCAGGGCCAGCAAAGCCTTCTCTGCTGGCCTAACATGCCAAATAAATAAATCTTTTTCATCCTTTCATTCTCAATCACCTTTTTTCCTATGTATTTTTAATTGTTTTCCACTCTTATTTAATCTACAAACAAATAGAGAAAAACGAAAAGTTTATCCAGTCAGAATTTATTCCTTGATGCTTACAAGCGAAGTGTGACAGCTGTTTCAGAAATTGCATGCCCTAAGCAGTGCATGAGTCTGAGCTCCACCCCGTCAGGCCTTCAGAATTTCCACAGTATTCCTCAACAGTGCAAGTGAATAGGCATCTAAAGCCAGATTGTCAGATTCATCAGCCAATCAGA